>NC_057725.1:62049237-62155268 GCF_004010195.1 Chiloscyllium plagiosum
AGGGGCATGGATAGGATAAATAGACAAAGTCTTTTTCCTGGGGTCGGGGAGTCCAGAACTAGAGGGCATAGGTTTAGGGTGAGAGGAGAAAGGTATAAAAGAGACCTAAGGGGCAACTTTTTCACACAGATGGTAGTACCTGTATGGAATGGGCTGCCAGAGGAAGTGGTGGAGGCTGGTACAATTGCAACATTTAAGAGGCATTTGGATGGGTATATGAATAGGAAGGGTTTGAAGGGATATGAGCCGGATGCTGGCAGGTGGGACTAGATTGGGTTGGGATATCTGGTTGGCATGGATGGGTTGGACCAAAGGGTTTGTTTCCATTCTGTACCTCTCTGTGACTCTGTGTAGCCCAGCATCAGTCCATAGTATACTTATCTCCTTATTGATCTAAAGCAATCCTTTGGAAAAATATTTTTTCAGAGATAAATTGAGGACATTCTAGATGTCTTTAATAACAAATGAAATATCCCAAGCACAGGTGCCTTGATCAGTTATATATTTGATTAGATAAATTGAGGACATTCTAGATATCATTCATAAATAGTGGAATATCAAAAAAAGGTGTTATTGAGTGTGGTACAAGATAATGTGATCGACTAATTGTGCAAGAACACTACCTGTACAGTGACATGCTTAGTTAAATTGAAGCCACTTCAGGACTGATTTTACTTAGAAGTTTAATTGTCAGACTGAGCATATTGAGTTTCTCAGGAAAACAACTTCTTAATTGGTTGTGAGAAAGCTTCATTGTAGCTGGAGTGGGATTTCTTTTTTTTAGATGCAAGCTCCAAGGGTGGAATTTAATGCCCTACTAAAGTCAGATGATGGTTTTTGGGGCCATTTATTCAAGTGGGAGGATGGTGGGTGGGAACCTGTGGTCTTCCTACCTCTGCCCGATTAAATCAAGAGAGATTGTCTTGTGGGCAGCTATTTCATCTCCCTGCCTATCAAAGCCCATAAAGGACAATTAATACTCCCTAAAGGGTGTCATCCTGCTACCGTTTATTCACCCCAACAGCAGCAGGAGACTTGTCATACGGAATGCTTGAAAGAATTAGGCTTCTAGGTATGGACAGATACTCTGTTCATTCAAAGATACAGTGGATGAGTGAGGAATCTGTCCCTGAAAAGGGCAATTCATGTCCTAGCTGTTGTCTCATGTCCTCTGCAACAAAATCCACCCAATAACTCTGTCCTGTCATTGTTCATCTGTGACCTGAGTGCCTTGCTGATCCTAGGATTCCTCACAGTGCATTTCTGGCAACTACTACAACTCCCCCTGTGGCATTACTGCTCCTGACTTCTGATGAACTTGCAGCTCTCAAGAATGAGATTTCTGCCTCTGAGGTCTTTGATTTTGTGGAAGTTCAGCTCCTGGCTGGAGGCATTTAATACCTTGGGCCTTTGAGTGGAGGACATTAGGGTCTTTGGATGTCAGTTGAGCTGGTATGACCCTCATTGCCTTCATTAAGTATTTCCCCTTTTTTTTGGAGTATGTATTACTGTACATCTTGAATGCTTTATCCCCTCACCAGGATTGAAACACAGTCTTATTATATGGATTATAGATCTACTGGTGTGAATGACTGGTGTGAGCTATTGTGAATGACTGAATCTTAAACTCTTGAAAACAAGTAATATCTTCTTATCATGAACCATTTAGTATTGTTAAGTGTAAGAACAGAAGAAATGTCTGATCTTATTTCCAAGTCAATTTTAGTCAACCCTAAATAAATCATCACCAATTAGATTGTACTACTTTCTAATTAGGTGACCTTCTAGTGCCATGCAGTTTAATCTGGAAATTATTACTTTGTTTTGTGAAATTACTTGTCATTGTTCTAGATGGTTCACTTCACCTTCATTAAAATAAAACTTAATAGTTGTGCTTTTCATATCTGGAAGAAATGCAGGATACTACTTTTAGAAGGTTAATGTATTTGGTAAGATGGTTAATATATTATGCAATTTTTTTATTTGTACGGGAAAAGACAGGTTGAAGTGCTTAGTACTGTCAATAGATTCAAAGGAGAAGCATGATTTTAGACTGGGCTAATCCCACATGACTAAAGAAATTGTGCACCAGAAAGATAGGATGCAAATGAACGTAGAATAACGGATATTTTGCAAAGGTTAAGAGTTTGGGCATTTTGGGGAGAGAGGAAACTATATTTTCCCCCTAAAAGTAATGGGAAGTTTCTTACGTGGCATTTTTTTTCTCTCTCTTTCAATACTTTTATTATTGTTTTTAAATACAGCCTATGTGTTCCAACAAAAGAGATACTGTCTACTCTGCACAAATAACTTCATGCAAATAATAAGTAATACTTAGAAAATTTAGCAGTCTACTTTTCAATGACTTGTTTATCATTGTATGACAATTTTTAATCAATTATTCCCTTATAGTCATTGATTTTGATGCGATTAACTTGCGTTTTATTTTTTAAGTTCCTTCTGTGGCTACATTTGCCTTTCTGGAAAATCTTGTCCAGTACTACAGACTATATCTCTTGCAATCAGATGTTGGAGAAGAAGGAAGCACTCTGGTACCTGTGGTACCAGACCACCAACAACAACCTTTAAAGGATAAAGTTCAACACCATTATTCTCAACATCATTCTCATCCTGCACCAACTCAGCAACAGTATCAAACTCAGCATCCAGAAGAGCAACAACCAGTGGATCAGCAACATCCAGAATCTCAGCAGACACAACAAAAGTGTTCAGAACCTGAGCTTAAGGTTGAACAATGTGATGAAACTCCAGAACAGCTTCATAACCAACAATATTACCCAGACCAACCAAATCATCAATATCAGCAGAAAACCATCTCAGAACAGCTCTGTGATGTACCACACAATAACAACCAACATCAACAACTGCTTCCAATGAATTCAAACCAGTTGACACAACTCCAGCAACAGTCACCACATCAGTTAACTCTACAGCAACAATCCCCACAACAATTGCCACAACTCCACCAACAGTCACCGCAACAATTGCCACAACTCCAACAGCTGTCGCCACATCAATTGCCACAACTACAACAGTCTCCAGATCAATTGCCACAACTCCAACAACAGTCACCACACCAATTACCTCAGAAGCAGCAGTCATCCCCTCACCAAATATCACAGTCCCAGCAACATCTACCTGACCAGAAGACGTTTTTGTGGCAGCAAGAAGACCTTCAGCCATTGCCATTAGCAGCACCATGTCCTCAACATCCACTTCATCGTCAGCTTCCACAGCACCAATATCCTTCACTACAAGAGCCACCACGCCTGCAACATAGGTTGCAACCTTCAACTTTCGAAGATATATGTCGCAATCTGAAAGCAGTAGCTACTCGTAAACGTATGCGACAGAGTCAGCCATCGGTAAGATTTACCTTTTTTATATAAAATTATTATTTATATTGATTATCTGCATTCAAGTGAAAATAGCTAAATTGTATAATAATTATTTCTACCAGTTCACCAAAAACACCAAAGTGAAGCAGATTTAGGAGGCATAAGTATAATTTCTATTTGAATTCACAGAATAAAACTACTTTCCAGTCTTGGGGGGGTTAAACTACAGGAAAAGGATGGCATGTTAAGTTATTTACTTAGCATGTTTGTGCACAGTTATGTGGGGTGTATTTATTTTTGAGTGAATGATCGCAAGGTCTTGTAGAGAGTTCAGAGAACATTATTGGTAGAACGACAGATGAGCGGCATGGAGGCTTAGTGCTCAGCACTGCTGCCTCACAGCGCCAGGGACCTGGGTTCCATTCCAGCCTCCGGCAACTCTGTATAGTTTGCAAATTCTGCGTGGGTTTCCTCCAGGTGCTCCAGTATCCTCCTGCAGTCTAAAGTAATGAAGGTTTGGTGGATTGACCATGCTAAATTGCCCTTAGTGTCTAGGGATGTGCAGGCTAGATGGATTAGCCGTGGAAAATGCAGGTTACTGGAATAGGGTGGAGGGGTGGGTTTGGTCTTATGCTGTTCAGAAGGTTAGTGTGGACTCAATAAGCTGAATGGCCTGCTTCCACATTGTAGAGATTCTGTGATTCTATGCGGAGCATTGTTTGGTTGAAAAGTCAAGAGAAGCTAAGATTGTTCCTGTTCAGGCAGGAAAGGGAAAATTCAGTAAAACTGTTCATGGAGGACAAGAGGCAAAGCTTGCTGGTTAGTTAATTACACAGGACATAGATTTAAGATCATCAGCAAAAGAACCAGATGGATGTGAAAAATGTTATTATGCAGCAAATTATTATCATTCCAGTATTTATTGTTGAAAAGCTGGAGGCAGGTTGATAAAAGTAATCGAAAGTAAATTGCTGATATATCTAAAAAAGAAAGATGTTCAAGACTAGGAGGAAAGAACAGGGGAGTCAGACTAATGTTTTCAAAGGCCTGCTTTTGCAGAGTCCTGGAGACTCCAGGAACCTCCAAATAGCAAACAGGACCTAGATCTGAAGTTCTGCCTCCATTTCCAATGGTTCCTTCTTTCATCAGAGCAGGACTTCCATATGTGGGAATACTGCGTCTTGAATTATGCTGAGTTGAGTGTAAACAATATAATTTTTCATGGGCCAAAGCCCTTATCCTGCCATGTGGGAGTAATGAATCTTTAGAAAAGTCATAATTGCTTCAGGCTCTTTGCCTTTATTCCTGATGAAGGGCTTTTGCCCGGAACGTCGATTTTACTGCTCCTCGGATGCTGCCTGAACTGCTGTGCTCTTCCAGCACCACTAATCCAGAATCTGGTTTCCAGCATCTGCAGTCATTGTTTTTACCTAGATAAGAATAACTGTCAAGTTGTCAATTTATTTAACTGACCAGCTCAGAAAAAGACCTTGTGCCTGTGAGATGTGAAAAAATCCATTTCAGCAGTTTCAACAGCCATTTACTGGCTTAACCCTGAGACCCCAGGTGCTGTCATTACAGAATTATTGCCTATTTTCTATTTGCTATTTTCCATCAGATTGTGGGGTTTGGGGGGGGGAGGCAGGGAGAGGGAGAAGGATTTCTCTTCAATTGATTGACAGTTTCAAAAGGTTATTAAAGGATTAGCTGTCTTGGTGTGGCGATATGAACACCAGTCAGTTTTTTTGTAATAAGTAATTAAGCACTTACATAAATGGGGCTGTTTTTATTATCTAGTGAACAAGACATTTTGAACATTATTTCATCTCAGCATGATTCCTGAGGTTTGCTCGTGGAGAAATCTGGATGTGTTGCTTTGAGGGGTAAAAGTAGTGAGTCATGAATCAACATAGGGGCTAAAAGGGGCAATAGCAGTTCGGTGGGGAGGCATGAGCTTGCATATATGGACATGGAAGGTAGGTGGGGATGTGAGGTGGTTTGAGGGATCGCAGCTAGATGCTCTAATGTTTATGAAACCCCAGGGATGGAACGTGGCCTTTTGAACAGACTCCTTCATCATCTGGCAGCATCTTTAGCTGCCTCCAATCTGCATCTGTGGACTGCAGGCTCAACTCGATCCTGCAACGTGGAACAAAGATTCTGCCATTTGGGACACTTCTTCCTGTAGTGGATGTAGCAAACCTGGAAATTTCGTTAACTCCCACTAGCCAACTTAGGAGTCAAAACTTAGGCTAAGTTATGTTCGACTGAAAGTTTACTTCTGTGTTGTATGATATAAATATCGTTTTTTCATTCATGAATATAACATTTGAAGACAAGTCTAGCAATATGTATTGCCCATCCTTAATTGTCCTTGACAAAGTGTTGGAGGTATGCCCTCATGAACTGCTGGAATGTATGTCTATTTTCAGACAAGATCCAGGGTTGGGCTGATAATTGGCAAGTAACATTCAAGCCACACAAGTGACAGTCAATGACTATCTTCAACAAGAGAGAAACTAACTGTTACCCCCTGACATTTAATAGCATTATCATTGCTCCCCATCTTCCTCTTCCCCTTCCTGAGCTTCAGGATCCTGCCCCAGACAAAAATCCCACAAGTCCTTTCAAGGCAGCCATTGTCCTTCTCAGGTTCTTCTTGAACTCCTGGTGGTGACCCCTACTGAGCTCTGGTGTTTTCTGGAATGATTGAGCTACTGTTCAGTTGGGGCCAGCTACTGACGTCAGGACTTGCTTCTGCCAAGTGCTGGAAGTCCCATTACTATGATGTAATTTTTACTGTCTGCAGGGGCAGGCTTTCATATTACAAGTTGGCTTCCGCCTTTCCCACTTATGAGGAGCAGTCGACAAGCACAAACTCCATGCTCTTACAGGTACACCACTTCAGGTTAACAAGTTGAGAATTTCCACTTCAACCACCAAACTGGGCAGTGTATTCTAGACACCCACCAGCTTCTGATTAAATAGGTGTTTTCTTACAGCCCCTCTAATCCTTCTACCAATCACCTTAAAACTGTGCCCCCTGATAATTGACATCCCCACGAGAAGGAATAAGTGTTCCCAGTCTAATCTGTGGAGGTCCCTCATAATTTTGAGCACCTCAATTAATTCACCTCTTGTCTCCTCTGTTCTAAGGAAAACAACCTTAGTCTGTCCAAACTTTCCTTGTTACTGCAGTTTTTAAGTCTTGGAAACATTCTTGTAAATCTCCTCTCTGCTGTCCAGAGCAATCATCACTTCATTAACGTGGTGACCAGAAACATACACATTTCCTGATGTAGTCTAACCAGTATTTAATATAGTTCCAGCATTACATCCCTGCTTTTGTATTCTGTGCTCTGTCCAGTAAAAAAAAAGTGATGAGGGACAATTTACCCTGGTCACAGTCACGTACAGAGCAGTTTAAGACTTTGGTGAGGGCTATTCAGTACTGCAACAGAAACCTAATTGTAGCGAATTTCTCAGTTTCACTATCATCGAAGTGAAATCCTTTCCTTTTCTCAATAGGGGTGTAATATTTGCAGTCCTCAGTGTCTTAGGGGGACTAGAAGATTGTGTACAGAGTCAAAGTTTTGTTTGGAGCTCTCAGCAATTTGTCTAAAGTTTCCTGCACAACTGCAAGTGTGTATTGATTAAAAGGGTCTAGCCTGTGTGCAACCTACACTGGAAATTTTGCAGAGCTTCTGCAATTTCCCCCTTACTTTTGTATTCTATCTTTCTTCTGCCAGCAATGTTGGATCTATCACATCTAAATGGAATGCAATAAGGTGCCCATCTCCAATTGGTACCCAATCACACTAGAATTGTCTGATCACCATCAGGCCTCATCTCCCACTGACTCCCTTCAAATTTCTGCTCTCACCTGCCAGCCAAATTGTGAATCTGTATGGCCTTGTGTGGGACTTCAGGAATATTTATTTAAATAAATCCATTCCATAAAAATCAACAGGCCTTGTTTTCCCTGAACTCTCTGGCTATACCACCTCTGTCAGAATTGTGCATATTTTTCCCACCAGTTGTATCAATTTCCATTATGGAATCATATTTACAGAAAAGGTTGTTTGGTGCATCGAGAAAACACTAATTCTTTTTAAAATAATTTAAAACTAATCCAGCTGCCCTGTTGTCTTCTCAATATCCTGAACATCCTCAAAAAATGGCTGCCTGTGTTGGATAGAGTAAAGACAGTGGGCCGCAATGACCTATTGGGTGTAGTGCTAAAGATTTGCACTTTAGAATTGGCTGTGTTTCTAGCCAAGTTGTTCTAGTACAACTGCAACTCAAGCATCTACCCATCAAGGTGGATCGACCAAGTATGTCCCTGGCTATAAAGAGCAGTACAACTGCAATCTGGCCATTTATGCTGCATTTTGCTTACTCAAGAGCCATATTAAAATTATCACGAAATTAGTAGCAAGCAGTATTTACTCACCAATTAATTGTAAATAGATGCTTAGTTTGCAAAGATCACACCATTCCAGAACCCCTTACAGTTTTGGTTCAAAACTGGGCAAAGGCGCTGAATTGCACCGGTGAGGTGAGAGTTGCTATTCTTTGCATCAAGACAAAACTTGATTGCATACGGTGTCAAGAAGACAGAGTAAAATTGATTTAAATAGAAATTAAGTAGAAAACTTTCCACTAGATAATGGTTGTTGGAGGCCAACCAAATTGGCTCGGAACTGTGGCTACAGGAATTCCTCAGATATTGTCCTGAGTGCAAAAGTTTCATCAATGACTATCCTTCCATCATAAGAGCAGCAATGGAAAGTGTTCAGTGATGATTGCTCATGATTTGCAGCTCTTTAGATACTGAAATAGTCCATGCCTGCCTAGAGCAGGACCTGGAGAAAGTGAGGACCCAGCAGATGCTGGAGATCAGAGTTGAAAAGTGTGGTGGTGGAGAAGCACAACACGTCAGGCAGCATCTGAGGAGCTGGAGGAATGACATTTTGGGCATAAGCCCTTCATCAGGACTGTTGGGGGGCGGGGCGTGCGGATGGACAGGTAGGAAGTTCAAAAGGGTAGTGCCGAATTGGAGGGTTGTATCTGGGATGAGGTGGGCGAGAGGAGTTAAGAAAACTTGTGAAATACACGTTGATGTGGTATGGTTGGAGAGTCCCAAAGCAGAAGGTGAGGCGTTCTTCCTGCAGTCGTCGGGTGGCTAGGATCTGGCAGTGGAGGAGGCCCATGACTTGCATGTCCTTGGCGGAGTGGGAGGAGGAGTTGAAGTGGTTGACCACAGAATGGTGGGGTTGTTTGGTGCGTGTGTCTCAGAGCAGGACCTGGAAAACGTTCAAGGTTGGGCTGTGAAGTTGCAAGGAACATAAGAGCCACGCTACTGGCACATATTGACCTTTTTACTAAGACAGTGTCTAACTACTTCCTCTTACTATTCAATAAGATTACAGTCACTGGATTCACTGCTTTAACCGTCTTACAGGCCAGCATTGATCAAAAACCTGATTGGGCCAGCTGTATAAGTACTATTGCAAAAAGCACAGATCAGAGGATATTCCCTTTATATAAAAGAAAATGGAGTATAAAATAGGGAGGTTTTGCGAAAGCTATACAAGGTACTATTCAGACCACATCAGCAATTCTGTGAATAGTTTTGGATCCCTTATTTTAGGAAAGATATACTGGTATTTGAGGCAGTCCACAGAAGATTCACGAGGCTGATACCAGGTTTGGAGCGCTGTCTTATGAAGAGAAGTTGAGAAGATTGAGCCTGTACTTGTTGGAAAATAGAAGAATGAGAAGCAATCTTATTGAAACATACAAGATTGGATGGCATGGTGGCTCAGTGGTTAACACTACTGCTCCAGGGACACGGATTCGACTCTAGCCTCAGGTGACTGTCTATGTGGAGTTTGCACATTCTCTGTGTGGGTTTCTTCCGGGTGATCTGGTTTCTTTCCAGAGTCCAAAGATGTGCAGGTCAGGTGAATTGGCTATGCTAAATTGCCCATAGTGTTCAGAGATGTGCAGGTTAGGAGCATTAGTCAGGGGGAAATGTAGGGTAGGGGTCTGGGTGGGTTACTCTTCGGAGGGTCTATGTGGATTTGCTGGGCTGAAGGGCCTGTTTCCACTCTGTAGGGATACTATTAAAAAAAATATTTTAAAGAATTCTTAGAGGACTTGATAGGGTAGGTGAGGAAAGTTTTTTTTTCTCCTTGTGGGACAGTCTAAGACCAGAGAACATAATCTCAGAATAAGAGAATTGCACATTTAAGACAGAGATGAGGAGGAATTTCTCCTCTCAAAGGGTTGGGAATCTGTGGAGTTCTTTACCGCAAAGGGCTGTAGAAGCTGGGACATGAAGTACATTAAAGGCTGAGATAGACAGATTTTCAATCAGTAAGGGAATTGAGGAATATGGAAAGTGAAATGAAGGAATATCAAATCAGCCATGATCTCTTTGAATGGCAGAGCAAACTTGATATGCTGAGTGGCCCACTCTGCTTTCATGTCTTATGATATTATGATTTTCTCTGGTGAGATAACTCCACTTCTGACTACCTAGAACCTTTCTACCATCTACAAAATCAAAGTTAGATACATTGCAGAATATTCTTCCATTGCATGGCTCACACAGCACTCAGAAAATTTGGTATCTTCCAAAATAAAGTAATCCATTTTGCTACTTAGCAACTAATTGAAATGATACAAATTAATTAATGAAAATGATTGATGAGGGCAGAGCGATAGACGAGATCTATATGGACTTCAGTAAGGCATTTAGCGAGGTTCCTCATGGTAGACTGGTTATCAAGGTTAGATCACATGGAATACAGGGACTACTAGCCATTTTGATACAGAACTGGCTGAAAGGTAGAAGACGGAGGGTTGCCTTTCAGATTGCAGCCTGTAACCAGTGGTGTGCCACAAGGATCAGTGCTGGGTTCACTGCTTTTCATCACTTATATGAATGATTTAGATGTGAACATAGCAGATATGGTTAGAAAGTTTGCAAATGACACCAAAATTGGAAGTGTAGTGGACAGCAAAGACGGTTACCTCTGAGTACAACGGGATCTTGATCAGATGGGCCAGTGGGCCGAGGAGTGGCAGATGGAGTTTAATTTAGATAAATGTGAGGTAGGGTATTTTGGAAAAGCAAATCAGGACAGGACTTATACACTTAATGGAAAGGTCCTGGGGAGTGTTGCTGAACAAAGAGACCTTGGATTGCAGGTTCATAGTTCATTGAAAGTAGAGCTGCAGGCAGATAGGATAGTGAAGATGGTGTTTAGCGTGCTTTCCTTTACTGGTTAGAGCACCAATTATACAAGAAATTATGTTGCGGCTGTACAGAACATTTGTTAGGCCATTTTTGGAATATTGTGTGCAATTCTGGAAAGATGTGAAACTTGAAAGGGTTTAGAAAGGACTTACAAGAATGTTGCCAAGGTTGGAGGGTTTGAGCTAAAGGGAGAGGTTGAATAGGCTGGGGCTGTTTTCCCTGGAATGTCAGAGGCTGAGGGGTGACCTTATATTATTAAAATCATGAGGGGCATGGACAGGGTAAGTGGAGGAGTCCAGAACTAGAGGGCATAGGATTCGGGTGAGAGGGGAAGAATCTAAAAGGGACGTACGGGCAGATTTTTCATACAGACAGCGATGCGTGTGTGGAATGAGCTACCAGAGGAAGTGGTGAAGGCTGGTACAATTACAGGATTAAAAGGCATCTGGATGGGTATATGATTAGGAAGAGTTTAGAGGGATATGGGCCAAGTGTTGGCAAATGGGGCTAGATTAATTTTGGATATCTGGTCGGCATGGACAAGTTGGACCGAAGGGTCTGTTTCTGTGCTCTCCATCTCGATGACCCTACTCCAATTCTTTGTATGCCAGTTTAGCTGCTTGTTGTGGTCAACTGTCAAATGGTTCCCTAATCATGAGATAATGTTTGAAGTGAGCAATTCAGAGTGGATCCTCTGATTCCTCTGGACACTATCCCACACTGGGAAAAGGAGTACATAAAATGGCAGTAGCACAAAGAACTTGCAGACAACCTTTTATCATGCACATCATAAGCTCCCATCTTGTCAGTTTGTGCTTGTTGCCAGCAAGGGTATTGTTTTCCAGATGGAGAGTAAATGTTTAATTCAGCAAGGCTCTTCAGGAAATTCAATTTTTAAAAAAAGTCAGCAGTTTGACTTTTTTCAAATGCTGCATCCCATCCACATTTACTTTCTCCATCAGTGACTCACTGTGGATGTAGTAAGTGCCTTCTACAAGATGCACTGCAGCAACCTGACAAGATTTCTTTATCAGCGTCAACCCATCCCAGATTTTCCACCTAAAAGAACAAGGGCAGCATGAAGCAATGCCATATACAGAGTCCTTCCAAGTTGCTCACCCACCCTGAAATGAAAATATATTGCTGTTCTTTCTTCATTGCTAGGTCAAAATGCTAGAAGTCCCCACCTAATCACGCTGTAGGTACACTTGCACCACATAGACTGTGGTAGTTAAGGTAGATGCTCTGAAGGGCAATTGAGGATGGACAGTAAATGCTGGCCTTGTCAGTGATACCTACCTCTGTGAATAATCAAAGTGAATGAGAGATGAAAGATGTTCAGATTTAGAGAGGGAGAAATATATTCAGATCTGCTTGACCTGGTTTGTTTTCTTTGCAATTGGTAATTTCTGGACACAAAACAGATGGAACATTTTGATCAACCTGCCAAATATAATGCCTGAGTTTAAGTTTTGTTGACTTGAATAGAAAAGACAGTTGGGTAGACTTTTTAACAGGTAGTTGATCTGATTGTTTTGTGCCTTACCCTTAGTTGAAATTTACTGCCACACAGAGAACCATTCCGACACTGAGAAGAATATTAACAACAACTTCTATTTATTTTACGTCTTTACTATAGTAAAACTTTTCAAGGCGCTTCACTGGAGCATCACAAAGAAAAAGTGAAACCAGGCCACGTAAGATGATCTTAAAATAGCCAAAAATTTGGTCAAAGAGAGAGGTTTTAAAGAGCATTCTAAAGGAGGAGTAGTTAAATTCTGGTATTCTGCAAATGTCAGAGTTGGCATTTTGAGGCTTGAGGAGGTCATGGAGAGAGGGCGGGATGAGGTCATGGAGGGATTTAAAAACAAGGTTAAGAATATTATCATTGAAAAGTTGTTTAACTGGAAGCCAATCTTAGTCAGCAAACACAGGCATGATGGATAAAGTAAGTAGAATACAGGCAGCAGTGTTTTAGTGATCTCAAATTTAGTGAGGATAGAGTGTGGCACGCCAACCAGGAGTGTATTGGAAGAGTTTTGAGCTAACAAAGGTATGGGTGAGGATTAAAGAGAATCTGACACAAGGAGACCGGGAGAGTGGGAAGGGAAAGGGACATTGGGAGACAGAGAGGCACATGTTATGAACGAGAAAGAGTGAGAAAGAGAGATCTAGAGTGACTTGCAGAATAAAGGATTGTTCTCTTAGGCAGTCCCTGGGATTGAGGATAATTTGCTTCCAGTCAGTGGGATCTGAGATGACTGTATCAGTGATTCTATATTTATCCTCTACAAAATTGAAAGAAATACATGATTAGAAAGTACAGAAGTACAAATGTATATGGATGTCAGGAGAGAAAGCCACATCCAAGCAATCGGACATTAGTTTGATCTATTTCCAACTTAGTCGATATGACTTGTGATTTGTGCTGATAATTGGGATATCTTTAATTAACATGTAAACAAAAACATTTTCTTGTACAATTTTAAGGTTTTATTCCAGCAAAAATAGTAATACCCACCTGAGTGCTAGAGTTGTTGCATTGCATGCAAGGCTGAAAAGACCAGTGACATCCAATGGTTTACTAAGCAAATTCTCTTTTTAATTATGTGAAAGGCATTCTTAAGAAAAATCTTTCTTAAGAATCTGGGAGTATAAATTACAGAAGACATCCAAGAGTAGCTCAATTTCAACAGCAGGAGGCGTGACCCCCATGTATCTGAAGAACTACTCTGACACTGTACAAACATAGTACAATCATCTGTAAAGTGGTTTCAAGGATTAGGGACTCCAAATTGGTTGTGAGATTGGTTTATGGTTCTGCCCCTCTATAAGATGCATTTCACTAAGACTTCCACATGTACCAGTGCACTTAGGGACAGGCAATAAATGCTGGCCAGCCACCAACGTCCACATCCCACAAAATGAATGAATTTTTTAAAAAGGATATACATCATAGAACAAGGACATGATATGGAGACTCAAGTGAATGGTTCTTTTAATTGATACAAATAGCCAAATACAACTTCCGTTTATTAATAATGATGGGAAGATGTTAGTGAATTTCTGTTCATTTTTAAATTTTATTTATACAGAAGAACTTTTGAATCCATTAAGGCAAGCATATGTCTTTCCATTTTATAAAACAGGAGTCATCATTGCATACTTTGTGGTGAATTTATAGTGGAGGCAAAACAAGAGTGTTCTAATGAACTGTGTCACCTGGACCCCTGAACCAATGTAGGCCAATAAGGTGCTTTGACACTCTTTGGGCTCTGTACCGTGGAAAAGTGGTTTACATTGGTCAGCATCAGGTGTTCACACGGTTCAGTGTAGATCAGTTCCATAGCCCTGATGAGGGGTCTGGCCAAAAGGTTGACTCTCCTGTCCCTCAAATGCTGCTTGACCTGTTATGCTTTCTCCAGCTCCACATTTTAACAACTCTGACTTTCCAGCAACTGTAGACCTCACTATCTCCATAATTGGAAACCTGTTTAATTACTAAAGAGTAACAGGCTGTGCCACTGCTATGCTGTGTTGTATGCACAAAAGATTGAAGTTACCCAAGCATCTGACTTTCATCCATTGTTCTCTCAACTTCTACAGACAAGTCTACTATGATGTTGACTCATTATGCAGGAGCTGGGGAACAAGTTGTAAATCAAGAGAATCAGCAAAACTAGGGAGAGGAGTTTAATACAGGTAGTTCTTCTATAATGCGATGGTTACATTCTTGTGCAACCCCGCATTATAGAAAAATTGCGCTTAAAGTGTTGGCGATGTAATCCTATTACATCCAACACACATTTTAAAAGTTCACACTTTAGAAACAGAGTCCCCAGTTCATCAATTGCATTACAGCAAATTGGCATTAATGAAACGTGCGTTCTAGGAGAATGATGTAGTCAAGATGGTGCAGATTTAGATGCAGGGAAGAATCGAGAACTTGACACGTATTGGCATGTCAGAAATCCAACCTGATCATATTCAATATTACCTTTAACTGTCATGCTTTTTGAAGCAGACAGCAAACCCCTGTGGAGCTGTCATTCAGTCATTTAAATACTTAAATGCCCAACTAGTAAAGCCTTTAACCTAGAATTCTGGCTTAACAGCCTATGCATAAGTTTACTGAGCTGCAAGTTGTATCACTAAGTGCAAAAAGTTGAGAGCACAACGGGGAGCTCTTGATCGGTGAACTCCATAGCCACTCCCCTGCTTGCGTGAAAGATTTTTGTTCACCAACTTGCTTCTTAGTGTGCGCTTTCACTCTCTTTTACAGACAATTATTTGGAAATCATTTCACCTACTTTTTACTTTGATCTGCACTTGCCTGCAGTCAGCCTTCAAAGCAGCATGGGAGCAATTTAAACAGTTATGCAATTGACCTCTGATGAGGAACAGGAAGAACAGCCAAATCGACATCGCTGGAAAAGCAGCAAGAGAAGCTTGAAGGCAGATGCCTTCTTTACAGCCATTTGTTGTTTCAGATTTCTTTCTTCATCCCTTCATTATTACACACAGGTGGCTGTTAAGTAGTTAGCAGATCATACCGTGTCTGGACACAGCTTTTATTTCATGACATTTTATTTCATTGTCATTCTCTTTGATTTACGCACAAGGAGTCTTTTTTTTGTTGTTATTTAATCTCTCCCGCCCTCCACTTTAGTACAGACCTTTCTTGTTGTTCTTCCTGCCCTTTCTTCCATTGGCTTAAAGCCCTACTACATTTCTAACTTTAGTTCTAATGAAAGATCATCCAAACTTGAAACTCTAATTTTCCTGTTCACAAATGTTGCCTCATCTACTGAGTATGAAAATGTGTTGCTGGAAAAGGGCAGCAGGTCAGGCAGCATCCAAGGAGCAGGAGAATCGAAATTTCGGGCATGAGCCCTTCTTCAGGAATGATTCCTGAAGAAGGGCTCATGCCCGAAACGTCGATTCTCCTACTCCTTGGATGCTGCCTGACCTGCACTTTTCCAGCAACACATTTTCAGCTCTGATCTCCAGCATCTGCAGTCCTCACTTTCTCCTAGTCTACTGAGTATTCCCAGCACACTTTTTAATTTCAGTTTTTCAAAATTTGCAACATTTTACTTTTATATTATTGCCTCCGTATGCTCATACTTAGCCAGTAGATCTTTGTTGACATCTGTAGTCTCCTGGAATGAAATCACTTTCCAAGTTGACCTGGAGGCGCATGTTATCATTGGCTTCAGAGTCACTGCAGCCTTGAATCTGTTCGATTCCAGCTCTTTCCAAGACTCTGCTGGTGATGACTTCAAGATTATACAATCAGCTGCCTCCTTAGTGATCAGTACCAAGGTCAGGGCTGGATGAGTCCATCACACATGAAATGGTAGTGCATTTGCTGCAAGAAAGTCATTGCCACATTGTTGCAGTCAACTAAGATACCCTCATGTCATCTTGATTCATTATTAATTGAAAGGATTCTACCCCATCAATGTTTTTCAACCACTAGATGGTTTTCATGCATGATCGCAAGAAATTCTGAAGACTGTCATGTCATGACAGTCACATGTCCTAAAGTTTTTTCCATCTCGACCAAGTTAGTTGGTGTGTTCTTGGGTACAGTGGCTAACCTCTGAGGACATTGTTCCTGATACCTTTTAATGAATCCTTCCGGGGATGCAGAGGACAAATACAACATGAGCCATAGAGTGCAAGTGTGCACATTGAACAAGCTATTGGAGTTGCTAATGAGGTGATTCAGCTACCTGAACAGATTTGCGGCCATCTTCCAATATGAATGCAAGGAACTTTATTGGTAGCACTGCTTCAGGAAGGTGCTAACTGCTCAGCATCCTGTAATGAGGATCCTTAGTTAGCTAGGCTGCCTACAGCATTTACAGACTGCCAGGTAAGGATGTAATGGGCTCATGCAGGCTTACTTTGTATAAACTGTTTTTGTGAAGCCAAAGCTTAGGTAGTAGTGGCAGATCAAGAGACTCCGCAAGACCAGGAAAAGAAGTGTAATTGCCAGGAGAATACAGATTTGGACACAAGGAGCACATTTTTTTGTGAGAGAAAACAGTGAAAATTGATGGAAGGAATGCAGTAAATGTTGCCAGTACAGGTTTTAAGAAAGCGTTTTAACAAAGTAATTTAGACAACTTAGGCTCATGGAACAAGAAAGTCAGTACTAGCTTGGGGGAAAGAATGTTACTTAAGAAAAGCAAACAGCTGTGGTAAATGGGAGTTTTTCAGATTGGAGGATGGTAAATAGTGGTGTTTCCCAGTGTTCACTGAAAGGGATATTTTAATATACATAAATGATTTAGATATTGGAGTACAGAGTACAATTTAAAAGTTGTTGATAATATCAAACTTGGTGATGTGGCAAACAGTGGCGTTGATATCAGCGAACAATAGCAAGTCATTGGTAGGCTGTTAGAATGAGCAGACAAGTGACTAATGAAATTTAACATGATTTGATGCATTATGGCAGAAGGTGGTGTGCATGGACTACAGGACTTATCAATGTATGTGCATTGTAGGACATGTCAGAAAGCAAATTGAATCTTAGTGTTAATTTTTTTAAAAAAGGGTTCTGAGTACAAAAGCAGGAAGGTTATACTAAATGTGTTGCTGGAAAAGCACAGCAGGTCAGGCAGCATCCAGGGAACAGGAGAATCGACGTTTCGGGCATAAGCCCTTCTTCAGGAATGTTCTAATGAAAGATCATCCAAACTTGAAACTCTAATTTTCCTGTTCACAACATTTGTGAGTATGAAAATGTGTTGCTGGAAAAGGGCAGCAGGTCAGGCAGCATCCAAGGAGCAGGAGAATCGACATTTCGGGCATGAGCCCTTCTTCAGGAATGATTCCTGAAGAAGGGCTTATGCCCGAAACGTCGATTCTCCTGTTCCCTGGATGCTGCCTGACCTGCTGCGCTTTTCCAGCAACACATTTCCAGCTCTGATCTCCAGCATCTGCAGACCTCACTTTCTCCTCTCTAAAGCGTTGGTTAGCTCACAAATGTTCTATTATATGCAGTTCTGGCCCCAATCTTTAGAAGGGACGTGTAGGTTCTTGAAATGTTTTAGCTGAATTTTTCTGGGAATGAGGGAATTAAACAAGGTTAGAGAAGCTGAACTGTACCTGAGTACAACAGCTTTAGAAAGGTAAAGACAAAGCCTTGCCATTTACTGATGATACGAAGACCAAGAGACAACATTTTTTAAGGTTTTGGATAAGAGTTGCAGAGAGATGAGAAAGAGCACTTTTTAAATAGTAAACAATAATGGCCTGGAGCTTATTTACGAAAAGGATGAAAGCAGAGACCTTGGGTATGTCAAAGGGAAATTAATTGGGGTTTTTAAGGGATACAAACTTGCAAGACTACTTGGAGCAGATTTGTTTTACAGATACTTGGACTTTATTGGTCAAATAGTTTGCGTCTTTGTTATAACTTCATGACATTGTTATACTGTTTTCCTGATGGCTGTCATCCATTCAGAATGCAATATTAAAATAAGGGATAATGGAGATTTCAAATACAGTGCTTAATTCATTTAAATTTCAACTAACATACTGACGTTTGACATTGTTATGAACAGCCAAGTAATTCTCTTTGTCCAACAAAGAAGTCTTCCTCTTCCACTTTCTATTATCCTTCTGTAGTGCTAAATCCCCATGGCCTGAGCAGAACTACGGGGAAGCTTCCTATCTCTTAGCTCTTAACAGCTGAAATGCCATCAGCAGACATTCTGTGGTTTTGGAGACTGAGGGCCTTGCCGTGGATTACCCCAACTGTCCTTGTACAAGGGACAGATAGATAGTCACTGAGTCTAGGGACTATTTGGAGCTCTGTCTGGAGTTGGGTACAGGGGTGCAAGGGATGAGAAGTGGGAATATCTTGAGATGAGTCCTCCCTTTCAGTCATTCTATTCTCAAATTCCCTCACATAGTCCAAATGCATTTTCCTAGTACCCGAGAAATATAGAGCAGTTTTCCTCGCTTCAGTCAGGCCAGGCAAGGCTTCCCTCCATGGGCAGCCATTGGTGAAGACAGCCAAAACATTCAGTTGCCTCCACGTTCAACTCTCCATGTAGATAGCCACTCATTTCACAGAGGAACATCAACAGAAGTGACTAATGCATCATGACATGTACGGCAGAGATGGACTCATTCCACTTCTCTCCAGGACTGTACAATGTCTCTGGAAATGCTCACAGAACAACAAATATTTTCTGTTGCTGCTCCAAAATTGGCATTTATGGATGACCCAAGCCTCAACATCGACTAAGGAGAGTTTGTAGTTCCTGGCTGTCTATTTTGGACTTTTCACTGCTGTCACAACTCTAGCATCTCCAGTCCACCAAGTATTATTATTTATGGAGGCAAAGCAGAGTTAACATTTCAGGTCCAGTGACCCTCCTTCAGAACTCCAGTTTGGAATTTTGGATTTCATTCTAATTTCCAGTATCTACTGTTTTTTAAAATTATCTGATGGGTGGGAAAGCAGTTAAAGTTTCTTATCAAGGCTAACATCCAATGGTTTCAACTGACGCAGTTGTGGTGCCAGAAGGAATGGGTCTTTAGGACAAAGGTTCACTATGGGATCTGACACAATTTCATCTCTTCCTTATGTTCCCTAGTTAAAAACAACACATCTTTCCTGCTCTGTCCTGAAGTGGTTGAGCATTTTCTAGATTTTCCAAGGAAAGTTGAAATCGGGGACTCCACCACTATGGTAATTTGCCATGTTGGTGGTGGTAATGCCTGCAATTGACCATATGACAACTTGGCTTATTACCATTGGTGAGAAACGTGTTTGTGCATGAGTACTGTGACAGTGCCTTCCTTGTGAAGATGTCTCCTATTCATATTACAACTTTTCTAACACCCTTGAAGATGAAATGAAAGCTGTAAGCTAGAAGTGATATAGGAGAGGATCAAATCATGTGTAGATCTTGATATTTCAGCTGGAAATGAAAACAGCTCAAATGAGTGGCAGATATGCACCAAGTGGAAGGTTGAAATCTAATTCCTTCACCAGGTACATGAGGCATCATCATGGCTCCCTCCTTTATGGTAGTTAGATTAAGGGGAGTTGATGGCCTATTGGTATCATCGCTGGACCTTTAATCGAGAGACCCAAGTAATATTCTGAGCATGGGTTCGAATCCAGCCAAGGCAGATGGTGGAATTTGAATTCAATAAAAATCTGGAATTAAGAGATTGCCAGATGCGAAAACCTCATCTGGTTCACTAATGTCCTTTCTTCCTTGGTCTCACCTCATGTCACTCCAGACCCACAGCAATGTGGTTGACTCCTAACTCCCCTCAGGGCAGCTAGGGATGGGCAATAAATGCGGGCCCAGCCAGCGATACCCTTATCCCAAGAATGAATAAATAAAAGTTGCCTATTATTGCAGGGCTGCTGATGGTTCTCTGCCCCGTTTTGGATTTGTGCATTTTCATCCTGTAGAGAGTTATGAATGAGCGCTCTAAAATATGGGAGGATGGCTGATATGCATGCAGGAATGTGCTAAAGAGTAAGTATGAGCTTGAATTGCATGGCAATGCCTTAATAGAGAAGAATGATTAGAATTGCAAACTCTTCTGAAGAGTGTTCACAGGAAAATATCAAGTAAGTTAATGGGAGTTTGACACTTGTCCTTAGGAGCTCATTGAACCTTTTAGCAGCACTACGTCAATGTTCTTGGGGCTGTAAGTCAGAAGTCATACGACACCAGGTTATCGTCCAACAGGTTTCTTTGAAATCACAAGCTTTCGGAGCACAGCCCCTTTGTAAGGTGAAGTGACGAAGGGGCTACATTCCAAAAGCTTGTGAATTCAAACAAACCTGTTGGGCTAGGCATCGTGTGACGTCTGACGTTGTCTACCCCAGTCCAACACCAGCACCTCCACCTCATTGAGGCTGTACTCCTGCTACTAACTAGTTCAGAATTTTGAAGCCCATTCTGGCCTCTTCCTCCTCTGTGAAACAACCCATCTCTTAACATTCTCATTGCATTCAGCGTTTCCTCCAAAGAATCATAAAACTGGGCAAAGCCTTACAATGTCTCACTTCCATTGCCTTCTGGAATTGTTCATTCTAACACCGAATGCAACCACTTCTGATTCCTGTAAGCAACCCTTTAAATTTAGATCCTTTCATTGATAGATGCAGGTTGTCCTGTCTACACTCTGTGGTTGATCAGGAAATCTGGAAATAAGGTTTCAATTAATTAAAACTTTGAAAAATATGAGTTTATATATGACAGCCACTGTGGATTTGTTGAAAGTAGATTGTATTTGACTAATTTAGTTGAGTCCTTTGAAGTAACAAAGGGTGTTGATGCCTGTAAAAGACATTGAATTAAGTATCACATAATAATTATTAAAATGATTTGAAGCCCTTGGAATTAAATGACCGTGCATCCAAGAGTGGCTAACAAAAAGCAGAGAAGAGTGTGAAGTGATGCCTTTTGGTGGAAGAAATGAAGAGATTCTGAAGCCAAGTGATAAAATTGAAGAGGTGATAGTGAAAGAACAGAGGCTCAAATTTGTGAAAGGTGGCAGAGCGAGTTAACAAATTTCAGGTTATGGTTTTAGGGCCAGAGAGAGACACACACTCTTGGTGAAAAGTTAATTTGAAACAAATATTAGAAGGAAAAATGTTTGCAATTTTTGTTTCTGGTGGGCAGAAAATGTAAAAGCTTGTTCAAAATAATAGTGTTGACTTAAGTTTTCATTCTGTTAAAATGTTTTTCACATTCTTGCAACTAATCTGTTTTCCAGAGCCTTAAAAATTTCATTCATGACATTTCTAGAGTTCTACCTTCAATCTAATAAGTTCACATTTCCAGCTCTGTATTTTCAATGTTGTTATTTCCTTCACTTGGTTGCACTGCCCTTAATCTATCATATTACAAATAGAACTTGGCATTTGCAGCAACATTGAAGCTTTAAGATTTCGAGTATTATTGAAACTATATTTGGAGGTGTATTAGTGATACACTTTCAAAAACGTTTGTTATTATAATTTAGACTTGGAAGATTACAAATTCTCTTCAACTTACATACCATCAAAGTAGGAACAATATTGTTGTTCTTTCACTATTGCAGGGTCAAAATCCTCAAACTCACCCTCTACCAGTACTGTAGGCATCCCGACAGCCAAAGGGTTGCAGTGGTTCAAGAACTCGGCTCATCACCACCTTCCCTAGGACAGTTAGGGTGATCAATAAATGGTGTCCTAGCCAGCAATGCCACATCCCTTAAATAAAAACCAAAACAACTGCAGATGGTGGAAATCAGCAACAAAAACTGAAATTGCTGGAAAAGCTCAGTAGGTCTGGCAGCATCGGTGGTAGGAAATCAAGGTTAACATTTCAGGTCCAGTGACTTCTAGTCAGAACTGATGATAGCTAGGAAAAAGTTGTTTTTTTTTGTGTAGAAGATAGGGTGGGGTGATGGTGTAAAGAGTAAATGATGATAGACTCAGAGATATACAAGATGGCAATAGACCCTTCGGTCCAACTTGTCCATGCTGAACAGATATCCAAAATAAATCTAGTCCCATGTGCCAGCATTTGACCCTTATCCCTCTAAACTCTTCCTATTTATATACCCATTCAGATGCCTTTTAAATGTTGTAATTGTATAAGCCTTCACCACTTCCTCTGGCAGCTCATTCCATTCACACATCACCCACTGTGTGAAGATTTGCCACTTAGATTCTTTCTAAATTTTTCCCCTCTCACCTTAAACCTATGCCCTCTAGTTTTGAACTCCCCTAACCCTGGTAAAAGACTTTGTCTATTTACTCTATCCATGCCCCTCAAGATTTTATAAACCTTTATAAGATCACCCATCAGCCTCCGATGCTCCAGAGGAAATAGCTCCGGTCTATTCACCCTCTCCCTATAGCTCAGATCCTCCAACCTTGGCAACATCCTTGTAAATCTTTTCTGAACCCTTTCAAGTTTCACAACATCCTTACTATAGCAGGGAGATCAGAATTGCACACAGTATTCCAACAGTGGCCTAACCAATGTCCAGTACAGCTGCAAAATGACTTCCCAACTCCTATACTCAATGCACTGACCAATAAGGCAAGCATACCAAACGTTTTCTTCAATATCCTATCTACCTGCAACTCCACTTTCAAGGAACTATGAATTTTCTCTCTAAAGTCAATCTGTTCAGCAACACTCCCTGGGACCTTACACACTTAATGGTAAGTCCTGCCCTGATTTACCTTTCCAAAATGCAGCACCTCACGTTTATCTAAATTAAACTCCATATGCCACTCCTCAGCCCATATGACCCATCTGATCAAGATCCTGTGTGCTCTGAGGCAATCTTCTTCCCTGTCCGTTACACCTCCAATTTTGGTGTCATCTGCACTAAACACAGCTCCTATGTTCACATCCAAGTCGTTAATATAAATGAGGAAGAGCAGTGGACACTGCATCGATCCTTGTGGTACTCCGCTGATCACAGGCCTCTAGTCTGAAAGGCAACCCTCCACCACCACCCTTTATCATCTACATACGAGCCAGTTTTGCATCCAAATAGTTGGTTCTCCATCTATTCCGTGTGAGCTAACCTTGCTATCCAGTCTACCATGATGAACCTTATTGAACATGTTACTGAAGTCCATGTAGATCACATCCACCACTCTGACCTCATGAATCTTGAAGTTTTTTGAAGAAGTAACAATCAAGTAAGTGAGACATGATTTCTCACACACAAGGCCATGGTGATGATTCCTAATCAGTCCTTGCCTTGCCAAATACATGTAAACCTTATCCCTCAGGATTCCTTCCAACAACTGCCCACCATCAATGTCAGGCTCACCGGTCTATCATTCCCTGGCTTTTAATCCAAGATGGAGAATGGAAACAATTGTGGGCTTTAAGAGCTACTCATACAGCCCAAAGAGAGAGATGAACAGTTGGACAGACAAGAGTGGATAACGATTGGCCTTGGAGAATGAATAGCTACTAATGGGGACAATTAGTGGCTAACGATGGATTTTCTTTAATAACAGACCATGTGATAAAGTCTGGGATGTGGGGTTTGGAGTAAGGACATTGGACAAGGTGCCTCAAGTCTTAAAATTGTTGAACCTGATACTTAGTCCAGAAGGCTGTAGCGTTCCCAAGCTGGGCCTGACCCATTTCCCGAATTTCAGATCTCATCCCCTCTCTTCCCGTTGACAACAGCACTAGGGCCCCTTGTCTTCACCTACCATCCCACCACGATCTACATACATAGGATTAGTAGGCACCATTTAGAGTCATAGTCATAGAGATGTACAGCATGGAAACAGACCCTTTGGTCCAACCCGTCCATGCCGAGCAGATATCCCAATCCAATCTAGTCCCACCTACCAGCACCCGGCCCAAATCCCTCCAAACCCTTCCTATTCATATACCCATATACCCATCCAAATGCCTCTTAAATGTTGCAATTGTACCAGCCTCCACCACTTTCTGTGGCAGCTCATTCCATACACGTACCACCCTCTGTGTGAAAGAGTTGCCCCTTAGGTCTCTTTTATATCTTTCCCCTCTCACCCTAAACCTATGCCCTCTAGTTCTGGACTCCTTGACCCCAGGGAAAAGACTTTGCCGATTTACCCTATCCATGCCCCTCATAATTTTGTAAACCTCTATAAGGTCACCGCTCAGCCTCTGACGCTGCAGGGAAAACAGCTCAAATCCTTCAACCCTGGCAACATCCTTGTAAATCTTTTCTGAACTTATTCAATTTTCACAACATCTTTCCGATAGGAAGGAGACCAGAATTTCTGTCACCAAGTGGGATGCCACCACCAGACATATATTCCCCTCCCCTCTCCTGTCAGCCTTCTGTAAGGACCATTCCCTATATGATACAGTGGTCCACTCCTCCTTAACTCCCAGCACTACACACCCTGCCCCCACAGCCCTATAGCACCTTCCCCAATAATCGCAGAAGGTTGAATACTTGCCCATTTACTTTCTTCCTCCTTAGTATCCAAGGGCCCAAACACTCCTTCCAGGGGAAGCAGCACTTTAAGTGCATTTTACTCAATCTAATTACCGCATTTGGTGCTGACTATATGGTCTCCTTTACATTGGGAAAACAAAGCTTCATAGAATACCTACATTCAGTCTGCAAAAAGGAACCTAAGCTTCCAGTTGCCTGCCACTGCAACACACTGCCTTGTTCCCAGGCCAACATCTTACTCAGGCTTGTGGCAGTGCTCCAGTGCAGCTCAGCACAAGCTGCAAAGAGCACCTCATTTTCCCCTTGGGAGCTCTGCAGCCTTCTGAACTCCATATCGAGTTCAATAATTTTAGGGCTAAAGGCACCTTTCCCATGTCCGTACCCCAACCTCCACATTACCAGGCTTTATCATCGTATGATGTGCTATTAAACCCAACCCATTGTCCCCCTTGGTTATTTTCCCTATCCAACCATTCTTCTCTTTCTTGGAGCCCTATCTCTACCTTTTACTTGGTCTTTACTTCCCCCTCTTCCCCACCACCACCTCACCACCATTACTACCCTGTGCATAAAAAAAAAACTTTTTCCTAACTACCATTCGTTCTGAGGAAGGGTCACTGGACCCAAAATGTTAACTCTGATTTCTCTCCAGACCGACTGAGCTTTTCCAATAAATAAAAAGTGCTTCACATTTTTAATACGAGCAATGAATTGTATCTCAATGCTTACCTCAAAATACAATTCTCTGTTTTGCAAAATACCATTTCTATAATTATTGGAAAGTGGATTATTCCTGAATTTAGGGCCAGGACATCATCCAGCTTCCACAATTAATGCCCCAATTATTTTGAGGTTTTCCATAGAAAGAACCTTATATTAAACACCGTTATAGCAATGCTTTTGGAGATCTCAAGAATTTCTCTGATGGAAACTTTGCATGTAATAATAGCAATAATAGAAACAATGATTGCTGATGTTTGTGCCCAAAGGTTTGGCACTTTGAGGAATGCTAGTCATCTGTATTGAGCTTGTCTTGGCAGTTTGTCAATCTTGGCAGTTTGTCAATCTTGAAAAAATTGACAAAACAATAAGTATAACTGTGCGTAAGAAAGCATCATATAAATGCTTCAATCTTGCATAAGTGTAATTGTCTACCACTGAAGAATCTAACCTGTAGTGGAAATGTATAGAATTTGACACAAAATAATCCAACTATTACGTAGAATATAAATTAGTGTTTAAGAGACAACATCAAAGGTGATATGAGCTGTGGCCTCAGATTTTTCTACACTCGTTCGTTATTTAGATTTTTTGCAACTGCTGAGTTACCACCTCCAACACTATGCCCCCACTAACTGTTGAGATCCCTGCTAAAATGAGGGACTTGTTCTTCAGATTTTGTTACAGTGCTAAATGCATAACTTGACACACACTAAAACAAAAAAAAGGCTAATTTGTCTCTTTCCCAAAGAAGTATGCTTGCATATTGCTGAAAAAGAGACATTTTGTCATCTTTGCTCCCTTTATGACAACTTGAATAAAAACCAAAAGAGAACTACTTGTAAGAGATGAGAGTTCTGAATAGTTGGCAGGTGAACTTTTGATTACCAGAGGTGTGGCATGGAGAATGCCCCAATAGTTGATGATTGACAGTTGACTGCTGTTCCGTTGAAACAAGATTCAGATTGGCCAAGGCATTGCTGTGACAGAAAAGGCTGTCATTTATTTTGTTCAGTTGAAACAACTGCAGTATGTATAGTGTTCTCTGTCTGCAAAGAAAAGCTTTCAGTACACAAATGTGTCACACTTAACCTATTATTGTCTATCATAAGCCTCCCTGAACAGAGTAATATGTGTTGGGATTCCTACAGTTCCACACCCTATAAAATTCACCTTACAAACAAGCTTACAAATAGAGACAGGCTATTTGTTATTTGATGCTGAAATAGAGTGTGTCCATAGAGAGAGGATAGCTCCATTAAACAGATTTCATGATGTAAGTCATCCAAATCCATAAACGGGACAAAAGCAGTCACGTTCAGTCCTCAAAAAAGTCCAGTCCACCCCAGATTACACTGGAAAAGTAAAGTATGTCAAAAACTTGAGCAATGGGTGAAACTAACTGTTTCATGCTCCTACTATGCAGTGGCAAAACAAATGGTGTTTGCCACTTATAGAATGTTGTCATGAAGCTAGTAAGACACTATAATACAAAGTTAGGTAGAGGGACAGGTAGCATTGAGGAGATGGAGGCTGCAGAAGGCTTTGTACAAGTTAGGTGGGCAAAGAAATTGAAGATGGAGTACAATGTGGGAAAGTATGAGGTCATTCCCTTTGGTAGGAAAAATAGAGGCATGGACTATTTTCTAAATGAGGAGAAAAGTCAGAAGTCTGAAGTGCAAAGAGACTTGGGAGTTTTAATCCAGGATTCTCTCAAGTAAACTTGAACGTTGACTCAGTAGTTAGGAAGGCAAATGCAGTGTTGGCATTTATTTTGAGGACTTGGCCCTGGGGTGTGTTCAGAGAAGGTTCACGAGAACGGTCCCAGGAATGAAAAGCTTAACGTATGAGGAATGTTTGAGGACTGTGGGTCTATACTCAATGAAGTTTAGAAGGATGAGGGGGGATCTGATTGAAACTTACAGAATGATGAATTGCCTAGATAGAGTGGACGTTGGGAAGATGTTTCCATTGGTAGGAGAGACTAGGACCCGAGGACACAGTCCTCGGAAGGGAAGATGTTTTAGAATGGAGATAAGGAGAAACTTCTTCAGCCAGAGAGTGGTGCATCTATGGAATTCACTGCCACAAAAAACTGTGGAGGCCAAATCGTTGAGTATATTTAAGACTGAGATAGGTTCGTGATTGTCAAGGGGATCAAGGGTTACGGGAAGAAGGCCTGAAAATGGGAATGAAAAATTTATTTGCCATGATCGAATGGCGGACCAGATTCGATAGGTTGAATGGCCTAATTTCTGCTCCTATGTTTTATGGACCTTCTGCCTATCAGACATGTAAATAATACGATTTGAATTTCAATGCCAGTAATATGCTGGGTATATAAGCTATCAAGCCAAACAAAAGGCAGAGTGTATCAAGCAGATGTCCCTTGCCTGTTTGCAACAAGAATGGTACTGGCCATAACCAACTGGCATGTGATTTTAACATTCAATTTAAATTTTGGTCAGGCTTGTCCTGTGATTCACTCGGACATACTGGAAGCTATATACATGTTAATATATGACCCCAGCAGTTTACAATAGAAACAACATATACACACACACTGCATCTGTTTCAACTGAATAGTATAGGTGACAACCATTCTCTTGGTCATTGCTCAGTGCAATGCCTTAACCAATCATAATCAACCTGCCTCATTTAAATTTAAATAAAGCTTTGCAGTTAACAGTTAGTCATTATTCAATAGATGTATTCTTCATGGCAGCACCTGTACAAATCAGAGTTCACTTGCTAATCAATCAGCCCGTTCTTCTGACAGAACAAACATGTTCCTCTTTACATTGGTACTCTTGTGAATGGCCTGATGAATGCAAGGCAAAATGTTTTGGCAGAATTTCTGTTTTTCAGCCACATTTAATTAAGTGTACTACTGTGAGTGCAGTTATTTGAAGTTTGGATGTTCATGGGAGTAAACTGTTTGCAAAATTTAAGAATCAGCCTATATAGGATTGTGATGTCTGCTTTATGGAAGTGTTTCAAAAGCACTGTTCTATAATGTTTTTGGTTGCTTATATTTGAAAGGAAGGAGTGCAACCTGGTTCTGGGATTTCAGTCTGCTGCCTTAACTTAAATTCCATCAGTCCTGCTGAGAGGAGTGACCCCAGCAAACTAACAAGAGCACTACTAGAGTACTTTTACACTGAGCAGCACCTGGCTTCACACTGTGCAAGAGGCAAAGGCAAAAACAGTGGATTCAACATGTCCAGACCAGCTCTTGATCCAGATGTTGTGGATGCAATCAAAGGTATGTGACACTGATTATTTACAAGCATTAGTATCTCGATGGATAACGTTTAACTTCACATTATTCAGTTAAAGTTTTAGTCATCATCATAACTACAGTTCTCCAAACAACAGCCTCAAGTGTTCTTTAAGTTCCCAAACCTGATCTTGGATTCTTAAACATTGAAAATAACTCCTTCATAGGTTAAAATTCTGTCTAAATCAGCCTTATATATATTCAATAACTCAGCTGTCACCGGTTTCCAGTGTATTGAATGCCAAAGGTGAATGAAACTTTGGGGAAAGAACAGCCTCCTCTACCTTTGTATATTAAAAGTCTGTAACATAAGACTCCAACAAAATAGTCTCATATTTTCGTCTTTAAATCGTTCCAAGAATGTAAAAGAATTGAGGTCTGTGTACACGACTATCGTTGTTTGTCAAAACAGCAACCATCTCAGGTATCCATTTCACAGCCAAATGTTACACATTTTCAATTTTCTGATACGCTCTGAGACTGCTAGCTAGTCATATGACAGGTGCTGGTAAGCTCTCAGTTTAGAACAGCATTCGCTCTCTTAAAGGTACAGTACACGCCTTCAACTTCATAAAACCTTGCATGCTTACATTTGTGATTCATGTACAAGAACATCCAGATCTTTCTGCATTTTGTAGTCTCTTCATCTTAATATTATTGTGCTTTTCTATTCTTGCAAAATGGACATGCTCACATTTTCTCATATCCTGTTCCATTTGCAAAGGTTTTGCCCACTTTGTGTCCTCTTCACAACTTGCTTTCTTATCTATATTTGTGTCATCAGCAAATTTGGCTAGAATGCACGCAGTGCCTTCATCCAAGTAATTAATATAGACTGTAAATAGTTTAAGCTTTGACCCCTGTGGCACTCCACTGTTTACAATGTGCCAAACTGAAAATGACCTTTTTATCCCAACTCTCTGTTTTCTGGTAATTCATCAATTCCTTATCCATGTTCTTGTACTGTAATTTTTTGGGGTGAGACCTTATCAATACCTTTTGAAAATCCAAATTTTCTAGCTTTAAGGGTTTCACTTTATCAACCGTTCAAACAACTTTGTCAAATACAGTTTCCCTTTTATTAATCCATATTGGCTTTGCCTCATTGAGTTATAATTTTTAAATGGTACCATACAAATTCCTTAATGGATTCAGACTGTTTTTCCAGGACAAATGTTAGGCTAATTGGCCAGATGTTCTGCAGTTTCACCTTAAATAGAGGCATTTCACTTGCAGTTTTCCAATTTGCTGGGACCTTTCCATAATCTAGGAAATATTTGAGGAATACAACCCATACATCCGTTATATCCGTGGTCTCTGCGGTTGCTGCTTTTAAGATTCGAAGGTGTTAGCAATTACAGGGGAACTTTGTCCGAACGTGATAGGCGGGCACTATTTCGTTCAGATAATCGATTATTCAGTTATTCGATTAATTACCTTTCCTCTGGGGCTCAAGAGTTTTTAAAGTCTGCTCCTAGTTCAGGAGACTGCAGCAGCACACAGTGCATGAGACTCTGCCCCCAACACCGTGCAACAGCTTCCCCCTCCCCCCAAACGCCATGCAACACCTTCCCTGCCCCCACCACCGACCTCCACCCCCAAAGGCTTGCAACATCTTCCCAATGCTATTCAACACCTCCCACTGCCCCCCTGCCCCCAAGCCCATCTAACATTGCCCTCGGCCCCCCCTGCCCCCAATACTGTGCAACACCTCCCCCCCCCGCCCCCACCACCGCTCCAGGGAAAGTATGGGGATAGAGGGTGGAGGTCAGTCATTTGGAGACGGGGTATGTTTAATCACTGTAAACAAAAGACGCGATCACTGTTGGAAACATGTCTTTGATGTAATGTTTCCATCGGGATTTCGAGATCTCCTTTGGATAATCTGATTTTCGAATAATTGGTATTCGGATAATAGAGGTTCCTCTGTATATCCAGGGCACTTGTCAGCATTTAGTCCCCTAAGTTTTTCCTGGTACTTTTTCCCAAGTGACAGTGATTGCTTTAAGTTCCTATCTATTTTTTCCCTAGATTTTTTTGTAATTCTTTGTACACTTTTTGTGACCACTAAGGACAGTTATAAATGTTTATTCATATTCTTTGCCATTTATTTGTTCCCCTTTATTAATTTTCTATCTCATAGTCCAGGGAACCAATGCTTTCTTCAGTTACTTTGTTCTTTCTTTTAACATATTTTTAAAAGCATTCATTCTCTGTTTCAAAATTTCTTGCTGACTTATCCTAAATTATCCTTTATAATCGTTCTTTGCCGACTTCAATATTTTTTCTCCCCAACCTTCTGCCTATCACTAATATTCACTGCATTCGATACCTTCCTTGAATTCCTAGCTAGCAATAGAGTGTAATTCTTTCTATAGAGTACTTTCTTCTCAGTATCTTCTTTGAGATTTTGAAATATTTCCTTAAATGTTGCTGGTTCTCTGTGTCTTCTCTTTTAACTTATTTTCCAAGCCCACTGCAGCCAGTTCCACCTTCCTATCTTTGTAATTTCTTCTACTGAAATTTAAGACATTAGTTTCTCATCCTTAAATTGTGTGAAATTTTAACTTGTTATGTTCACTCTTATCTAAAGGATCATTGGTTGTCTCACTGCACATTACCTGGTCTAAAACTTTTTCCGAGTTTGTTACAGAACATATTATTCAAGAAACAGTCTCAAATATACTCCATGAACTCATCCTCAAGGGCACCTGCCAATTTGATTTGTCCAATCTGTATGAGCATTAAAATCACCCATGATTATTGCAGTACATTTTTTTACAAGCTGCCATTATTTTGTGATAGAACTCTACTCGACACTTAGAGGCCTATAAATTCCTCCAATCAGTGATTTCTTTCTCTTTCTTTTTCTCTTTTCTACCCAAACAGAGAAGATATCTTGTTCTTTCAAGCCAAGATCATATTTCACTACTTCTCATCCTTTATTAACAGATCTAACCCCACCTCCTCATCCTTTCTTCCTATCCTTCTGATATATTAAATACCATTGAATATTCTGTCCCCAGCCTTGGTCACTTAGCATCTTTGTCTCTGTGATGACTACCATATCTCTCACGTTTATTTATTTTATGCTATCAATTCATGCATACATTCAGATAAATGACCTTTAATTCTATATTTTTACCATTTTCCTTTCTCTGACCCTGTTTGCCATTATACTTTTTCATTTGTGTGTTCTGTCATGTTCTCATTATTCATTGTTATTCTGCATCACAGTCGTATACTTTGTTGCTAACTTCCTAAATCTCCCCTGATGTGAATCCTCCTTCCACTATTTAGTTTAAAATCTTTCCTGTAGCCCTACTCTCTCAATTTACCACCCTCAGTATTGTTCAAATTAAGGCTGGCTCTAGCATGTATCTTCCTTTGTCCCCAGTACTGGTTTCAGTAAACTGTGAACCTCGAGCTGTTTCTCATGTACTGGTCTTTCAGCTCGTCTGATCTTATTTACCCAATGACAGTTTGCTGGTTATTCTGGCTAGATTTTTAACTTTGTTGTTCTCTTCTATAATTTAGATTCTAGCTGCTTATATTACCTCAGCTTAATGTCCTTTTTGGTTCTATCCTCATGAACCATGACAGTTGGGTCCTTACCCTCCCACTGTAAGTTCCTAATTAGCGCTGAGGAGAGATCCTTAATCCTGGCATCAGGGCATTTGGGACTCGTGTTTTTAGCTGCAGTGAACATTACTAACTCTCTCATCTCTGTCCTACCCCCTATTACTAGTACATGCCACCGTGTGGGCGGCACGGTGGCACAGCAGTTAGCACTGCTGCCTCACAGCGCCAGAGACCCAGGTTCAATTCCCAACTCAGGCGACTGACTGTGTGGAGTTTGCACATTCTCCCCGTGTCTGCGTGGGTTTCCTCCGGGTGCTCCGGTTTCCTCCCACAGTCACAAAGATGTGCGGGTCAGGTGAATTGGCTATGCTAAATTGCCCGTAGTGTTAGGTTAAAGGGGTAAATGTAGGGGTATGGGTGGGTTGCACTTTGGCGGGTCGGTGTGGACTTGTTGGGCCGAAGGGCCTGTTTCCACACTAAGTAATCTAAGTAATCTAATCTAATCTAATCTAATCTTATTCCTATATTAGAGTGGGCCCCTGTGCCCTTATGCTGTATTTCAGTTTTCTCATCCTCTTTGCAGTTTCTGCTCTCATTTACACAAACTGCCAGAAATTCAAACCTGTTGGATAAATGCAAGGGCTAAACCTCCACCAGTGCCACCTTCTGGATTTCCAGGTCAGATTCTCTTTCTGGTACACTCTCCTGGCTCTGACCATAATTAAATTGGATTTATCTAGACGAAGAGGTGTGACTGCATTCTGCACTCCATATTTGCAGTCCAGCTAACTTCCCCTTTCTAATGCATTGCAGTATCCAACCAGCTCATTAATTCTCAGCCAAAGTTCTTTGATCTGCAGGTGTAGTTGCTAGTGTCAACAGCATCTACAAACTACACTTGCAATACGTCAGCTGCTGCCAGGTTTAATTTATTTTCTTGAAGTAATTAGTGTTTCAAGTTTAAAAATACCACTGAATGATAATCCATGGCTATATTAAATAGTTTAACTCATTAAGGTATAAATTTAATACTGTATTAATTTTCCCTCTCTTCACAATAATAAATCAATAACTATTACCTCAACCCAGGGAAAAGAGGAACCTTGTAACTCCCTGACTAATGATGTACCTGTGAACCTAATTGATGCCTCCTGATTTCAGGTCTCCGGTTTCACTGTCTCGCAATCTCTCAAACCACTCCTTGTTCTCAAAAAGACACTTCTCTCACCATGCTGAACTTAGTCATTCACCAGATTCCCAAGTATTCCGTCAAACTGAATTTGTTCACTTGCTGGAACATTCCAGATTGCTGTGCAGCTGCACGCTCATGCAGCTTAGAGCAAACATTTCTCCTCCTGCCGTGTTGTGGGTCCACCTATACTAAATAGATTGTAGCAATTTTTTAAAAACAGCTCATTGCCACTAGGGATGGGTAATAAATGCTGGCCCAGCCAGAGACACCCAAACCCCCATGAATGCTAAAAACAAAAAAGACTAGCTTACAAGTGATTGGAGACCTACAAAAATGTGGCTGAGTTTTAACAGCCCTCTGAAATAACCTACAAGCCACCCATTTGTATTTGAAGGTGACAGATCATAAGTATTTTGAAGATAATGAATAGTGGCCTTGCCATCCACCCTATATTACTATCACTAGTTTATCTGCTACTAGGACTTAGCAAGAATATCAAGGTAAGAATGAAAGTTAAGTGAATTGTAACAATATTTTTAGTACAAAACTGCAATTTCAATATTTTTAATTAAAATTATTTTCAACACTGGCATCATTTATACAACCGTCTTTCTCTCAATGTGGTCTCATGAAATGTCATCGACCCTGCTTTCTATTTGTACGTTATTCCTCAAGCCATACCTGCACTTGAATGTTCCTCTGTGAGTCTTCCTCCAGTAACATTTTCTTACTGTGTTTAAGCAAGTTTCCATACACAGAAGTAATTAGTATTATGTCAAGACAGTTATGACCTTCGATCATTCCTTAATAAATCACCATGCATAATGCTGCAGAAAGTTGGCTCATATAATTTAAAATTAATAGAATGCTGAATAAGCAGGTTGACAGCAATGTGGTTGACTCTTAACTCCCAATGAACAAGCCACTCAGTTGTATCAACTGCTAGCAAGAGATAAAAGGAATGAAAACATACAGACCACCTGACATGAACTAAGGTTTCAGGAAATGATAACCGCAAATGAAGCCTATCGACTCTGCACTGTCCTCTTTACTAACATACGAACGTTAGTGCCAAAATTGGGAGAGCTGTCTCATAGACTGGTCAACCAACATAGTCATATTAATGGAATCATATCTTAAATATATCCTAGACAACACCATTACCATCCCTGAGGATGTCCTTTCTCACCCACATGATATACATTTGGGATAGAGTTGCCCCAGGCATCCTCAACATTGACTGTGGACTGTTAAGTCTCATGGTATCAGATCAAACCTGGCAAGAAAACATTCAAGAAAGTACCATGTTACCTTAGCTGGTGCATCAGCACTCTATGTTGAATAGCACTTGGAGAAGGCACTGGGGATGAAAAGACCACAGAAAGTATTCTGAAAGGGTGCTTCAATATCTTTCACCAAGAGAGGCTTGGCTACGGTACTACTGATCAAGCTGGTTGGGTCTGAGGCAGATGGTGATGGAACCAACAAGAGGGGAAAACGATACTTAAACTCTTTCTCACAAATCTGCCCGCCACTGATGCATCTGACCATAACATTATCGGGTAAGAGTTTCGACCAGATAATCCTTCTGGAGACAGAGTCCTGTCTTCACATTGAGAATACCCCCCATTCTGTTGCATGACACTGACTTTGATTTAGCAGCTCAAGACCAGGAGGTGTTGTGAGCCATCAGTAGCAGCTGGATTCCAACAGCCTGCAATCTCATAGCCCGGTATATTCCCCACCGTACCATTAGCATCAAGCCAGGAGATCAAACCTAGTTCAGTGGAGAGTGCAGTAGGGTATGTCAGCAGTAGCACTCATATCTAAAAATGAAGTGTCAACCTGGTGAAACTACAAAACCAGGCAACTTCCATATCATACAGTAAAAGCAGCAAGGGATTCCACAACCAAAGAATGTGCTGTCAGAGGAACCTGGTTGAGTTGCATCTAGTAGGTGGTGGTGCTGTCAGTGTGCGTTGATGGGAGTAGAGTCAGTGCTGAAAATGAAAGATGTGGTACCAATCAACCAGGCAGCTTTGACCTAGATAGTGTCATGGTTCTTTTGTATTTTTGGTCCCTCACAACTGCCATCTAAGCAAGTGGAGAATATCCATCTTATTCCCAAGGTTCCATCTTAATCCTGAATTGTACCTTGTAGATGGTGGGCATGTATTGGGAGACAGCAGAATTCCTAACATCTGTTCTGTTGTTGTAGCCACAGGAAATGGTTAGTCAAGTTCAGTCAGTCAAATGCTGCCTTGATGTCAAAGGTAGTCACTATCAGCTCACCTCTGGAGTTCAGCCCTTTATCCATGTTTGGAATATGGCTGAAATATTAGGAGCTGGACTAAGTAGCTTTGATAGTATCCAAATTGAGCATTAGTGAGCAGATTATTAGTCAAGACAGCTGTACTGTGCACACAAAGACATACACAGATCAGACTGAGCACTTGAATTGTAAGTCCAATGACCACAGCGGTGATTGGTTTGCTTGGTTTGTACCCTAATGGCTTCAGTTCCTTTGCATTAGAAGTGGAGCTACTCCAGATGTCATCTGCTACATTCTTATAGGGGTAGCCCTGGTCTCCATCATCATAAACTTTGTGATACAATGATCACTTCCCCCTAAATGTTTCCTCACTGTCACTTGATTTACTTGGTCCACCTCATTCCCAAGAAAAGATCTAGTGGTGTCTCATCTCTTGTTGGACATATACTGTAGGAAATTCTCTTAAATACAATCAAGGAATGCTTGTCCCTCACTGCCCCTTACACTACCTGTATTCTAGTGGGTAAATAAGGTTCCCCATTTCAGTACTCAATTGAAGTTTACACCTTCCTGTAAACTCCCTGCAGATTTGTTCTTCCATATTGTTCCCAATAGGTGGTGATCTATACACTGCACTGAGCAACGTAATTACAAAATTCTTATTCCTTAGCTCTAGTCAAATTGATTCTGTCCTTGAACCCACTGAAACATCCTCTTCAGTATTGCAATACTCTTCCTAACCTTAAATACCACTCCACCTTCTTTTTTGCTTTCCTAACTTCTCTGATTACCTTGTAATCAGGAATTTTTAATACCCAGATCTGACTTTCCTTATATCATGTCCTTGTTATTGTCACATCATAATCTCTGGGAGAAATGTTTGTAATTCTCCCAGTCTTATTGCCTGTAGTTAATCCATAGATGCATTGTAACCTGATTCATTACTTTCTCCCTAACTCTGAAGTAACCAATTAACTTAATATTCTCTATTTTAGTGTTATCTGCCTTTTCCAGCATTTCATGCACCCTGATATAATCCTCTGTATTACTTTACATTAGAAAAATGTCTTGCTAGGAACTTGATTCCAGTTCTGTTCAAAAGCAACTCATTTGGCTAGCGCAGATGCCATCTCCCCAGAGTTGGTCCTGATATCCCACAAATCTAAAGTACTCCCTCTTGCAGAATGTTTTTAGCGCCACGTTCATCTGTCTTTGCCTATTTTTGTGTGCATTTGCATTTGGCATAGGATGCAATCTGGAAATTACCACTTCCTGCTTGCTAATTTTTTATTCAGCTTCCTAAATTTCCCACTGAAGGACCACATCCTCCTCTCTATCTATGTTGTTAGTATAAATATGGACGACAAGTTCTATTTGTTAACTCTTCCCCCAGAAGAATGTCTTGAAACTGTCTGTGACATCCCTGATTCTCGAATCACATTGGCCACAGAGATGCTCATCTGTTCCACATCAGTACTGCTTAACCCCCTCAGTTTACTCCTTCCTATGCAACTGATGTTACAATTGACTCTCACTACATTCATCAAGGATCCATTGCTCTCACTAATAACCAGAATGGCAAACTAGTTAATGAATGGAACCTCTGTGTACTCCTGTGCTACCTGTCTGTTTCTCTCAAAATGACTGGTGGTCGCCCATTCCCTAACTGCTTGCCCCTAACTTGCATTATGCCCACCTCTCTGAATTACCTTTCCATGTAGTTGTCTGCCTCACGTATTCGCTCAGTGACTCCAGCTGCTACTTGAGCTCTAAAACTGAGAGTTTAAGCTAGTTCAACAGGTGGCATTTCCTGCAAATGAGCTAATTGAGGGCACATTCGTGAGGAGCATCAAAACTCCCACATGCTGTAAAATAGCCTTCTCCTTTAAACAAGCTACCCTACTGTACCTTGACTCATACCCCTTAGTTAATTTACTTACTTTAACATACTTTAATTCTTGTACTATTAATTTAAAAAATGGAGTTTATTAGAATGTAGAAATTCTTCACCTCAGCTCCCTGTCCTGTGTCGATAATTTCTTCCCTGTTCTAGTTTATGAAGTTATGTTTTTCAAAATTTCTGGAGTTGAAATGCAACCAAATAACTCAAGAATTTAATGCGATATCTCTCTCAGACCTTTTCTCCTCATTTTGTTTTAACTGGTGTCTGCTTTCCTCTCTCTCTCCCGCTGTTTTAGATGCTGGTCACTGTCTCCAAGTTGTCCTCTCTATTGTTTTTTTAGCTGCTGGTGATTGTCCATAGGTCTACCTCTCTCCTGCTCTTTTAGTTGCTTGTGACTATTTCCAGGTTCCCCCTTCTCCTGTGCTTTTAGTTGCTTCCAAATCTTCCGCTCTCCTGTACTCTCTGGATATTACTGAATTTACTGTATTACTTCAGAATTTTCTGTCCTCAAAATATTATTTATGCAACTGTAAAATATCAGTGAGCCATAGTGGGAACTTTGTATCACTTTCTATTCTTGTGATTAATGCATTAACTTCTGTAGTTTGAAAATGCACTTATTTATTGTTTCATAGTCATAGCGTGTCTGAACCTGCACTAGGATGTTAAGATTTAATAGTCCTAGTAAAGAATATTACCAAAGGTTTTTCTTTTCATTTCATATTTTACAGCATACGTGCAGCTGAAATTTACATATGTGACAGACAAGGCATTTTATGCCATGGTAAACAGCAAATGCAGTGACAGCAGAAAGAAGATCCGGTACATTTTGGGAGTCCGGGACAGAACTGAAGATGCTGCCAACTAGCAGGAGTTCGGTGTGGGTTTCACAATGGAAATCATGTGGTTAACAGTGAAGAAGGGAACAAAAGTGGAAGTAGGGGCACCACGAAGAAGGAATTTTTTTTTTTTGTTTAAATTATTACTGTCAGACAACTCCAAAAAAAACTGAGTCTACCAGAAAATAATTTGTTCCTGAAGATTAGATCTATTTGTTATATTTGATCTTGTATTAGAATTAGCTTTAAATTGATCTGCTTTTTTTTGTCCTAATTGCCACTGCCATGAGCGTTGTGCAGCAGTCTATATATATATTTAATTTATTCATTCAGGTCTCATGCTACAAAAAACAGCTGACAACATTGCTGCCACAAAATAAAGCACATGTAAACATGTTCTTAGTCATTTGTTTGTGGCAATTCCATCTGTTTTGGGTGAAAAAAATAGCTACTGGTGAGGAAGAGAACTTCATTTATGAGATCTTGCGCAAAGGGTTTGATTTTAATAGCGAAAGTGGCAATGATAATATTACCTGGAGCATTGTGATTTCCATCTTGGTCGTAGCATTGTTTTGTTTTTACACCTCCTTTCTGTAACTCTGGCTCAGCTGATTAATCATCTGAGTTAGATATGTGGCTAATTAGAAGCTTATTTTATCTTTTGGTTCAGTTAATTAAGATACTTTGTTCCATCTGTCCATCCCAACATAACATCGGTATGGCCTGTTAACAGTAAATAAAGCAAAACTGGAATAAAGTTTCTTTTCTATTACCCTAATGCTGGGATAGACTTTTCATCAATTGCACTTCACTGATAGCGGAATTTGCTAGATATATATTACTAACATATTTAAATATGCTGTCTACTGATAAGAGTGCATGTTTTCTGCTGGCAGGAAACACTGCAGTTGCAAACCATGAAGTAATTCTGCCCATTGACATTGAATATACATTATGATGAAGTCAGAATTATATTGATAACACTAATTTTATTTTTTGTGTTGTGTTCATACACATGTTGTTCTTGCAGCATTTTAAGCTGCACATTTGATTGTCCATTTGCTGGAATGGACATGTGAAATTGAGTTCTACAACATCTTTTGATTCTAGTGTTAGTTAGGGTATAGGTGACTAAAATCATGATGTTCAACTATTTACTGAACTGTGTCCCTCATGCTGAAGGAGAAACAGTATGATCAAAGGTCATTAGGAACAAAAGTCAAGTTCATTTTCTTTCAGTTCTGGAGAACATTTGAGAGAAGATCTAAATAATCTATCTTTATTTGTGATGGTAGTATTGTTGAATTTCAGGAGGCTGTCTAATTTCATTAGTGCTGGCTTGCAAAGGATAGATTTGTTTTTCTACAATATGGGTACCAAAGTGCAGTGTGTAATTTAGAAATACTTTCTGCAGAGGAACAAAGGCAATAATTAGTAAAATAATTTAATTTCATAAACTATATTAAAAACTGTGGGAAAAATAAATATTGATTTTAACTGTAGTCCTCTGGATATAAAGATTAGCATTCCATTTTGTCTTTCTAAATATTTTTGGTACCTGTCCATGACATTTTATTGATCTATGTACGTGGAAACCTAAGTCTCTGGGCCTTTACTATAAAATCTGGCTTTTTTTCTATTTGCGGTTTGAGGTCCACACATCACAATTCTGCTCATTCACTTAACTTATTGATACTTCTTTATAATTTTGTGTTTCAATCTGCCTATCTTTGAGTCTTTGACAAACTTAGATATGAGCTTTCTGTCCCAACATTTAAGTTAAATACGATGAATAGTTGACCCCACAATGCAAATCCTTTAGTCAAATTCTGCCATTTGGAGTATGTACATTATACCTATCCTCTCTGAGCCCTGTTCAACCAACTCCTTAACCAGGTTCATACTTTGTGATCAATATTGTGAATTGTTCAGAGAACTTAATATATTTACTAAAATCTGTTGTTTTAACTGTAAGTAGAGGAATTGATTTAAAATGACATCCTCTTTTTAGATTAGATTAGATTACTTAGTGTGGAAACAGGCCCTTCGGCCCAACAAGTCCACACCGCCCCGTCGACGCCCATCCCACCCATACCCCTACATTTACCCCTTCACCTAACACTACGGGCAATTTAGCATGGCCAATTCACCTGACCTGAACATCTTTGGACTGTGGGAGGAAACCGGAGCACCCGGAGGAAACCCACGCAGACACTGGGAGAACGTGCAAACTCCACACAGTCGCCTGAGGAATTGAACCCGGGTCTCTGGCGCTGTGAGGCAGCAGTGCTAACCACTGTGCCACCGTGCCACCCACCATAGCTCATCAAGTTTATCCAGTGTCCTGTTTACCAAGGCTGACCTCCTAACAAACTGATCTCAATTAGCATTATCCTTGACTGCACTTCCCTAGATAAACAAGGAGAAAATTTCCAATGAGACTTTCATTCTGTGCTGTTGAACATTGACCCATGCTAGATGTGTTTTGTGATGCCTTATCAAGGGAATGTCTCAAACATTAAAATTCATCACTTGGATAAGATATGTGAAGGAACCTGTGCAAGCAGTCAATACGTATAATCAAAAGGCAAAATATAGTGAGAATACGAAGGATCAGCAGCAAGTAAAATGCACAAAGGAATTAAAAAAACTAATTATAGGGATTTCAGAAAGCTAGGATAGAAGGAACAAAATGAAAAAGTTCTACTGCTGCTTTCAAACTTTCTATACGGTCAACCAAAGCTGGAATATATGTCATACATTTTGGAACTTGACCAGGATATTAATCTCAGGCAAGATGTGAGAAAATGTGAAATATTCTGGTTACTTGTTTCTCAGTGCCATTTAAATATGTATGTTTAAAATGGAGCATCTAGATTTGGTTCAGCTAAATTAGATGTTTCAATGAGCTCAGTTGTTTAGTTCCATCTGTTAGAATAGTTAAATGAAAGGAAAGCACAATCAGGAGGAAGATGGTATAGTCTTGATATAGCCAGTCAGTGAATACAACTTCAATTTACTTATAGCTAAAGAAATTGGTATTTTTAAAATAATTTAATATAAACTTCATGACTTAGATGCAGCATTAGACAAGCAGTAAATCTCATGGAACTGCATTGTATAGCAATTGACAAGGGAGCATGACTACCCTGAAATAAATCTGATTATGGTTCAAAGCCTGAATGAATATATGTAATATAACATATTATAAAAGTAACCTAGTTCCATTACTTTATAATCTCATGACAAAGTCAACCAGTGTTCTTGAGTTCTGACCAAAAACTAGTGAAAAGGGACTATATTGCATCTTTGGCATAGCCACTTGTTTTTCTAGATAGAGTTAAATCTTGAAACACTCAGCTGTGGAATTTTACCATTCATAACCTTAGCACAATGATTGCAATGTAATCTGATGGAATGGTGAAAACTGTTAAGACCATCTATTTGAGAAATGTATTTTTTGTAAAATGCACATGTTTTATCTTGATTAAAAAACAACATCCTTACTCTTAAGTGAATGTAAATGCAGCCTGATCATGTATCTTATCCCCTAGTTTTATAGTATTTATGAATCTCATAGACTGGTCAAATGAAGATTTGATTTTGCGGCTAATAACTTGAGGCATCTAACATTATAATCTAACATTACTTTTTGGGTCTACTGAGGATTTACATATTTGACTGGAATTTTCTATGTTTCCTTAGTACCTAAATAATGGAAGTTTTCCGAGGGTATTTTCAATTGCTCAGAGTCTTCCTGAAATTATGTAATTATGTTTCAACAAAACTCAGGATCAAATTTCTATTTACATATTTGTTCCACTGTGTGAACTAATGAAGTGTTTATTTTTGGTGCCTTTGCATCTCATACTCTAAAGATTGATTCTAATGGTTCCTGAACTGGATGTTGATCGTAGTTGTTGGTTGTTTGTACATTGTGGAGGTTCTGATGTTAATAATTCTCACCTCATTTAATTGCAGGAATGGAATAAAACATAACAAATGGAAATATTTTTCGGCATAGTCAGAAGGAAATTAGCTAGGATATGTTTTGTAGGTTGTGATTATTTGTGTATCCCTCAACTATTAATATACTGATAAACAAATTGTTCTGTACATGACAACTGAAAATATTATAAAAAATCTTTCTAAAATAGACCTGTTTCATTTTTCAGTAAACATTATGTTAATATTTTAGACACAACTCACATTTTTATGGTTTTTATTCTGTGTATTTCATTGAGGACAAAACGTCCGTGCTGGCAAGTTACAACTTTAGCATCGAATGTCACCATTGGATATGTAGGGAGGTTTAGTATTAAATGGTATCAAAGATCTGTCCAACTCAGCCTTGAATATGTTCATTTATCTAAACTCCACTGCTCTCTGGGAAAGAAAATTCCAAAGATTATCAACCCTCAAAGAGAATAAATATATCCTTACATCCTTCTTAAATGGGAAGACCCCTTAAACTATGCTGTCTAGTTCTAGATTTGCAGCATTTATCCTGTCAAGCTCTCAGAATCATGTTTCAAAAGATCACTTCTATTTCTTCCCAACTACAGTGAATTGGTCCAAAATGTTCAACCTTGCCTCATCAGCGAACCCCCCCCCCCCCTCAACCCAAGTCATAAAACAACAATTGCTGGAAAAATATAGCAAGTCTGCAGCATCTGTGGACAAATGACCAGAATTATCATTTCAAGTCCAATGCGACTTTTGTTTGGAACTTCAGGAATCAGCCTAGTGAACCTTTCCTGAACTGTTGCCTGTCCAAGTATATTCCTCGTCAAGTAAAGAAACCAAAACTGTAAGCAGTACTTTAAGTATTTTTTACCAATGTCCTGTAAAATTGCAGTGAGAGGTCCTGTTTTAATTCTCAATCCCTCTTGCAATAAAGGACAATATTCCATTTGCCTTCCTATTTACTTATTGTACTTGCATGCTAACTTTGTGATTCATGTAGGAAAATTCGCAGATCCCTGTGAACTTCTGCAGCGTTTCTCCATGTGAACAATCTGTTTTTTACTTGTCCTGCCAAATTTTCCCATATTATACGGGTATTGCATATGTAATCTTTTTGCCCACTTACTTATCCAATCTATGGCGGCACGGTGGCACAGTGGTTAGCACTGCTGCCTCACAGCGCCAGAGATCCTGGTTCAATTCCCACCTCAGGCGACTGACTGTGTGGAGTTTGCACATTCTCCCCGTGACTGTGTGGGTTTCCTCCGGGTGCTCCGGTTTCCTCCCACAGTCCAAAGATGTGCAGGTTAGGTGAATTGGCCATGCTAAATTGCCCGTAGTGTTAGGTAAGGGGTAAATGTAGGGGTATGGGTGGGTTGCGCTTCGGCGGGGCGGTATGGACTTGTTGGGCCGAAGGGCCTGTTTCCACACTGTAAGTAATCTAATCTAATCTATAATATCCCATTGTAGACTTTTATATCCTTATCATTATATTTCCTTATTATCATCAGCAAGTTTGGCTATAATACAGTTACTCCCTTCATCCAAGTCATTAATGTAGATAGTTGAGGCCCAACACTGATCCCTGTGGCCATCAACTCATTACTTGAAAGTGACCCACTTCTGACTCTCTTTCCTTTCATTTAGCCAATCCTGTATCCATGCTAATATTTCATCCCAGCAGCATGAGCCCTTATGTAGAGTAGCTCTGTAATACTTCCATCCACAAATGTAAGTACCTACTTACCTTTGCATTATTCACTAATTTGGGCTTGTGATTTTTCAACCCAATAGTGTCATTAATGGATACAGTAATGACAGTACCTACAGTTCTTTAAAGTCCATGCTAGCTCTCTCTGGACATCTGACAAATGTCAGCATGTTTAGTCATCCCACCTATAATTATAGAATAGTAATTATCTAATCTATAATTCCCTCATTTCCTTGTGTCACCTTCTTAAATAGAGTGAGCAAAAATTTTCTAATCTTAAAAAGGCTGCTACTTCAAGACAACGTCGGAAGATTATACTTAAATGTCCACAGCATTTCTTGTAAAACACTGCGATTTGCTCTTTCATGGATTAATTTATATATTACTAAGATATTGCATATCTTAATTCTGTTATATCTCTGCGCCTGCTTAATTGGAATGTGTGGCATGCTGACCTCAATACTCTAATCACTGACACTAAATTATTCAGTTTGCTTGCAATTCATTGTTTTCATTGCCAGTATCACTCTTGTCAGTTTTCAAAGGGCCCACTTTGTTTCTGACTGCTCTCTTCTAATATACTTGTAAAGGGTTTTGGTTTGGTTTTGATACTGCTTGCAAATTTTGTTTCATGTTTTCCAATTCCTGGGTGGTATCGCTGTGTTTTCTGGCAAATAAAACCTTGGCCGAAAGCAGTATAAACTGGTTCTGTATGACTAACCATAAATTCCTCCTTGAATGCCCCACTTCTGTCTCTTTAGTCACTATCAGTGACTTTACGGTGTGGTGTGTGTGTATACTGGAAGCTATGTAAACCATGTTACACGTAGGTAAAAGGAATTTGCACATTGCACATGTTTCATGGAAGGAAGCAAGAGTCATGGAGACTGCCATTCCTGTAGCAATACCCTGACCAAATCAGAGTCCTGCTGCTGGTCTGAGAGCTAAGATTGACAGTAAAGTCTTGTTGCATCTTGATCACAATTATGGCTCAACAAATCAGAACCTTCTTTTTATGCAATATAAATTTGTGTCCCCCTCTTTTCCCAAGTCTGTTTCTTGTATCCTAGTTCCGGTGAGTATCAGATGAAATACTTTGACTAATTATCACCTTTTATCGTTGTTGAACAGATTTGTTTATTGTGGTCAATCTATATTCCATTGTATTGAAGTCAGTCTTAGCTAAATATAGAATCTTAGTAACTGTTTCACATTGCTTCCCTTCAAACACTCTGTTGAATGTGATCATATTATGCTTGACGTTGGTTAATGATCATGAAAGCCATTAGTCCTAATTTAATTTACCTCATTATAAATTAGAGTATGGCCTTGTTGGATCAAGAGCATATTGGGCTGGATTTTATGAAGGTTCACTGGTATATTTAAAGATGGGGGTCTTGTAAAATGAAGCAGATAGCCTTTCTGCTCATCCTAACCTGTCTTCTGTATTATATTGGTGGTGAAGTAATCAGATGGCCAATTAAGGCCCTCATCTGACTGCTGCTGTTTTATATATGGAAGCTGCAGCTTGCAGTTCTCACTGTGAACTGTCATTGGGCTGGAAACAAAGATATCTTCCCTCTGTTGCACATTGATGGCACTCTCTTCCCAAGATTATTCTACCCTCTAACTATCCCCCTGGGCCTGTCACCTCTGCTGTGACTGAGATATGGCAGCTAGTCCTGTTCAAAATCCCAGACATACCTTGCAATCAAGATTGGCCAACAGCTTACTAGGTCGGACTTCTTTCCAATTTATTCCTCAAATGGTTAAGGCTTCTTCCAGCATAATATTGCTGCAGCACAGTCTTTGTGATAGGTAGACTGATAACAAGGCTTTTGGATAGAAAGGTGGGGAATATCCCTTTACCACCTGTATTAACCCCCACACCCCTGGCCAGACTGAAAGAATTCACTATCTTTGTGCCAGGTGCGTATTTAAATCCATCTAACACACAGACTTCCCATACTTTGGGGGGAAAAAAGTGAAAAAATATCACCATAGGTATTTGACACTTCTAGGTATTCGAGATTTGGAGATGCCAGTGTTGGACTGGGGTGTACAAAGTTAAAAATCACACAACACCAGGTTATAGTCCAACAGGTTTAATTGGAAGCACACTAGCTTTCAGAGCGACGCTCCTTCATCAGGTGATAGTCACCTGATAGGTATTCGACACCTCTTGTATAAATGATCATTGAGCCAGTGATGAAATAAATCGCAGAGAAAAAGCTTGCAAACCTATAAATCAGCTGTCCCACCTGTGCACCTGTTTCAACAAAATAATGGAAGACTGGGCTCTCGGACTAGTATGAATAATGAACAAAGTCTTTAACAAACTGGACTGACTCCATGAAAATTGCAGGGGTCTGGGAGATGCCCATGTCTGCAATTGGAGATACCCAGCTTAGGAATACGAACATGCACATTTCTCCCACTCAAACAAAAAAAAATGGTGGTAGGAATCTAGTCCCATCTACTATTTCTATCTCTGAGTCTCTCTGACTCTGACAATTCAGCCAAATGTCTTGTCTGACAGCTCTTTTAGTACTGCGGAACTCCCTCAGTACTACACTAGAGTGTCAGCCTGGATATTTGTATTCAAACCTCGAGACTTGAACCCAGGACTGTTTGGCTCAGAGACAAAGCAACATTTTAACTCCCTTGAATGACTTTCTTTTAAAGCGATGGTTGAATATATAACTTTCTCTGTTTTTCTCTCTTTTTCCTGTAGATACATTTACTTCCCAGTCCCCATAATTTTGTGACCACAGCTCAGTAATGGTTACAATGCCATACCCTCAAAGTTGAATGTATTCTTTATATTCTATATTTGCGTTAAAATGTTTCTTTCTTCTAATTTGATTACTTTAAATCTTATTTTCCCTTTACCTGCAGTCCCTGAAGCACAATTTCTGTTACTCTAATAGTTTGGAAACAAAAAAAGTATCTACACTATCTTTGCCACCTGAGGCCTGCCTCCCAATTCCTTGTGTCACCCTCTTTACCATTTCTGTGACGGTCCCAGGCGGATTCAGCCCATTCCAATTGGACAGCTCCCATCCTAGTACTGGTGCCAGTGTCACATGGAACAGAACACTTCTTTCCCACATTATTTAGTCAGTTATGTGTTCAAGTCTGAAATCTGTTTATTCTTATTCATATTTGCATCTGTGTCAGGAAATAATCCAAAGATTAAAATCCTTTAGGTCCTGTCCTTTAATTTAACAAATAACTCTTCATACTGTCCAAATTCTCTTACCTACTCTGCTCTATGATGTTGGACCCAATATGGAATCCAATGACTCCTCTCCTTCCCTCAATGTCCTCTGAGGCATGGTAAATGTGTGCCATGTATTCTCAGTCAATGGATAATAGATTAACAGTATAGAGTCATAGAGATGTATAGCATGGAAGCAGACCCTTCAGTCCAACTCATCCATACTGACCAGATATCCTAACCTAATCTAGTCCCATTTACCAGCATTTCGCCCATATCCCTCTAAACCCTTCCTATTCATATACCTGTCCGGATGCCTTTTAAATATTGTAATTGTACCAGCCTCCACCAGTTCCTCTGGCAGCTCACTCCATACACACTCTACCCTCTCTGTGAAAAAGTTGCCCCATAGGTCCCTATTAAATCTTTCCCCTCTCACCCTAACCTATGCCCTCTTGTTCTGGACTCCCCCAACCCAGGGAAAAGACCTTGTCTATTTACCCTATCCATGCCCCTCTTCCTTTTTTAAACCTCTATCAGGTCACCCTCTGACGCTTCAGGGAAAACAGCCCCAGCTGATTCAGCTTCTCTCTATAACTCAAATCCTCCAACCCTGGCAATGTGTTTACACATCTTTTCTGATCCCTTTCACGTTTCACAACAAGCTTCCGATAGGAAGGAGACCAGAATGGCACACAGTATTCCAAAAGTGGCCTAACCAATGTCCTGTACAGCCACAATATGACCTCACAACTGCTATACTCAATGCTCTGACCAATAAAGGAAAGCATACCAAACACGTACTTCACTATCCTATCTACCTGCGAATCCACTTTCAAGGAACTATGAATCTGCACTCCAAGGTCTCTTTGTTTAGCATCACTCCCCAGGATCTTACTATTAAGTGTATATATAAATCCTGCCCTGATTTGCTTTTCCAAAATGCAGCACCTCACATTTATCTAAATTAAACTCCATCTGTCACTCCTCAGACCATTGGCCCATCTGATCAAGATTCCCTTGTACTCTTTGCTGTCCACTACACTTCCAATTTTGGAGTCATTTGCAAACTTACTAGCTATACCTCCTATGCTCTCATCCAAATTGTTTATATAAATGACGAAAAATAGTGGACTCAGCACTGATCCTTGTGGCACACCACTGGTCACAGGCCTCCAGTCTGAAAAGCAACCCTCCACCACTACCTTTGAGCCAGTTCTGTATCCGAATGGCTAGTTCTCCAGATAAATTTCATTGTAAGATTTATGTCCAACAGAGACAAGTTTTTAATCTCATCAGTTCAGGCTGAGTTCAAACCCTAATTATGGAAGTGAAGGTGCTCTAAACACCTCCAACACAAAATTACAAATGTGCAGATACAACTCTTTGCTATTCAGGGCTCTCTGTTTGGATTATATAGCATATTTTGCTGCAATACTCTGACTTTAGTTATCTATGACTGGATAATACATTTTAATGTGGCAATTATTCTAATGTAGATGACTCATAACATGGCAGTTCTGCTTCATGAATTATGCTTTACCTTTAAAGTAATTTCTGATAACAATGATTTGTACCAATGCTGCAAAACTGAAGTATGAACAGTAAGAACTAGTAGGTCAGTCGGCATCTAAGAAAGAAAAAAACTTCAGGTGGGGCCTTTCATTTAGAACCCATCTGGTGGAATGCTTCACCTGAAATGTGAATCAACCTTTGTTTTGGACATTGGTTGACCTGTGTACTTTTACTAGATCTGTGTGCAGAGTTAGATTCTTGAGCCTGCTTTCAAGTGAAAAGCTGGGCACAAAAGAAATATAGAAGTAAATCTGTTTCATTCCTGATACCAGCCTTACCTAGGACAATAACTTCCCTTCAGTCCGTGGAATTCCTGGCAGAGAAATATAAAAACCACAGTGATACCTAAATATCTCTGCAAAACAAAAACAAAAGTATTAGCGATGAGTGTGTTGTAACTGAAAACGGAACTTAAGCCATTTCTGATGAAGAGCTCATGCTTGAAACGTCGACTCTTCTACTCCTCGGATGTTGCCTGACCGGCTGTGCTTTTCCAGTATCACGCTTTTCGACTCTGATCTCTAGCATCTGCAGTCCTCACTTTCTCCTCAAGGCATTCGTTGTCATATCTGACTCTTAGATCCAGTAAATAACTTATTATGATTTTTGCTATGTCATTGGTACAGTAAAAGGATTACTGCATCTTTATAATAGCATTATAATTTCATGATCAGTTCTAAAGCGTGACAGTTTCTTTTAGTCTTGCACAAAAGAGTAATGGTTATGACTTTTTAGTGTGATTTTTGGAGGTGCAAAAGCATCTTGACAAGGTCTTGTTTTCACAGTTAAGGTTTCTTAAACAATACAATGGTAAACATTTTTGTAGAAAATATTCTGTTGTTACATCATCTGTTCTGATACATTCCATAGTCTGCTGGTCTTCCACAGTCTTTTCACGACTTGTCCTAAAGTGCTTGCCGCAACAGCCATTCCTAACCCTAGCTAATAACTCCATCACTTTCCCTGGTGACTATCTGAGGCTATACTCAGACCATTTGTTACCTTGCCATTCTGTTTTAATCTTAAGCAATTTTCTCTCAGTTGTGTCATGATGTAGCCATGCAGTAATCTAGAGATTTCCATGCATACTGAGCAAAAATCAGCACCATGTCTAATACATTCAAAAGAAGTACTCTTTTACAATGGACATAATGAAAATATTAAATAGAATGTTTCTCTTGAACATAGCCTCTTACCCTCAAACTCTCCATTCTTATCCACTTCTGTAACATCACCTGTCACTATCCTCACTCAGCTGACCTGCTGCTGAAACCCTCTGTCATACTTCTAGCGTTAACTATTCCAGTGGTCTCCTGGCCAACCTCCCACCTCACTTCTTCCATTAACTTGTGTTTGTCCAAAACTCTAAAGCCTAGACCTTAAGTCACCCTAAGTCTGGTTCACCCGTCACACATGTGGCCTACATTGACCCAAAAACCCCTCAATTGAAAAATTCTTATCCTTGCCTTCAAATCTTTCCATGGTACCACCCTGCCCAATCTCAGTTAACTGCACAGCCCTAGTTTGCTTCGCACTTGCAGTTCTGGTCTCAAATTCCTCAGTTGCTCCACCATTAATGCATACTTTATCATGTACTTATATCTGGGATTCCAGCCTAAATCACCTCCTCTAAAACCTTCTTTAAAATCTACCTCTAACCATGTAATTGATTATCTTTCTCATTACCTCCTTGTGTGTGTCTGTCAAAAAGATGAAACATCTCTGAAGCATTTGGGAGCCTTTTTTTAAAAACAACTATATAAGTGCAGATTGTTGCTGAACAATCACTTTTCTTAATATTTAAATTGATTTTGAACTGAAAGAAATTTTGTTTCAGTTGATTTAATTCTTTGTGTATTTTATGGGGACATTAAATGATGTGTTGCGTTGCTAAGAAGCAGTTTTGCTGTGCACTGACACTTAGTTAAGAGTGTAAATGCAGAATTAGTAGAGAGTTATGGTTTGACTTGGCATCACAAATTGAGTGAGGCCTGAATTTTAGATTTGCATCACACAAGTGTAGTTTTGGTGGAAAGAAGAAACTCCTTGCTCTGACACTGAGGTTGTAATGTAAATGATCCCTTTAAGAAAATGTAAGGAATTGTCTTGTGATATTGTGATCACAGAAATGGGATTTTATTTTCCACTACATTTCTTTATGATATTGGTAGAAATTGTTAACTCAACAGAATATTTGATATGTATGGATCGTATACTTGCTTTGTCCTGGTGAATGTCTATGTCCACTTTTTCCTCCAGTCTTTTTCTAAATTTGTTAGTATGTGGTACAGGAGAACAAGTTGGGGCTACTATTAACTTATGCTTTCTCCTCTACCTTTTATGGGGAAGTGTCCGGCTTCCACCTAGCAGTCAAAGTGAAAAGTGAGTAACATGAAGAGCGAAACTTGTATCTCATTCTGTGAAAGCCATTTGGTCTGCCAGCAACATTTCCCCATTTTAATTGAATTAGCTTGATATACAGTGTGAACACTTCATTCTGCTTTTCTATTTCTCAAGAATTCTAACTGAAGCAAGTCACAAAGTTTTGTTCTGAAAAATAAGTTTCAACTTGAAGTTCCAGAGAAAACTGCACTTTACAGCCAGTGAGATAATTTTTGATTTATACTCACTGTTATAATGTAGGTAACACAGCAATCTTTCACAAACCTCAAAGCAATAATGACTGGACAATCTATGTTGGTGGAGAAAGTGAGGTCTGCAGATGCTGGAGATCAGAGCTGGAAATGTGTTGCTGGAAAAGCGCAGCAGGTCAGGCAGCATCCAGGGTACAGGAGAATCGACGTTTCGGGCATAAGCCCTTCTTCAGGAAATCTATGTTGGTGACAGTGATCAAAGAACGAATAAAGCTGAACAAATTAGCTAGACAGGGGACGAAATGTCTGCAACACAAATTCCCAGCTCGACGAACAGAACCACAACAACGAGCACCCGAGCTACAAATCTTCTCCCAAACTTTGAACAGTGTGAACTACTGCACACTTCTTAATAATAGTGGCCATGAAATCCAGTCAATGGCAGATAGTGTTTCAGTTTAACATCACACCCAAAATATAGCACACATGACTATGCAGCAATCCTTCAATACTGCACTGGTGTACTGACCTTGAATTTTGAAAGGATCTTGGATTACACATGAACCAAAAAGCTTCAGAATCAGAGATGACAGTGTGAAAAACTGAGTCAAATCTTCAGCAGATACCTAGATCACAAGTGTTTTTTTTTAAAAAGTCAATTTATAAAATATTCAGAAAGCCAAATTTGACCTGCTTTTTCCCTGAAAGTTAGTTTGATATCATTTAGCCAGTTCTTAGCTATGTGTAGCTAAATCAAGTAAGTGCCCTTGTCTCAGAATCTGAATTAAAATAGTATCAGAATTAAAAACAGTTTCAGAATACGTATTAACATGCTATCTGCAAAGCAGATGGAATGGGAAGAATTCAGAAAAGAATAAGGATGATTCGAACAATTTTTTCGGTTTACTAAAACAAAATATCATAAAGGAGCAAAGAAACAGGATTGATTTAAAAAATGAACTTTCGGACTAACCTCTAATGTTGGATTGTCTTTCACTGTGTTTTGCAAATTGATTACTAGTATTTTGGATGTTTCTGAAAGGAATGTATATGATATTAAAGTGCTGAATGGCATTTCCTAAAATTCTAAACTCTCTAATAGCTACCTTATCCCCTTCTAAAATAGGATTTGTGTCTCACTCCTAGTGGCATAAATTATGTTTGTTTTGAAGTATTATGATGATAATGTACTTCATGTTTCCTGTCTTCATTTTAGAAGTTTTTAAAAAAAAGGCATAACAATATTAACTTGTATGAAGAATTTCTCAGCATATCAAACAGGGCCACAGAATTTACTTCTCCCTGGTGGCAAGTTTGGGGCTGAGGGGGCATTTATTTGAGTCGGGAAGTGCTGGACGGGGACCCTATAGCCTTTCTGTCACTGACAATTAATGCTGATGTATGACTAATATTCAACCACAGCCAATCAAGTTCCTCATCATTTGGCAGGTTTCTATGTTCCCAGGCGGGTCACTTTGTCAAAAGGCCAGACAAAGGGACTGGGAACTGGGAAGGGTGTGACTTTGCTTCTGAAAGATCCATCCTCTCACACCTTCATCTTTGAGACTGTTATTGATCCTGGGCTTCTGGTGGATGCATTGCTGTTAGCTGCCATCCTCATAGTAATAATGCAAAAAGTGGAGAGCTGCTGGTCCCTGAATAGCCAGCAGCTTGCTCAGGGAAAAGACTTCCACCTTGCGGCCCTTAATTCCATTGAAGGCCTGAAGGTGGGTACTTAACAGAGAGTTAATCTGGCAGCCTTTCCCAACAGAGGCAAGATGGAATTCTTATTGGCTGGAAGGGGCAAGACCACAGTTGACAAGATCAAATTAATCCATAAACTGTTGTAACTAGCACTTTAAGACTCACTTGACTTTGGTTTGTACCTTAAAGTAAAAGAGTGAATGAATCTGAAAGGATCCTCCTGGAGGAGTCCTCTTCCAGAGCTTAAGAATTATGCATACATACATACAGAGTCATAGAGATGTACAGCATGGAAACAGACCCTTCGGTCCAACTCGTCCATGCCGATCAGATATCCCAACCCAATCTAGTCCCACCTGCCAGCACCCAGCCCATATCCCTCCAAACCCTTCCTATTCATATACTCATCCAAATAAGTCTTAAATGTTGCAATTGTACCAGTCTCCACCACTTCCTCTGGCAGCTCATTCCATACATGTACCACCCTCTGCGTGAAACAGTTGCCCCTTAAGTCTCTTTTACTAAGTTTTATTTTTTTCAAGTCTGGCATGTCAGATGGAATCAATGTTTGTCAGAAAAAATGTCAGTTCTCATGAATGTATCTTGGGCATGTTGTGTAAAAGCGGGGTAGTGCACACATAGTAACCATTATTGTACATGTAGCAAAAAAAATCTCCATTTAATTTCAATGCTGCTTGTCATCCTTTTGCACCTGTGTTGTAGGTAATTTATAATTTTTTTTCGTTTTGCTTAGCTTGTTATTGGTTTACATTTTGCTGTTATGTTGGTAAATTAAAATGAATATTTACAGATGAAAATGTACTTGTTTTTATTTCATCCTTTACTAGTTGGTATTTGTTTCTAAATATCTTTCCACTCAGTGATGACTTAATTAGTCTTGTGTTCATTTTGTGAATTATGTTGACTCCTTTTGTTGTCTATTAATCTCTTAAAAGTCATATGTGACTCGAGATTTTGAAGTAAGTTGGGGGGAAGGAATTCAATAGGTTTTGTTTTACCACTGCTTTTTGGAAGAGGAGAAAACTGTGAAAGGTACTAATGAATGTGAAAAACTGAGGAATTAAAAGGAAAGGTAAGAACATTTTAAAATCTGCTCCACGAAGTGACTGCAAATGACTAATTGGAATGTCATTAACTTTTGCTTTTAGATTCTGTCATAAACCCTGAGAGTAATAATAAAATCCCTTAAAGATTCCATCTGAATTCTGAATGAATTGTAATTCTTGTGTGCATGTTTCTTATTTTTGAAGAGTATACCATAGTGTTAACAAAACAAAACAGACACTGGACAATTCAAAGCCATGCAAAGTTCCATTTGGAAGACTGAGAATTTGTGTATAACATGTCACGTGAGGACGGCAATATAGTTAGAACAACAGATAATTATTTTCAGTTCAGAAGCAGTTATATTAGAATTAAAAGAGTATTTATTACAAATCAGACACTGGATCCTTTTTAATTGCTAGCTTTGCATATGTTTTCAAGCCTGTCTTAAATTTGGATATAGCCGTAGAAATCTTCCATAAATACTAAATGCATTGTGACTGAAATTCGCAAAGATGTCAATGTAAATTACAGCTCCTTTTGATTTTTATTTTACAGACATTTCTGATTTTATGCAGTCCGTCATTTGTGACTTTTATTTTGGCCTTGATTTTACGGTTATCTGCTAGTGTATTTGAAGGTGAATAACTGCTCATAAAATGCAACTTGTAGCCTACCAGTGACTTTCTGAGCCCTCTTGAACTGCCTCCCATTTTGTGAGATTGGTGAAGGTACAGGAAGCTCACACACCCTTGGACCAGTTGAGCCTCTAAGTGGCCAATTAATTGCTGCTTAAATGCCTCGTCTGTCCCCCTCCATTGTATTACTTATGGCAAAGGGAAGTCTAGACCCAGCAGGTGGCCCAAAGGATTATAGATTCAAGAATTTTGCAGCATGGAAAGAGACTCTTTGGTCCGTTATGTCTGTGCCAGTCATCAAATATCTATGTGTTCTCATCCCATTTTCCAGCACTTGGCCCATAGTCTTGAATGCTGTGGTATTTCACGTGCTCATCTAAATAGTTCTTAAATGTCGTGTAGATTTTGTCGTTTCAGATAGTGAATTCCAAATACCCTCAACCCACTAGCTAAAAAAATGTTTCCTTAAATCACCTCTGCTCCTGCTCCTTACTTTAAAACGATGTCCCTCGATTATTAATCCTTCTGTTAAAGAGAAACGTTTCTCCCCATCTGCCCTCACTATACTACTCAGAACTTTGTACACCTTAATCAGATCCGTCCCCAGTTTTCTCTGATCATAGGAAAACAATCCCAGCCTATCTAGTCTCGTTGCTGGTATTTTTTGGGGATCTCCACTCCAGAGAGCTGTCTTAGGGAATGTTTAAATTAGAGATTGATTGATAGATTTCTGATTACCAATGGCATAAAGGATATGGGGATAGTGTGGGTAAGGGGAATTGAGGTGTTTGAGCAGTCATGATCATATTAAATGACAGAGCAGGCTTGACAGACTGAATTGTCTGTTCCTGTGTTCCTTGTTTGTTAAGCTGGTTGAGCGAGGAGGGTCTCCTCACCCAGCATGTCCCAGTGCCAATCAGAGGCATACAAAGCACACCCTCCTCCTTCACCTGTTTTGCTGCCAGCAGCTCCACCAGTACTCTGGATCTAGCTTTCAATCTGATCTGGAATGACATGAGGAGATAATGGAGAAGTGGCTACTCAAAATCTGGTTTTGCTGAAACTGCAGTACTGCTGACAGTTAGTTTGGCCAGCAAGTCTCTAAGGTGAAGTTTCTTCCCCAGGTGGACAACAACCTCCTGTCTTGAGTTAACTAATACTCTTCCGAGCACAAAATAGCTCCCAGGCAGCTGGTTTCATTATAGACAGCCTGACAACTGACTTGTTCATTGGAAGGGGTAAAGAATACATGCCCCATAAAACCTAGTTATTTGTGGTATTTTGTGACCATTTGATGCAGGGAAAAAGGAAATAATTGTCTATAATAGGCAAAATTCTACAATTCTGCAGCAAATTTTCTGTGGGAGTGACTGATATGTTAATACATTGTCTTTTATGATTTTGAAATGTGTTAAATCAGTGTATGCTAATGCACCCTTTGAATACTTGGATTTATTCTTGCACAAACCATAATGAGCTAATGTCAGAGGTGCCTTAATGCTACTGCCTGCTTGAATGAAGCATTTCTAGATAGCAGTATGCTGGATCATTTGTATTCCTTTCACTGTTAGGTTGCCTGAAGCAGGACTATACCATTTACCGGCATATCTGATCTGACCATTTATTTTGCCTATTTTAAAAATCTATTTGCATTTGCTGTTAAACATTAATGAATGTCTTATTTCAGAAATATTTCTTAAATACTTCAGATTTCAAATAAAAACCTGTAGCATCATGCTAAGTGTAAATACAAAATAATCAGCATTTATTCATTTGGATGGCAATCAAATTAGATCTATATTTTAATTTTAAGATATTTTATTGCTCGGTGTTTTATGTTGGTAATCTTCTTGCTTTTTTTCTTTGATCATCAGATAAGTGTGCCTTTAAACCACACATATGATATGGATCCACAGTAATTTGAATTTAAATAGCGCCTTTAGCATAGTATATTCCAAAATACCTAACGGGCATATATCAGTAAAAAATAATCACATTAAGCCAAAGCCTAATGTGTAGAAACAAAAACAGAAATTGCTGGCGAAACTCAGCAGGTTTGGCAGCATTGTAGAGAGAAAGCAGAGTTGACATTTCAAGTCTGGTGTCTCTTAATCAGAAAAGCCGCTTTGCAGAAGAATCACTGGACTTAAAACATTTAACTCTGCTTTCTCCCCACAGATGCTGCCAGACCTGGTGGGTTTCATCGGCAATAAGTCCAAATGACTTCTAAACAACTTCTCTTGCACCAAAATTCGCATTTACAAATGTGGATCCTCATTCCTTTAGCTTCTAATTATGGGAAGTTTTAAAATGATTTTTCACTTTCTGCTTTCTTTATTTCTCATCCCTCTTAACCTGGTGTTCCTTTTTTCACTTTCTAAACTTGAGTAGATATTAAATTCAACATTATAATTTCCTGATTGAGATTCTGCACTGTTTATTAATCACACCTCAATCTGTTAGTCTCAGCTGGTAAATATCTTTCCTCTTAATAAGGAGGTTGTGTGTTCAATTTTTCACTTCAGAGACTTGAGCACAAAAATCTTGATTGTAACTTCGGTGCAATAATAAGGAAACATTGGACTATCGAGTGTATGTAACTTACGGATGAGATGTTAAATTGAGTCTTCAGGTGGTCATAAAAGATCACATGGCTACAATTTTGAAAAAGGTGAAGGAAGTTATCAATGCTATCCTGGCCAAAATGTACTAAATTCCAGTAAATGGGATTATACAATCAATATAATTTTGCTGTTTGACTGCCACATTTCATACATTGAGTGACTACCAACTTAAAGGTAGTTAATCAGCTGTAAAGTGCTTTCGGACATCCTGGGGATCTAAAAGGCACTATATAAATGCAAGTCAATTTCTTTCTGTCTGATAGGTTAAGAAATACCTAGTTACTTGCCCTGTTCGCGCACATTACAGTTGCTGATTGATGGATTGTTGTTTGACAAAAACCTGTTGCTCAAAGCCCTCAATGCTGTGAACTGTAATACTGTTCAGTTCACACACGCAACAACATATGATCCATTATCTACTTGCAGAGTTTATTTTATTAAACATCATAATATTACAAACTTATATTGCTGTTTTGTAGATGTTTTTATTTCCAATCTACAACATAAAGGAAATACTTAGGAGAAATGTTATGATACTTTATTCCTTTGTGTATGAAAATGCTTGTAATGTATCCTCGTGTTTCACTATGTATGAAGTTATTTCTTTATCCAACTAACATTGAAACTGTAGTGCGACATCTCTCACAAAATAAATTTTAAAAATCTATTTAGATTTTCTTGTATACTTTGTTTTAGTTGGCTTCTTAACCTTATCTTTTTCCAAACTTCCTCAATATTCTTAATAAATATTTGTTGCTGTTTTCCCCCAAACCAGTAAATTGTGTCCCAGTGAATGATGATCAGGAATTTACCTTAGACTGTTGGTATTTTTTTTCTCTATTGACTATTCTTTTTCTTTTCCTGTACAAACCTATGAAACAAATAATCTTCACCTACAATTGATAAATTATGTTTATTATTATACTGTAATTTGGTTTAATATTGTATAAATACCACTTTATTTGAATAAGACACTGGTTTTCAGTGTCATCTGTAAAGTAGAAGAGTAAAACCAGCTATTTGCAGGTGAAGGAATACTTGTAAACTGTATGTTTGATTATGTACTCAAAAGGGGCATCACAAATAGGGCTATTTTTAATTGACTCAAAACGAATTCAGTTATACAGAGTTAAAAATCAGGCCCGATGATGTATGGCTCCAATTACATTTTCTTTGGCATCTTTATATTCTGATATATGTGAATTATTTCTTTCTACATTACCTAACCCTCTGTGCATTTTATTTATGCACGTATGTTGTATATATTGAGACAGAATGAATTAGAATTGAATTTTAATGATCAATGAAAGATATAATTGATTAATATGAATTTATTTATTCTTGTATACCTTTTTTGTTTTGTCTTCCTTGATCTAATTTACCTTGTGTGTTTAGTGAACTGTGCAGATTAGATTGTAGAAATTGAATACAGTCCACAGAGATGGTGATTCACATTCTTAGAGTTAGACATTCAATTGCAACAAAATAATTTGCAGTAACATTGTCTGTTCAGTCTGGATAATGGTTTTCTAATATTTCCATGGCAGTGTGGGTGAATCTCAGATGGTTAGTTAAATATGTTCTTAATCTATGCAGTCTATCAAGGAAATATTATAGGCAAAAGTTAGCTGTCATAAGGCACTAAGCGATCATTAGGCAGTTAGGCACTATGACATAATTGGTTCTGATGAAATATATGTAATCTGTTTTGTAATGTTTAACTGTCTGTGAATTACCATAGTTTAAAAATAAAATTAATATCACAGCAGATATCACTGTGGTGCTCTTCCCCTATAGTACTACTTCAGCAGTATGATATTTAACCTATAAAGGCTTAATATTTTGTCTCTGTCTTTTGCAGTTAACTGGTTTTGATTGCATTTTCTTAAAGTTAATCAACAATTGTTATATTTGATGGGTTGCTTTGTTAGATATTATTTTTAGAAACCTATCTTAAGTTGTAAGTATAATTGGTCACTGCCTGCCAGAAAATCTCTAGCCTTCAAAGGTAAACATAGAAATATATCACTTCGAGGTGGTTAGGGAAGGAGTCAGCATCAGTTGGTAAACATAAAGGATATGCATAGAGGAAGTATCAATTTCCTTTGTTGTTTGAGAGATATTGGTCCAAATTCTTCTGTGTAAATAAAAGTAAAGGATAGTGGTGTTTTCCATTATTTATGTACAGCAAATTCAACTGATGGGCAAAAGAATTGTTAAACTCAAATATCCAAAGGTTGCTGCTTAAGTACATTCGCGAAAATTATATTTTGCAATCTGTCTCACCATTGATATACATTAAATTACGTGAAGTTACTCTCTTGGCCCAGTACTTAACAACTAAAATAATCACAAAGTTAAATCTTGTCACTCCAGTCTAAGAACCCTTATGTTTATTGATCTGTATTAATTAGTTAACCAACCTTTCTGGCATTAAAAATTATCTATTACCAGAGTGAAGTCCAATTTTTCAGGTTTGAATCTTAGAGATTTAAAAAATATTATGTTAACTTTTCTTTTTTCTCCATTACAACAATGACTATCACCTTAAAGGGTACTTAATTAGCTGTAAAAAAAAAAACATTTGGACTCTCAATCACATTTTTATTTATTTCACTTTATTTCCCTTCCTATATCTGACTTGGCATTGGACTCACCACCTCTAATTTACACTTGCTTCTTTGAGTTATAAAAATAGGCTAGGTAGGCTGGGATCTTTTTCCAATGGAGTGCAGAGGTTGAGGGGTGACCTTTTAAAGGTTTATAAAATCAAGAGGGGTAGAAATAAGGTGAATACAAAGGGTCTTTTCCCTAGAGTGGGCGAATTCAAAACTGGAGGGCATATTTTTTAGATGAGTGAAGAGAGCGCTTTAAAAAAGACATGAGGGGCAACTTTTATACACAGAGTGGTTCGTGTGTGTTATGAATTGCCAAAGGGAGTGTTTGGCACAGGTACAGTTACAACATTTAAGAGATATTTGGATAAGTGCATGAAGAGGAAATGTTTGGAGAGATATGGGCCAATACAGGGACTAGTTTAGTTTGGAAGCATGGTTGGTGTGGGCTAGTTGGACCGAAGGGTCTGGTTCCATGCTGTATGACTCTATGATCCTTCAACCTCATTAGTTAAAGATGTCACATTACTTGTCATGTTCACATAGATTCCTATATTTCTATCACTGTGACACTAATGCCTTATAATTTCATAAACCCTACACTGAAAGATTATTAATGGTAGGCACCACTAAAATGTTTGCTCCTACAGCAAAGTTTGGCCCAATATGGTTGTGAATTTAAGACATTAAGCTTTTAGTTATTGAATTTATCTATGTTTTCTTTTGTCTCTTTATCCATCCTAGCTCCAGAAGCACAGACTCCTGTCCCAGTTGTCATGGATGACACTAGTGAGCAGGAGATGGATTCAGCTGATGAGTCAATGTCCAATGAAATGCTAGCCACCACAGATGAAATATCGAAAACCTCGACTGGTACAGGCCGGAGAATCAGACGCTTCAAGCATGAATGGCTGAAGAAGTTCTGGTTTCTACGCTATTCACCAACTCTGAATGAAATGTGGTGCCATGTTTGCAGACAATACACTGTTCAGTCTTCCAGGACATCAGCCTTCATCTTGGGCTCTAAGCAGTTCAAAATCCACACTATCAAGTTGCATGCCCAGAGTAATCTTCATAAAAAGTGCTTGCAGCTTTATAAGCTTAGGATGCACCCAGAAAAAACTGAAGAGATGTGCCGAAATATGACACTGTTGTTCAATGTTGCCTATCATCTTGCCTTTGAAGGAAGAAATTTTTCAGATTTCAGGCCTTTGGCTGAACTTCTGAAAAAATGTGATTTGAAGATTGTTGACCAATACTTGAATGAGGGAGATTGTCAAACTTTAATTCATCACATTGCAAGGTCTCTTCGTGAAGATCTCTTTGAGAGGCTCAGGGTATCTCCATTTATGAGTGTGATTTTGGATGGGCAGACAGATGACCTGGTTGCTGATAATGTTGCAATCTATATTCAGTATATTACCAATGAGGGGCCAGCTGCTACAGAGCTATTGTCTCTGCAGGAATTGAGTTCTGTAACAGTGGATGGTTATATACAGGCATTGGACAGGGCCTTTGGGGGTATAGGGATCAAATGGAAAGAGGAAAAGTTAATTGTAGGACTTGGGGTAGATGGAGCCATGATGACAACAGGGCTACGGGCAGGTTTGGCCATGAAGATCAAAAAGACTTTGCCTTGGCTACTCTCTGTCCCTTGCGTAGTGCATAGGCCTCATTTGGAAGTATTGGATGCTATAAGCAACAAGGAACTAACCTGTTTGGAAGAACTAGAGAACAACTTAAAGCAGTTGCTGAGTTTTTATCGTTATTCCCCGAAACTCATGTGTGAACTAAGATCTACTGCAGCAACACTTTGTGAAGAGACTGAATTCCTTGGTGACATTCGAGCCGTTAGGTGGATTATTGGAGAGCAGAATGTCCTAAATGCGTTAATTAAGGATTATTTGGAAGTGGTGGCTCATCTTAAAGATGTTAGTGGTCAAGCACATAAAGCTGATGCGGCTGCCATCGCTTTAGCTCTACTGCAGTTCCTCATGGACTATCAGTCAGTTAAGCTAATCTATTTTTTATTAGATGTTATTGCTGTACTTACACGGCTGGCATTTGTTTTCCAAGGTGATCACCTCCTAATTACCCATGTAGATTACAAGATTGAAGAAGCTATTGAGGAAATCAGCAGATTGGTCGAATCACCAGGAGAATATCTGCAAGAATTTGAGGACACCTTTCACGAAAGTTTTCATGGTGTTCCTCTGAAAAATCTAAGAGTCGCAGAAGCTAAGTTCAATTCAATAAGAGAGAAGATATGCCAAAAAACCCAGCTGATTCTAGCCCAAAGACTAGATTCTAATAGTCGCTCAGTTATTCGAGCATGTCAAGTGTTTGATGTTGCCACATGGCCTCAAAATGAGGAAAACCTGATGAGTCATGGTGAGGAAGAGATCTTATATATATATAAGCACTTTGAAGTTATTCCATCATTTTCAAGGGAAATAGGTCTGGATGGCAGAGATATTCAAGGAAGCTTATTGCAGGAATGGAAGGAGCTCAAATCTGAGTGTTACAACAAGAATGGTTTCAAAGAGTTGAGCCGTCACATTTTTAAGTATAAACAAAGATTCCCAATACTAAATCGGATCACTCAGTTATTGCTTGTCCTACCAACATCAACTGCAGCTTGTGAGAGAAATCGTGGTGCCTTCTACCGGATACGTAACAATAACAAGTCTCGACTTAGCCTTGACCAACTCAATGACCTTCTAACTGTTGCTGTCAATGGACCACCAATTGCCAATTTTGAGGCTAAGAGAGCACTGGATTGTTGGTTTGAGGAGAAGTCAGGGAATAGATATTCCTTATCTCCAGAGATGATCAATAGAGTTACTTCATTGGACCAGAAACCAACATTACATGGTCTGGACATGGGAACTGATTGTATAACAGATATTCATGAAACCATTATGTAAATGATTGGATTTTTTAAATTGCATATAGTTAGTTCCATGATTTGCTGGGAATAACTTAAACGCATTCTTACTTATGAACTTTATGAAAACACTTATTGGTGACAGACTGGTACAAATACCAGATCAGAAAATTCAACAGGGTGTTGATAAAATTTCCCACAGAAAAACAATGCAACACTGACCTGTAGGATCCAATCCCTTGATTGATTTCCCAATTGTATTGTAACCTTTGATAACCAGTACTTGCCTATATTGGGAGATCAAAATAATCAGAATGGACAGGCCTGAAAAAGGTTTGGTACTGTTGGTCATCAAAAATAATAACTGCTCATTTGCTTTTAGTAATGCAAATATTAGATAATAAGAGAAGTGATTGGTCATTCTAATTTTTTTCATTGAAGCAAAGGTTATTTAAGCTGTTTAAGGTTGATATTAAGAGTCACCTTGTCTAATCTTTAACTCGTTTTGTTATTTACAGAAGCTATTACTAAGCATTAACAATTAACGATTAATGGGGAGAAGGAAGGGAGAAAATTTGTTATTTGTGGGGTTGTAAGAGATGTAAAATACATAGTCCAAATGATTTAAAAAGTATATGTATCTACAATATTTTTATAGATTACAATTATTGATAATAGATGGTCAACTTTTCATGTCTAGTGAGCATGTCTTTTTAAAAAAAACACCTGGAAAGGAATGAATGTATCAAGAGGATATAATTCTTTATCTCATTTTATTGCTGTGAAAGAAAGCAGACACATATCAGCCAGTGCTTCAGCCGAGCATGCACACTTCAGTTCAGTTAGCTAGACTAGACTGCAAAACTATCAATATGTGTGCTTAGGTGGAAGGCTGTTGATAGAAATTATTCTCACATCTGAGAAATTTAGACAGTCACAAACCACTTACCACTGGTTAACAGTCTGTTATTAAAAATGTCTTCATATTAGATGATACTAAGACTATTTGCTAATTTCAGTAATCAGTGGAGGAAGGATAGTTATTTTGGGAATGGCAGAGCCAAATAGCAATACGTTGAGGTGTGAGAGTAATATTTTAAAATTGGTATTTTTCATAGCAAATGTAGAAGATCATACCTTTCCCAGAGTGCCAGATGTGTTCACTGGCTGTAAAGCACTTTCATTATATGCAGCTGCCCCAAAAATGACACTGCATTCAGTTTGACAGTTCCTAGTCATACTTTATGCCTGTAGTATTTCCAGTTTTTACTCTGAAAAGAGTACTGCACAAATGAATCAACGTTAATCTTGTTAGGTCAACAAATTCACATTATAGCATTTAATGTTAACATTTTTTTTAAAATGTCTTCTACTCTGAGAATGAGACATCATTTGCAGAGCAGATATGATTTTTTGAGAGTTCTAAATAAAAGTTTTAGTAGATCAAGAAAGATATTTTATTAATGTGATATATTCTCATTAAATTAACTTTGCCAGTAGAAATGAGATTCCTGCCTTTGGGTGTAGCCACTGACCCTTGCCAGTTAATTATGAAAGGCTGCTGTTTCCAGGTGACCATAACAGTCTGTAGCCATTTTAACATTGACTAGACATCGGTGGTACTAAACGTGTAGCCACCAACTAGTGCAGGATGGTTATCAGAGCTGAATTTTTAAAATCATGATATCTTAGAATTTCATGTAAACCTGGGTATTATGCTGTGTGATATTATTGTACAATCATATAACATATTCGCATAAAATTATTATGACTGCTATTTAAAAAAAATAAAGATCAGGCAACTTAACCATTTCAGTCTGGGCAACGTTCAAATGCATAACTCAAAGACAAAGATGGTAGTGAAAAAGTTCAGATGACTATTCTACCTTCAAACTTTTCTGATCTTGGAGCAATTAGCTCAGTACCCATTTAGACATTGAAACTAATCCATAATGAATTTATTGCTCAATGCAAATTTTAGAATGTGGTTAAGACTATCTCTGAAAATGGGTCAACATGCCAGTGCCTTTAAATAGATTACTGAAAGAACCACAACCAATGTACACATTGCATTGCATATGGATAGTGATGAATTTCTGTTACTTAGCCCTGGAAAATATTAATTGTCGGCAGTGTGTAATGCACAAAATCCTAGGCGAGTATGAGAGAGATTATAGTTTTATCTAAATTGATATATTCTAAATTGCAAAGTTTATAAAATGTTGTGGAAATATTAGCACATTAGTGAGTTTTGAGAAGATTTGTAGCTCAGGTTGAGGTTCTGGATGTAAGTTTGCTCATCAGTGAGCCTGTAATGAAGCACTGGTGTTAGTGACCAGCTTTCTAAACAGAAAGCGAGTCACTCACGCCGGTGCTTCGCTAGAGACTCGCTGATTATGTTACCTAGTATGGTGACGAAACATCTGAAAATGAACCTTCCACCTCAGCGAGCAAACGTACTACTTAATATCATCGTGATAGGATTGAGCTTCATTTAATCACTGTAGATTTAATAAGTTCAGAGCAGAGAGGGGAAGTGCTATTATTGAAGGTGGCTTTGTTAGCAGTTAAGATGTATTGCCATGTCGTATATTGTACATTTTCTTCTGCCTCCTGGCATAGGCAGTTATCCTTGCTATGATTCAAGTTGCTGTCACTAAAATCAAGTGTTTAAATTATTGGAAATTTAATAAGGTATCAAGACTAGAAATTTCTAGCAGCCAGAAATCCTTCAGGTTTTAAAATATGTGCTTTATAAATTTCAAGTAATTCAGCAACCTATTGCTTAATCAAGATCAGAATGAAATCTGCACTGTTATCATGAACATCTTGTCTGATATCTAAAAATAAGAGACCAAAGCAGATGTCTTTTATCAGCATGATGAAGCCCTACTCTCACCATGGTTTGTATTTTTTTAAATGCATGTGTATGTTTGTAACCATGTGGTCTTTGTTACTATGTTTAGAGTTACTGAAATGTTTGCTCAAAATTGCCTGCCATTGACCACTCAACTTATCAATGAGCTACCAAATGTAATGAATTAATTGATTTCCACACTCTTGAGTTACAATGGTTTAATTACTATTTTTGATTTTTTTCCAGAAGTGACTGAGATTATTAGCATCGCAGTTAAAAATAAACGATTTCTCATGAAACTTATGATATATGTTATAACCCTGTGGACAGATATTAATTGGAGGGGTGAAAGTAACAAATAGATATAACAGATATGATTAAGGCTACTGTACATGCAGTAGTCTGATAGAGGAAAAAGGCTGCTTGGAATTAGCTATCTGTTTTGATTTGCCTTTTGAAGGTTTTTATGATGTTTATGAACTCAGTCATGGTATATAAAGAATAAACGATTTTGAAAAAGATAAGTGTATCAAATGTAAAAGAAAATGGTAGCTTCACATCACTTTTTGATCACCATTTGACATTGTTGGCATCATCAATCTCAATTATGCAAAAATACTACGTGGAGAAAATGACCACTTCAAACAGGACTTGGGTGTTGCTATTTGAAGCCACGTGGATGATACACATTGTCTTATGCAATCTGATTGGTGATGAAGGCAGATTATGGTTTACTTACTACTGGGCTACATTTATCATTTCTATATTTTTGTTTGGTCATTGTCATTTTTTAAGCATGATGCAGCATACTGTTCATATTGTGTTTCCTTCAACAGAACCCATTTCATTGCCATTGCAGGTGTATATTAAGAAATTATGTCACCTTCCAGTTTTGCAAACTTGTTCCTTTCCCTTGCCATTTTCTTTTTTTATCTAAATGTAAGCCGCTATGCTATTAGTTTCTTTAACTCCTAGCCCTCTTGAATTGTCTTGAAAGTTGACAAGAGCAACACTTTGCTAACTTTCATTAAAATGTTCTGCAAGGGGTGAAGTAATTTTTCCTGAATGTTGACGTCCCCCTTGGTGAAAATATTTATGAAAGAATCATGATTGTAAATCCCTGTGTTCAATTGACTCTGCTGATGTTTGCATTGGTACACTTATAAATTGCATCGTATGGTCTAATGGATTTACAACTGCCAATACTGGGTTGGAAATAAAACCAACTCGTCTGTATTTGATGTTTTAAAGCCAAAAGGGAGAAGCTATTACATGACATGAAATTAGATTGAATCATCTGAAAGTTCCTTTGGTAAAATATATGTAAGATCTGATTCCTCTGGGAAGGCACTTACCATGTAGCGTCTATATAGGTTGATATCTTTACTAAGTATCAATTGATTGAAAAGCAAGGAGCTTCAGAGAAAATTGCTTCCATGGACCAATGTCTAGCTCTATTGGTTTCAGTTGAAAGATAAATAGTTCTAATAATATTTTAGTTAAAATTGGGTTTTTGTTTAAAACGAAATTTTAAAGAAATGTCATTTGTACTTTCCCATCTGGCCCTCATTTACCTATCTCTAAACCCTTGCTCCTCCTTGGCATGTATGCACTCTACATGAAATACTGTAGTCAGGAATTCAGTCATACCCTATGACCTTGTTACCCTGGGGGTCAAACTTTGATTAAGGATACATTTATTATATTCATTCACAAAATAAGTTCCATTTTAGCTTAAGTGTGTATTGAGTAGGGATCTGCACATGCACAATTGTAACTGTTGATAATGAGTGTGGTATCCAGAGATTTAGCTTAGTTGGGCAAGTCAGTTCTTGCTGCCAAGCCATGTAAACATTGTGTCAACTGAATGGCAGCTCGTGATTTCACACTATTAATTCTTGAGTAAATTCACTGTTAGATGCTGGGTTTCTGCAAATATTATGTTCTTATTAGCTGCGTTGATCATCCCAATTACCACAATCTCATCTTTCCTTGCCATTTCATTGAGTTAGCCCAATTGAGATGGTATTTAATTCTTCTGGGAGTTTTGAATTAGGAGGGAACATGAGAGGAAGACTGAATGTTCTTCACCTTGATGACTTGATCAAATTCAGTTAGGGACAGGAAGGTCAGGTAGTCTTTTCACATGGAGATCAATTGAGGCTTTATAGTGATTCAACTGATGGCATTTAAGGGTCTTATTCTGCCATTGCTAGTGTTCTGCTTGTAGCGTGAGGCAACTGGGTGCAACACCATTTCAGGAAACTGCTCAATAAAGTTGGTGGCTTCATTGTGGACTTGGGGATGGGAGTGGACCTTCATGAGTGAACATCTTGGAGTCAATAGAGGGTCACCCTGGCTGCAAGAGCTGCTACTAGGAAGGATCTCCCCTTACCCCAACATGCTTGGTGCTCTTCAGGAATCTCCATCATGGTGGCTGCTCCTGGCTGCCTGCAGTACCAATTGTAACCACCGCTTCCAGTGGAACTACTGAGACTGCAGAGTTGGCAACTATCTAACAGGATTTTTGGTTCTTAAAGCGGAGATTTACACTCTTAAAGTGGCAGCAATACTAACGACAGGGTATTAACTGTATTGGGGCTTTGAGAAATGACTGTTGGGCTCAGCATTTCAACCAGTGGATGGGATCGCTGCCATGGCCATTTAATTCAGCCCTAGGCATTCTTTCACTTGACCAATTAGTACTCAGTGCCCTATACTACCAGCTGTGGTTGATTGTAAAACGGAGAATTATTTTTTGGACTTTACTGCACTGCTCTGTTATGGCACATACTTTAGCGTCTTCCTGAGTATATCTACTAAGGTCACATTGGGATTCAAAGGTTTCCAGAGCTGTGACTTCTTGGAATTTTTCTTATATTAAGCTAGGCATTTAAAAAAAAGTTGTCTTCCAGTCTGTCTGGAAAGTCTATGTTTTGTTGCTGCTGATTGCCAAAGTTCTAATGATTGTACACACAGAAAGAAGATATTTGGACTAACACAGCAATGCCATTTATACTAGAATATTCAGAAGTTGCAATTTCCCTGTAGGTCTGGAAATGTTCTGATACAAGTATATACCCAATTCTCTTTTGAAAGTTACTGTTGAATCTATTTCTTTTGTCTTTCCAGATTGATAGTAGTTGCTGCTTAAAAAAATACATGCCTCACCTGCTCCCTTCCCCATTGCTGTCCATTCTCTTCTGCCTCACACTCTGCTCACATGTGGGGAACTGCAGGATCCTTACATCTGTCCTATATGGCTTTAAGAGGTGCATTTTGTCCTTGGTTTTTGTCATAAGAGGTTGAGACAGAGGTGGGAGCAGTCTGTTCTAAACCAATAAAGTAAACAACTTGTGAGGCCTTGGGTTTTTTTTAAGTTGGAACAATAGAAGCAGCGTGAATGGGTAGAGTAAGATTCCCATAGAACACGGGTTTTAGTTTAGATTTCAATAGATGTTGGGGTTTTGAAGCTGCTATGAAATACTTGAGTTCTCTCTCTGTGAGAATTTTCTCTTTGTTTTTCCCTCTTGGACTGGAAAAACATTGCATGCAAGACAATCTGTTTTACTGAATTTGCCTTTGCCAAGGTAAATTTATGGGATGTTAGTATACTGGAGCAGTTGCTGTTTACTAGTTAAATAATCTATTTTCTGTTGAGTTTTCCAATTGAGTTAAAGTTTGACCATTTCTTCTTTCTTTTGCTTGTTTTTAACTGTAGAGTAAGAATAAAGTGTATTTTGCTTAAAGCTGAATAGTGTAACCAGTTGAATTACATCTGGAACACAGCACCTTATACTTGCCTTTAAATAAGAAAAAAGTTAGCATCTAGCTATCTCCTTGATATATTTGAAGGGGGTTTGGTCCAGCCCATGACACCTGACTAAAATGAACTGAGTCTGAGAATCAAATGCACCAAATAATACATGTTTTTAATGTCTAGCATGACCAGTTCCTGAGTAGCTTGTTCATTTTTCCCTAAATAAAGAAAAAGGTCCTGCAAAAGATTTAGTTCCAGGTATACACAAAATAATCATCTAATGACTACCGTTAGGTATGTCTTTGGTGTAGCACTAATTCAAGATCTGAGATATCTGAGTGATGGATTTTGAGAAAAAGCAATAATGAGAGGTTCAAAATTATTCGGAAAAATCCTTGCTACACTTAGACATTTAAACTGAATGATATAAATAACTAATATGGATCAAAGTTAATTTTAGTGAGGCCATCATGTAAATATCTTTATTGTGGTAGTTTAAAGCTATGCAATAGTGATAATATTCTGCTGATAAAAGGAATCAGATTACAATTACTGCTCAAAATTTAGAGGAGTAATTTTTATTCTTTATTTCTAATTTATTAAATTTATTACTGGATTCCTATCCAGAAGTGACTGTGATTTGACTAAAACATCCAACAGTGATAGACCCAGTTCTCAAGAATCTTGCTTCACCTTCAAATTCTATGACACTTTGGTCATTTTAGGTTCTGTTCAAGGAAAAGCAGTGTGTTGTCTTTGTTGAATATTTAGACTATAGTTCCTGTCTAATTAAACCTACGTGTGTAATCTATACATTTAATAAAATCAGTAGTAAGTCAAATACTGATGATTTCAAATCAAATTAACGTGGATTTCTTCTAAGACTGACAGAAATAGGGTTAGTTTTCTTGCAAACTAATAGCAGACTTCAATCCCAGCATATTCAGATTTTAATACAAACTATAAACAAGTAGAAACCATTGAGTGTGTATTGATATTTTGTTAACCATGGTTCTTATATTTTTTTAAATGTTAACTCCTTGTATTTTCTTCATATTCCTAGATTATCTTTTTGAAGTCTATCTCTCCAAACATGTTATTTGACCTTTTACCTATGATTATCTAGATCATATATATAGGCCTGACACTCAGTTCTTTCACAGTCATTGGAATTAATATCAGGGGTTTTCCAATCCACTACCAGCCATTTTATGTTTTCTACCAGAGAAATCCAAATAGTCCCTCTTCCTCGCAGTTTCCCCTCTTCTGATACATGTAATGCAATTTTTTTGAAAGCTACAGTTAAACCTGTTTTTACCATTCTTTCCAGCAGAGAGTCTAGATGATAACTCCACCAATAGAAAATACACTTTTGTTAACTATTTAATCAGCTACACCAGCAATGGACTAAATTAATATCCCAAATAAATTGTCAGGGTTGTTACTTTATCTGAACCAAATTTATCTTCATAGCAACATCATAATTAAAAATATTCTAGGTCACATAAATTAAAATCTCAATGTGACAAATTCTTCTAACCAAGAATGTTCCTGTGTATGATACTAATGATTTATTATTGAAAACCGTACATCTATTGTATGTCATCCTTGTCACTCTTTCTGGACCCATGAAATTCAGTCTGAGAAAGGTGTTAGCCCTCTGCTTTATGCCTTTGTTACCTAGTGCCAATTGTGTCAAGCAGTAGGCCTTCACATACTACCTAATTGGCACAAAGTTGCATAACCTGCCCCTGTAGTTGAATCATAGTGTAACATTTCTCAAAATGATAACTAGTTATTGTTATGAGCTTTTCCATGAGTTGTCCCCACTGATTCCCCCAGCTCCTAATGAAAGCAGCTGTGTGAGAAGGAAATTTTCTTTCCCTAGTCGAGAAGTGAGCAGATAAAATATAAAGTCTATCTCTTCCTTTAGGAATGAAGTTGGTGTAGAATTACTGTATTGGATTTCCTCAGAAGAAGAGAATACACTCCATGAACAAAATTCAAACTTTAAAGTGTGACCATATGAATGTTTTTCTGTCTTTATCTAAACCGTTGAGTGTGGAAGCCTCTGACAAGAGGATGTACCCCTTCTAGTCTTCATATTTCCTCTCTGCATCATTGTCTTCATTATTTGGAGACACTTGACAAATCATCTGCCTGTAAGCATTATACTCTAGGTATGTATGAACATATGAACAAGGAGCAGGAGTAGGCCATTTAGCCTATCGAATCTGTCTCACCATTTAGCAAGGTGGTCTGACTGTAACCTCAAATCCATGTTCCTGCTCACCCTGATAAATTTCACCTTTCTGCTTATCAATAAGTTAAAATCTATCTACTTTTGCCTTAAAAGCGTTTGAAGACTGTCTTCATGGCCTTTTGAGGAAAAGTTCCAAAGACTCAAAGCTCCAAAAGTAAAAGATTCTTGTTATCTCTGCCTTAATTGAGAAACTCCTATATTTACACTCTGACTCCTAAATTCCACTACAAGAGAAAACATACTCTTCATATCTACCCAGTCAAGACCCCTCAGGATCCTGTATGTTTCGGTCAAGTTGTATCTTACCCTTCTAAACTCTAGTGGATACTAGCCTAGCCTGCCCAACTTTTTATCATAAGACAACTACCCTTCCCAGGAATACAAACAACATTGCTGGAAAAAGCTCAGCAGGTCTGTCAGCATCCGTAGAATGAAAGCAGCACTGCCATTTCAGGTATAGCCTATTATTTCCAGGTATTTATTGATTAAATCTTCTCTGAACTGGTCCCAATCCATTTACATTCTTTCTTTAAAATGAACAATACTGTGCACCATACTCCAAATGTGGGCTTACCAGGTCTTTGTATAACTAAAGCATAATTTTGTATTGAATTCCCCTCACAAATTATAACATTCTATCAGCTTTCCTAATTACTTGCTGTGCCTGAATGCTAACATTTTGCAATTCATGATATTGGATCTCTCTGCATCTCAGAATTCTGCAATATCTCATCATTTAGATAATATACTTATTTTTTATTCTTCCTGTCAAAATGGACAATGCACATTTTCCCATCTTAGTCCATTTGCCAGACCTTTGACCATTCACTCAGCTTATCATTATATCCTTTGATTCTATTTAGATGAGAGAAATATTGAACCTTATGCTACTTTTGATTGTGAAATATGCAGTCAAAAACACTTAAATACCAAAGACGCCTCTTTATAATGCAATGCATAATTCCTGCATAAAACTATTTAACTTTGAAAATCCATAAAAAGGTTTTGAACCCCCCCCATATTAAGACTCAATGTCTATTGCTGACTGACCCTGGTGAGCTGAGAGATTTGGGGAAATTCCCTGATTTGTGTACCACTGATAGCCATTCCATTGAGATGTATTCACGATGGTCGTAGATATCTTCTTGATGGTAAAAGACTAAAATCTTTGAACAAGCAGTGATTAGCATGAGTGTGCAGGTGTGATGGTGCTTAAAGGGTTAAGTCATGGTTCCATAAATGTGGATTATATTTCATTCAGTTTTATCTGTTGTGGTGTGAAATTGGTGAAAATATTTAATGGGGTAGACACATTTTTCTCCACCGCAAAACTTTTCTCACTTAAAAGATACACATATGACATACTCTCCCTCAAACATTTGTGAATAGTGAACTAATTTTAATGTTTAACATCTGAATTGACATTTGTAAGTGGTAAATGGATGAGATATAAATCAACCCTGAGTTCATTGAATGGTGGTATGGGTTCAATCAATGGCTGTCTGCAGATATAAGCTGAAGGAGGTTTGAGATGTATCTGAATTTTCTCAATAGTACATCTTCTTGGAAAATAGTTAATGGAATATTTGGGTTCAGTTTAAGATTTCTAAAACTTGTTGCCATTTATTGGTTGTTTACTGGAGACTTTGGTAAACCTACCACTTGAAATATATTTGTTTCTTTGCTAAATAGTGAAAATGAGCCCTAGGAACACAATTAGGCCTTATGATATCTTGAACCTGCTGCACCATTCAGTAAAATCATGGCCATACTTACATATCAACTCCATTTCCCTGACCAATCCCCATATCCTTTGTTTCCTCAGTGTCCATTGCATTGATATTAGTCTTGAACATACTCAAAAGCCTTCAGTAATCACTGGATGGGGTATTACAAAGGTTTACAACTCCCTGGGTGAGAAAGGTCTCCACAACTCAGCCCAAAACAGCCATCCCTTTATCTTGAGACTATTGGCTCTAAGCTTTGGACTCATAAGTCATGGAAACAGGCCTTAACCTTATGAAATGTTTGAAAAATGTTATATGTTTCAATGAAATCATCATCATAAACTCCAGGGAATATCAACCCACTGTACCCAATCTTTCGTCATGGTCTTGTCATTCCAGCAATAACGATAATGAGTCTTAATTGCATCCCCAACGAGACAAGTATGTCCTTCCATAAGTAAGGAAATCAAAACTACTACATGAATGTGGTCTCATCACCTCTCCCTACAATTGCAGCAAGCCAACAATAAGTTGCATATATATAGCAATATTAATGTAAGATATCCCATGGTGCTTCAGAGGTATGTTAAAACCAAACATGCCTCCTGCTGCATACGACATATGGCAGAGATCCAAATGCTAGGTCACAGAGTTTTAAGTGGTGTCAAGTGAGGTAGAGACGTTTTGGGGGGGACGGGATTATTTTTATTCGCTTGTGGAATGTGGGCGTTGCTGGCTGGTCAGCATTTATTGCCTGTCCTAGTTGCTTTTGAGAAGATGGTGGTGAGCTGTCTCCTTGAACCAGTGCAGTCCCTGTGCTGTAGGTATACCCACAGTACTATTAAAGGAGGAGTTCCAGGATTTTGACCTTGCAACAGTGAAGTAACTGTGAGAGACTTCCAAGTCAAGATGGTGAGTAGCTTGGAGGGGAACATGCAATTTGGTGGGGTTCCCCTGTATCTGCTGCCATGGTCCTTCTACATGGAAACAATTATAGGTTTGGAAGGTGCTGTCTATTGATCTTTGTTAAATTCCAAAACATAGAAACTAGGCTATTGAAGGCACAGCCACCAATTGTGATTAAAATTAGGAATGATCAAAAACCAGAATTAGAAGAGCACGGATATTTTGAAATGTTGGACTCCTAGCTATGATAAATTCCACAAAGGGATGACAGCAGATAGGCAATGACAAACATTTAAGAGTGCATAGAGGAACTGCAACAATTCTTCATTCTTGTCTGACAAAAATAAAATGAGAAAAGTGGCCATGCTATGACTAACTAGGGAAATTAGGGATAGTATCAGATTCAAGGAAGAAGCATATTAATTGGCCAAAAAAAGACAGCAAACCTGAGGATTGGGAGTAGTTTAGTTTCAGCAATAGAATTGATTAAGAGGTTTAATAGTTAGCTTGCAGGGAATGTACAAAATGATTTGTAAAAGCATTCATACGCTCGTGAAGAGAAAAGACTAGTGAAGACAAACAACTCTTCACTACGGTCAGAAACAAGGGAAGTTATAAAAAAGATTGTGGACTGATTAAGTGCATATTTTGGTTCTGACTTCACAAAGGGACACAGACAACATCTTAAAAATTGCTGGGACATACAGGATCTGGTGTGAGTTTGTGTGGGGATGGGAGGGAGGGAAGCTGAAGGCAATCAGTATTAGTAGGGAAGCAATGTTGGGGAAATTGATAAGATTGAAGGCTGATAAATCTGCAGAATCCAATAATCTACATCCCAGAAAGTGCCCCGAGAAATAGTGGATGCATTGGTGGTCATCTTTCAAGATTCTCTTAACACTGGATTAGTTTGTAAGGATTGAGGGTTATGAATGTAACCCCACTATTTGAAAAGGGAAGCAGAGAGAAAACGGGATTATAAATCAGTTTGCCTGCCATTGTTTGTGCATTGAATGTTAGAAACAAATATAAAAGATATAAAAGCATGCCAGTTGGAAAACAGTGACAGGATTGTACAGAGTCAGCATAGATTTATGAAAGGGGAACCATGTTTGGTAAAGCTACTGGATTTGTTAAGGGAGAGCCTGTGGATATGGTTTACTTGAACTTCCAGAAGGCCTTCAATGAGGTCCCAAGTAAGAGATTAGCATGTAAAGCTAAAGCGAATGGGTTTGGTGTTAGTGTTCTGACATGACTAGAGAACAGGCTGACAGACATGAAACAAAGAGGAGGAATAAATGCATCTTTTTCCAAGTGGCAAGCAGTTACTAGTGGGGTACCACAGGCACCATCAACAAGACCTGGATGTCTTTGTACACCAGTCACTGAAAGTAAGCATACAGTTGCAGCAGGTGGTGAAAGCGGCAAATGCTATGTTGGTCTTCATAGCGAAAGGATTGCAGTACAGGGACAGGGAGATCTTGCAATTATGCAGGGCTTCAATGAGACCACACCTGGAATATTGTGCGCAAATTTGGTCTCCTTATCTGGCTATGGCGAGAGTGCAACAAAGATTTACCAGATTCCTGGGGTGGCAGGACTGACTTATGAAGAGAAACTGGATCAGTTAGGATTCTATTCACTGGACATTATAAGAATGGAGGGATGGGGGACTTTTATAGGAACCTATAAAATTCTACAAAGATGATACAGGGTAAACATGGGAGGGATGTCATCAGAGAGTCCAGAACTAGGGGTCACAGTCTAGGGATATGGCGTAGGCCACTTCAGACTGAGATGAGAAGAAATTTCTTCATCCAGACAATGGTGAGCTTGTGGAATTCTCTGCCTCAGAAAGTGGTTGAAGACTAAACATTGCATGTTTTCAAGAAGGAGTTAGATGCTGTTACCTGGGGCTAAAGGGATCGAAGAGTATAGGGAAAAAGCAGGAACAGAGTACTGAGTTGGCTGATCAGCCATGATCATATTGAATCGTAAAATGGGCTAGAAGCGCTGCTCCTAATTTCTACATTTCTATGAAGGAGATTACATGGAGATGTGACATCAGGGATGAGAATTTTAAAATCAGAATGATAGGCTGGTTTTTACAACTCCCCTGATACCAGTTGGTAACTAGAGTGTGGGGTTGTAAAATTGGTCATCATGTCATTGAATTTTCATCAAGTGCATAAAGGACCATGTGTGCAGACTGGAAGGTTTCACTGGTCGATCTGATGACCGGTCAAAGAGGGGAGGTTTTTTTTGTCATATATTTCCCATTCATGCATTTCCTCTCCTCCCAATCTATCCTTGCCCCCTTGATGGTCCTGCTACCCTGCCTTGGTGCAAAGCTGGACTTACCTTCAAGTTCTGGGTCTATCACATTTTACCATTAGAATTGTGCAGTTCCAGCTTTGGCCATCACTCCTGGTAGCACAGCTGAGACCAAGGATCAGTCTGTTCACTTGAAGGCTGTGAAGTAGACGTTGGGCGACTTGACAAAGCAGAGATCTACGTGCTTCCTCCCCATGATTTTGTAAGATCCAGCTTGTTGCATGATCAGGAGGCAACAGTGATGAGTGAACAGGGTTTGATATGAATTAGTACGTGGGCAACAGAGATGCTGACTTGATATGCATTAGTATAATCAAGTTCAGTGGTGACAAAGGTATCGATATGAGGCATTCAGCAGGAGATGAGCTAAAGCAGGCAGACTCCGATTATGTTATGGAAGACCGAATAGGTCAGCATGATAATGCATTGTTATGGTGTAAAGTTCACCTTGGTGTCAGATCTGACACAGAAGTTCTAAATGGTCTCCATCAGCTTAGGATGGTTGCCAGGAAAGTTGATGGAGTTGGTAACTGGGGAGCAGAGTCTGTGGCAGAGGCCAAAAATAATGACTTCAGTTTTGTCAAAATTTAATGGTACAAGATTACTACCAGGTCTGATGTCGTACAAGTAGTCTGACAGTTTAAAGAGAATGGAGGGGTCAAAGGTGTGATGGTGATAGAAACCTCAATGTCATCAGAATTCCTCCTTTTCACATTCCCAACAGCATTGTGTTAAGAAGTAAGGTACCAGTTGCTTTCCTAATTGCTCGTTCCACCTGCATGCTAACAATCTAATTCAGGTCATTCAGATCGGTGTGAAAGCTAACATTTATTTATCTTTCACCTTATTAAAAATATTCTGTTTTTTCCATTCTTTTGAACAAAGTTCAGAATTTCATGCCCACATTATACACCATCTAATATAATTTTGCCAAATTGTTTATAAACAGTTTATATCCTTTTTTCAGCCTCCTTATGTCTTTCTCATGGCTTATTATCCCACTTAGTTTTGTACTATTAGCCAAATCAGCCCTCTCACTTAAATCATTCATATAGATTGAAAATAATTGAGGCCTATTCATTGCCACGCTCCACTAGTCAGAAACTGTCATCTCAAAAATTTAAAGTGTACTCCGTAGTCCATTCATCAAACCTCAATCCATAGTAATGTATTAGCCTATATCCTGAACCTTAATCTTCTTTTGGAAAGGGATTGGTTAGCTCAGTTGGCTGGACAGCTAATTTGAAAGACAGTGATGCCAATGGTATAGATTCAATTCCCACACTGGTTGAGTTTACCAGTTAGTACTCCCCTCCTCAATCTCTCCCCTCACCTGAGGTATGGTGACTCTCAAGTTAAACCACCACCAGTCGTCTGTGTCTGAGAGAACAGCTCTATGGTCCTTTGGGACTGTGGCAATTTTACTTAATCTTGTTTAATCTCATCTTCATTCTTCAGATTGAAGTTATTTTCTACAGGGCATCTGAATACTGGTAGTTCAGACAAATCATATAGCGTCAGCTGATTTGTATGTCAGTCTTGGGCAAATGTAGCAGAGACTGATGTTTTAATCATATGATTCAGCAGTGGAGTTCCATGACCCCCAACGGGTACAGGGGACAAGAGTTTAAGGCTGTGAGCTGCACAGCTGCTGTAATGGTGGTTGTGAACCACACATCTGCCAGTAAAGTACTAGGACCTGCTCCAATCCATATTTCTGGTTCATAGTTCATTCAGAAACGAGTGCAGTGAGCACACCCAATATTTTTCTGTTTTGTGAGGTGGGGAGAATGGGGAAGTGAAACTTGAAGTGACTCTACACATGACAAGGTCACATCAGTTTCCAGGAATCTGGACTGGAAAATTAGTAAGTGGGAGATTTAAGTCATGCTGAAATTGGAATGTTGGGGTGAGGAGCTGAGGCCAAAACGTAGCCTGGTGAGCAGAAAGTGTCTGCACTCCTCATTGGCATGGTTACTCGCTAATACAGATCTAAATGGGCCGCGTGTCATTTTATATTCATAGAAAGCAACCTGAAGAAGTTTATCGGTTGAGGTTCTAGCTCCAGCAAATCCAGAAGGTAAGAACCGTGATTCTAAATACAGAGACTTTCCGAAATTGTGTTCACCACTACTTTAGCCAAATTCAAAGAATGGTTAAAATATCCTATTTGACTCCAAATGCTGTCTAATGAAATTATGAAGCTAAATAAACTTAATATAGACATGGGCGGAGACTTTCCATTTGAAGTTAGGATACGTTGGAAGATGTCATCTCCCCCAGTGCCCGGGGTAAGTTACCTCACACAGTCACAATCTTTTCAGTTCATTACCTATGCAAAAAAAATGTATGACTTGCTTGGCACCTGGCGAGAAAGCCAGACCTTCCTGCCACTGGTGGGACCTTATGTGGTCAAAGGTTCAGTGACATATATAAGGACCAGGTGGACACCACTTCAGACACTGCAGGCCAGAAGCTTCCACTCAGCCTGTGTTTGTTGCCCCTCTCCTTCTGACAAAAGCCCAGAAATACATCCCAAGAAATGGAAGCTGACTTTCAGATTCACAGATGCTACTGAATGGGGTCACCAAGAGAAGCTCCATCCTCTTCTGGGGAGACGACACCAGAAGTCTATCCTATTAGGCCCAGCTTGGAAGAGATTGCTGTATGGATCAGTGCCACTGGTCAAAGGAACTATCAATCCATGATTTCCTGTATCCTGCCTGAGGGTAGGAGTAGGTGGTGCTATTTTCTTTGTCATATCACTCAGTCTCATCCTGCCAGTGCACTAGTATCTCACAAAGGGTTGCAGCCTCAGTATTACATGCAAAATATGGTTCACACTCACTTCATGTTCTCAAACTATTAATCTTTCCTGCATTTCCCACTCCCTCAGGACACCTCCCCATCTTGCATGGTTAGGCGACTTCACAAATTGCTCCTGCCCCTATCCCCATCATATTCAATCCTTTTCAGTGCAGGAGAAACTGGCCACAAGAAGGCTAAGAACCAGTGAGGGGTTCATGGTACCGAGATACTCTTCACCCTTTGAGGTAAGGATTGTTTAGCTGGCTGGAGAAGACCAGGGCCATGCCTGTGGTGACAGAGTGACCCCAAAGTGGTTGCAAAACAATTGTGCCCCCATACCTGTGGGGGATACATTCCAGGACCTACTGTGGAAGCCCAAAACCACGGAAAGGAGTGAACCCATTCATTTCAATGGGAAACGTGCCTTCCCAGAAGCCTCCTGGTCCCTGGTTTCCTATACAGTAATATGTTCAGAGCGCAGTAATCAGTGGGTAACTGAAACCGTGGAAAATGATTCTGCGGATACAGGGGTCACCATATACTGTGCTCTGCCTAAGAGGGCAAACGCATTGCTTTTATTCAGCTATTCTGCATCTTCACAAAATAATGTTTTCTCTTCCCCGCAGGCACTGGCAAATCGACAGGCAAAGCAGGTCCCAGCCTTAGCCACTCTGTGCCAATCCCACCTCTGCCTGTGACCCTCAGAAGATGGCGAAAGTGAGGACTGCAGATGCTGGAGATTAGAGCCAAGAGTGTGGTGCTGGAAAAGTACAGACGATCAGGCAGCATCCGAGGAGCAGGAAAATCGATGTTTCGGGCAAAAGCCCAATTCGTGATGATGGACTTTTGCCCAAACGTTAATTTTCCTGCTCGGATGCTGCTTGACCGCATGTGCTTGTCCAGCATCACACTCAGAAGATGCACTGTTGAGAAACTCACTTATTCCTTCCACCACCACAGGAGACATTCCCCTCAGTGGGTTCTCTAGCTCAATTAGACTTGGGGACATAACCTGCTGAATATATACCTGACACAGTTCCACAGCCGATGGAGGAAAAAACACCAAGGTCTCTGACACTCGGGACTGCCAAATGCCAGGCACCTGCTCAGCTCCAGGCCGAAGATGTGTCTTTTAAACTCGGCTATAACTAACATGCTCAACCTATAGAGAACACACTGAGGAACATTAAACATACTTGCCAGAGTCCCCTGGCTGGTGAAATGAAAGATGGAGGAGTCCATCCACCTTCATACTACTGTGCTAGCGTGCAAGTGTTTAACTGCTTCCTGGAAACACTGGAGTCTGCCGTGGTGACCCAAGTCCAGGAGAATGCTCACTGGTTAACAGATATGTGCTCAGATCTGCATTCCAAGTGACATGGTAGAAGGGGGCTGAGAGTCCTTAGCATTCCAGGTACCACTTACTCTTAGGGATACATGCTGGTGCCAGCGGGCACCCTCAGGGAGGAGGAACAATGGACAGACACCTGGCAACTTTATCTCAGAGCACTTCTCATGTACCCTGGTGAAGTTGGAGAGGGTAAAGAGGCAACTCTATCCAGGCCAGAGCCCTCAAACACTCCAGGGGATCCTCGCCAAAGTCTTCCCAGAATGTACCAGTCAGCAGGCTCCCTCCAGCCCAGCAACACAAACTGTCAGTGCTTGGATATAGGGGGAGGAAGAAGAGAAGCAGACCTGAGGTTACATCAGCGGCCCAGCTATTCAATCATTGTATAGCTTTAGCACCTTTGTCACTGGATCTTCGTTGGACTGTTCCTTCATCTGATATGAACATTATATAATGTTCATATCAGATAACAATGTGCAGTGCCTTGAAGCTGCAGGGAAGGATGAGAATGGGGTTGAAGCCCACAAAAGTCATCTTGGAAAGATGCCAAGTGTAGCAGAGGAGGCAGATGGTTATTGTGTGTCTGCTGGCAATTAGCAGAGAATTAGGAAATCTGGCTTGGTCGAGACACTGGCATGTAACTGAGAGAAAATCAATGATTGAGAATAAAAACTAGGTATCTGGAGCTGGATTTGTACTTGTTTGGGGGGCAGCCTTTACATTGTGTGTATTGTATAGTTTAAGCAGCACCTCAATAAGCTGCTGGCAGTGTATCTGTTAAAATAAATCTGCAAAGGATTCTGTAAGCTTTGGTACTTTCAAAGTGTGTTCGTGGCTATGCAGGGTTTGTTCCCATTGCAGTGGGATTTGGTTTAAGACTTGCTGAGAAAATAATTCCATTTGAATTAGAAACAGCAGTCCATAATTAAGGGGTTACCATGGAGACAGTGACCTTCAGGATTGTAGCACTGCATTGTATACATTGCCTGCAAACTGTAATAATGTAATATTTGGATTTTCAACACCTTGGAGGCTATTCAGGATGAAAGTGGCATCCTGTCTTTAATGTTGGTAACAAGGGTCTTATCCACTGTTGCCAAGCTGAGAGCTGTACCTGCCTATGGGAGGAAGGCCCACCTGAATTAGGGATCCTGCTCCCTGCAGTCCATGGCCTGTCAGTGCCACCGAGAGAGTAGAGCAGCTGGTGGTTACACATTGTTAGTCAGGACAGAGGAGAGACCCCATCTCATCCCCTCCCGGCCATACGATAGGGGTAGTGGGACGGCAACATTTTTTTGCAGGGTTGAAGGGATCAGAGCCAAGAGAGAGTGGTGGCTCTCAATGACCCCTACCCCTTTCTCAATGCTGGGTCCCTCAATTGGGCAAAGAGAACCCTACTCCTCCCAAACCACGCCACCAAACCCAGCAGCCACTTCAGTCTTTAACTCAAATAACTCACCCACGGCTGTGTTGTTTCCCACTTGCAGCAGGATTAACTGGGGTATTACATTCTCCCTGGCAAGCTCATCTGTTTGGAAATGCCATCTGCACATCTGCCCACTCCAGATATAATCATGTAAACTTAATAGTTCTATGAAAACTATCATTAATTGTTGTAAAAATTCATCTGGTTCATAAACGTTCTTTATCAAAGGAAACGTGTTGGTGTGTCACCAGGTACATGGGCCACAGGTTTGTATCAAACAGAGTGGCTCTTTGGTTGTTCTCAACATGCAGAATACTGATCGTAATGGACCATCCCGTGATTGCAAAACTCAGAACATAATGTCAAATATTAGTTGTAATTCTGTAATCAATCAGCACTTGCTGAATGATCTTGAGTGTGCTAGTAATTATACTAAGGTTAATAGTAAAGTTTACTCTTGTTCACGTATGCTTGCTGGGAGCTGCTTATATTCATATGCTGGGACCAATTCTCCATGGGGACATGAACTATGTCCAGGCATTACACCTTTTTGGATTTAAAGGGAGGTGGAGGACAGTTGTTTCAAGTGTATTCTTCACAGTGACACTTCAAAAATTACAATCCCCTTGTTAACCAATTAGCACTCTATTCTTTGTGTGTTTTTAAAATTTGTTTGTAGGATTTGGGCATCACTGGTTAAACCAGCATTTATTGCCCAGGTGGCAGTTGTGGGAGGTTTGTTAGATCCAAAGCAGCCATTTTGTCACATATTAAAAGCCTGGAGACAATTTTTGATTCTCATATTGGTGTCTGCTTGCTAAGTTTGTACTTTCCAGGCTCAGTGAGGTGGTTGGCCTTGCAGCTGTACCAATGCCTGATAAATGAATCCTTTTTCAGCATGGGAATGCTCTTCTTTTACAGGAACCTATCGTATACTAACACTTGCTTATCAGCAACTAACCAACACTGCCCAAAAACTACGTGACTGAGGCCAGTGACTGGGCAAAGTGCCTATTTGCTCATTATACTGCAATTAACAGTTTGCTAATTGTTAAATGATTATAACCTATATAATCACACAACTCTCTGTATCTTGTCGGAGTGACTTGTGACCATTAGGTCGACTTGTCTCTCCCTGTGAGCTCATGAATAAACAGTCAATAACTCAAGGTTTATGTGGCGCAATTTATTGTTCCCCTAAATGGAACCGCTATGAGTGAGTCACCCATTGCATAATTCATTTCATCCCCAACAGTAGTTAATATCAACCACATTGCTGTTAGTCTAAAGTCACATACAGGCCAGATGGTGATGGAAAATTTCCTTCTCTCAAGGATATTAGTGAATTATACAAACTTTATGACAATCAACAGTGGTTTACATGGTCACGATGATACTAGCTTTTAATTCCAAATTTTTATTTGATTCGGACCTTACCAAGTGCCATAGTGGGATTTGAATCCATTTCCCAGAATAATAGCCTGGGATTCTAGATTATTAGTCAAGTGATCTTATCATCACATCACCATTGCTTCCTTTGAAATGGGGTACTGTTGCATTTGTCCTGATAGTTTCAAGTTGAAAATCTTAGACAGCATGCCATTTTTTTTTTTAGGCATGCTTTCCCTTAGCGATTGATTACTTTCTCCTGACTGTTGCTGGGTTTATGGTAGTGTTTAGGAGATTTGTATTACTATCAGAGGTGGTATAACACATGGTAAAGGCCTTGGTTTTGATTGCTGGGCCTCTGCTGGGACTACTTGTTCCCAGTCACGGGTGCAGTGGTTTCTATTGCCCTATGTCTGCAGCAAGACATGGGAAATGATCAGAAGTGACAGGTGGGAGGGCAAGGGGAAAAGGAAAGAACAGCAGAAATACTCGCCGCTTGAGATCATATCCACTTCAACCTGTGTGAAAGATTTCCATATTACCAATGAATTGTTAACTGAAACCTGTTTCTGTGAGTCCTGCAACATGATAATGGCCACAAACATCTTCACATTGAACTCTTTCCAACCTGGAGCAGGTGACATCTCTACCATTTACCCATTCGTCATCCGCTGTTGTAGAGGGAGGTCACTGACACTCTAGCAACGAGAAGGAAATGAATTGCACTGTCTCTTTCTGAAGCAAGCACATGTCTTCACCTTCTACATTCTCCAAGGTGTCAATGTCTGAATACATTAACTCCGAGATGGACCTCAGTGTCCAGCTGGTGCATACATGTCAGTGCCGTGTATTCTGTTGGCAGTTGTATACCTTCACTTCATTGTCGCTTACTGTAACACCAGCATTTGAGCCACCTGAGAAAGTAGAGGGTGTCTACAAGCCACCTGGCATGTGAATGCAGTCCGTAATCCATGCACACATGGGCAAGACAACAGGCTGCTACACAATAGGTCAGTGAGCAGACCATTAAGGTGCTTAAATGACACTTCATATTGCAGGAAACCACATCTCTTTATTTTTATATTTTGGACTATGGACTGAAAAAGAGAAAAATGGATGCTGCTTTAAAAAGTGGAGAACGAAAGGAGTAATGTCCAGCTTTGGAACAAAAAAAATGAAGCTAATGCATACAAACATTACAAAACAATGTTGCTTCTGGGGTCATTATAGGCCTTTCAGCATCACTGGTGTGGGGAGTTCTCCTCTCTTTTCCCCATGTGAAAGCAATTAGATGGCTAGTTTGCAATGTGGAGTGACACCAACAGCATGGATTCAATTCCCACACCAGCTGAGGTTACCATGAAGAAGTCTTCACAACCTGTCCCCTCGCCTGAGACATGGTGATCTTCAGGTAAATCATCACCAGTCGTCTCACTCTGTAAGAGAGTGGGACTATGGCAATTTTACCCTAGATTCTCTTTAATGTTGAAGAGACAGGGGCAACCAATACATACACTTGCCACCAAGTGGTTGACTTGTCTGACTGCGACACCAGTGACTGAAACCCTTGTTCCCCATTTACCATCATTCTCTCAGCTTGCCACTTGGACATACTGCTGAAAAACAGTCAGCATCAAACATCATTCCAAAGAAGATTTTCTCGATTAAATCACTCAATATGCCATACAAATGTCAACTGATCACCCTTGTACATTGTTTGGCCAGTGTCTTTGCCTGGCCTAATGCACCTACTAGGAGAAAGTGAGGAACTGCAGATGCTGGAGATCAGAGTCAAAAAGTGTGGCACTGGAAAAGCATAGCTGGTCAGACAGCATCCAAGGAGCAGGAGAGTTGAAACATTGACTCTCCTGCTGCCTGACTGGCTGTGCTTTTCCAGTGCGATACCTTTTGACTCTAATGCTCCTATTAGCAGAAGGCCATTGACTTTCAGTGGGGGAGGCTGCAGATGAAACCACCTCACATCAAACCACCTCAGCAGCAAACTGGGGTTAGCTATCTGGCAGAGAATGTCAACTGATCACCTGTTACATTGATGACAAACAATGCTGTCACCCTGAGAAAAGAACAACAACTTCATGCACCATGGTCCCCTCGTCTGGGGCAGAGCCTTCTCAATCCTGGCAATGGTCTGAATTTCGTGGGGGTGAAATTTTGAGTGTCCACCCTCGTTACTCCTCAGAAACTGACCACAACTTCCAGGGTTTGCAGTTAAACGTAAAAGTTTAGAAGTTGCAGTCAAGCAATGTGGTGCAACGTGTTTGGGAGAATCTGGTTGAAAATTAACAATGGATCACCCCATTGCCAATGGGAGGATCTGCTGTGTTGTGCTTCCAGGTAGGATCTTCTCCAATGGACAGAACACAAGTAGTGGTGCCCTCTGAAGATGTAAGAAATATTTTAAATTGTTTGACGCCACAGCTGCCAGGCCACCACCAGATAGTGACTCTCTTTCCCCCATCCACTGGATCATCTGTGGCCCTTTGGAAGAAGTCAGGGTTTAAACACATGAGTCTTTGCTGGTTCCCCATGCTGTTGGGTGCCTGCCTGCAGGGCCTTTCCCCCTGCTTCACCCCTGGTATAGAGGCCAGCTGCTAGAGCTAGGCTCTTGCTGACATCCCAGACTGTGCCCAGATGGTCTCTAATTGGCTGCCAGTCCAGCACTCTCAGGTAGGTGCCATTTCCATTGCTCACGGGCCACGGTATGATAGATGGATCAGAGGAAGACCTGATGCATCTTTTAGAAATCTCCCTTCCATCTCCCACCTCACCAGCCCGCTACTAATGCTGCCTCTTGTGGCTGATAAGATCTCACCCACATGTATACAAACTGTAAGATAATGAGTACGAGGCTTGATGAATGATAAATATGAGAGGGCCAAGTTACGCTCTGAATGTAACTTGGTAGAGAGGTTGCAGACTGCCTGTGCATTCTGGAGTAGTGCTTTGTCTTCATCAGTTTCCTAGGATTTTGCAAAGGTGATGGAAAAACTGTACATCAGCCAAATGCATTGGGAAAATTACATTAACAATATTAAAACACAAAGTGAAGGAGAGATGATAAAGCAGGGAGGTCTCACGAGGTTTAGGCATGATATTCAGTTCTGCTGTGAGAATCAATAATGCTCTGAACTTGCATCTTATATGAATAGGATAAATCACCAACGTTCTACTACGTTACCATGGAGATGCCCATTTATTCCCATTGTAACCCAGTTATTCTGCCTGATTATATCAAACAGCCCAATCTACAGAATAGAACCTTTGAATCAAATTTTATGAAGCCACTTTTGATGCATGGCAATTATTTTTCAAGTGTAGTCATTATTATAAAGGCAAAAAATGGGCCAGGCAATGATAGTTAATCTGCTTTTTAGTAACGTTGACTGTGCAGTAATTGGATTGAAGCCTTGAGATTTTCCCACTCTTCTCCAAGTAATGCCTCAGGATCATTTACACACACCTGAGTAGACTAATGGGGCCTTGGGTTAATGTTGTTTCTGTCAAATGGAAACTCTGTCAATGCACTACTCTCTTAATATTGTACTGTTGTGCCAGTCTACATTGTGTACTTGATCTCAGGTTTCTCTACAATCTGTAAATCTCTTGAGGTGAATGTAACACGTTTTAAAAAGAGAACACTTACTAGCCAGTCATGATTTGTAAATTGCTGGGTTAATTTCTAACCAAGTGGAAACCACATTAGTTTTCATGAGGAAGGATCACTCGAATTGAAACGTTTCACTCTGATTTCTCTCCATACATGCTGCCAGACCTTCTGAGCTCTTCTAGCAATTTCTAATCTTGTCTTAGTTTTCATGCACCTTTACTTACCAATACTTATCCTGATACTAATTCAAGTACTAGGACATAGGTGGAAGACAGTCCAGGTTGGATTGTCTCTGATGTTTTCTTCCTTTTGTTGTCAGGGTGAGAAAATGTTATTTTCTCTCAGATGCCCTGTTTTGACATTTAAAAGTCATTGTTTGAGGAACTAACTGGAACAAATCACACTAGTAAATGGAAATTCTAGTTCAAGGCTAACGTGTTTTAGCTGCACCATGAGCTGAAAATTTTCATTCAGAATGGAAGGAAAGCAAATCTTACTGAATCTATTATGAGATGTGGTTTGGAATGTTCTAATGCTGACACTATGCAGCTCTATCTCTGATTGTTGGGGTGCATGTATGCATGCTTTTGTAGATGTGAACCAAACCATCTACCATTGGCAATATCTCGACTTTTCCCTCTCCCTCGTTGTAGTGGTTGTAATGAGGTCAGCCAGGTGGATCTCATAGAATATGAGTTCCCTGATTGGGGCTGTTAATCTGGTCCAATCAGGGAGCCCTGGCTGACAGATAAGCACAGGAGTGTCAGACATCCTGGACAATCTGAGAGCTGATTCTGAGGGAGCTGGATCAGCGTCAAGGACTCTCCATGTATAAATAAAGGGTGACTTGGTGATGGGATACTGACCTCTGTGGAGTTATTTCATACATATTATGTGCAAGGAGGAATGACAGACCATGAGTGGATGTGCCTCAAGTGATAAGAGTGTAACTATCAGGCAGATGAATCATGATTGCCTCTAGCATGCACTTGAAGATGTGTTTTACAATTGAGTGAACTGTTTGAGTTGGAATTGCATTGCACAAGCTCTGGTATAAATAACAGGGATTTTTAGATAAGTAGTAACAAGCGGGAAATAGGAAGATAGCACAGAGGAGTAGTCTAGTGTGCCTGTCAAGTAGCTCCATCATTATAGATCATGGCTGATTACCTACCTCAACGCTATATTTCAGTGCTAACCCCATATCTCTTGACAAACCAAGTTTATCCAGCCTCTCTTCATATCTAAACTGCTCCATCCCAGGCAATATCCTGGTGAATCTCCTCTCCACCCCCTCCACTGTAATCACATCCTTCCTATAGTGTGGTGACCAGAACTACATACAATACTCCAGCTGTGGCCAAAAACAAATATCTGTACAGCTCCAATGTGACCTCCCTGCTCTTGTGCCAGGACTGATAAAGGCAAGTGTCCTGTATGTCTTGCAGTGATGTAAGCCAGCTTCAAAGTGTTTCTTTGTTCTCTAGCATCCACCCCTTAATGATTTTTCCAGGCAACAACAGATCAGGGAAAATGGGCTAGTACAGCAGCATGGCAGCTCCCATTGCACCTTGTGCATACCTGCAGGACTCCTGACTTGTGGTTGTACTCTAATTGAATATTGATGAAATAAAATTGTTCATGATTGATGATTAGTCCTGATTAGCCTCTGTGCCATTCCGTTGAATCTTGTTCCTGGTATAATTCAAGTTTGCAGTGAATTAAAAGAAAATACTGTGGATGCTGAAAATTCAAAATACAAACATAAAGTGCTGGAGGAACTCAGTAAGTCTGCAGCATCTGTGAAGAGAGAAACAGAGTCAACCCTTTAAGTCCAGTCAGACTCAAAAGTTAACTCTGTTTTGCTCTTTGCAGATGCTGCCAGACCTGCTGAGTTTCTTCAGCATACTTTTATTTGAGTTTGCAGTGAACATGTAAAAGGGCAATGTGATCCAGGTTTATGAACTCGTGTTGAATATATATTTTTTGTGCTCATTAAGTTGAGCTGAGGATTGTAATATTTTCCCTATTTTATCGCTCTCAAGCTTTACATTTAATCCATGTCTCAGCTGAAAACTTTTTGGATAGGTATCGTGGTTGATTGTTCCAATATGAAAGCAATTGGCACATGTAACTGCTGTTCCACCTATTATGAGACAATCTGAGATAAGAGTGAGTTGATGGGTTAAAATTAAAAGAACTCTTGCTGCCAACACAGGAGGCAATCTCGTCCACCCTCCTGGTGGACTCTCCAAACTAGTCTTGGTGCCACATCCTGGGCTGTGTCTGGCCACAAGTATTTTTACAGGAGGCTCCTGGAAATCATGGGAATGTATGAAACAAAACCTTGACAGAGGCATCAAATAGCTTTTGTCCCATTCAAATAGGGATTTCAAACCTTACTGTTAGTCCCTTAAAGGGGCACTGATGATTCATAAATTATTACAATTCAACAACGTTTTTCTTTTTTCCCCTCACACCCAGTGCAAACTTTTTATTATTAGATAGCAAGCAAAACACCACTACATGTTACAGCATTTCAGAAGATTTCAACCATGCCCAAACATTTTTAGCCTACCAACTACTGCAGAACTTTATTCATAAATATAGTTAATGACAACAATTAGCAGTAAAATCAGCACTCTGGAACAATATTCATGATGCATATAAACAGACAGATTATTTAAATAACATCTCTTGAAAATTTACTTACTTAATGTCATAGACTGGTTACAGCACAGAAGTAGGTCAGTCTGCCTCTAGACTCTCTGCAGGACCAACTCAGCTAATTCTGATCTCTCAACCTAGCCATGTAAACCTGCCCTTTCAGGTGTTTTTCCAATTCCCTTTTGAAACCCATGATTGAATCTGCCTGCACCGCACACTCACTGTATTTCAGGTTCTAACTGTTCTATGCATTAAGAAAAATCTTCCCTTTGGTTTTCATTCCTTCTTTTGTATATCACCTTAAATCTATGCATTCTGGTTCTTGATCCTTCCACCAATGGAGACAGTTTCTCTATTTCTTCTGTCCAGACCCTCATAAACATGAATGCCTCTGCCAATCTCCTCAACCTTCTCCCAGTTTTTCCAACCTAAACATTTAATTGAAGCTCATCACCCTGGAATCATTCTGATCCATCATCCACTATTGCCAAAGCCATTACATCCTCAAGTCAAAGAATAGTTGGCATTGACCCTACATGTCAATGCCAGTTCTGCATGGAGCAATCCAAGTCAGTCCCAGCTCAATTCCTGCTTCGAGTGCCCATCCTTTCTGAAGTCATTGGTGAATTCCACTAGTTGCATAAAAACGTTCTTTCTCACTCACTGCATCACTTGCTAGAAACTTTACATCAGAGTCCCCTAATGCTTGTCCTGTCAACAAATGGAAACAATTTCTCCTTGCCTATTTTATCCTGTCATAATCTTCTATTCAAATGTTTCCTCAATATCTTCTTCACAAACAACGCCGGCTTTCCAAACTAACTTAACCTTACATCTCAAGTTCCACATCTGTAAAATAATACTAATTCAGAAAGAAAAGTGCAGTGTTAACCCTGAATGAAGAGCTACAATTATGTACCTATGTACCCACAGTACCAAATTTTGCTTCATGAATCGTGGCCTGACAAAACTGAATTGTTGATGCCTGACTCTGATCAATGTTTATCCTTCTAACCTTTTTGAAAATGTCTACTGCTTTGGAGGCTATTTTATGAGATGTAGCTAATCTACTTGATTTTGGCAATAATGTTTATGATCTATAAACATAAAAGGTCTGAAAGCACTGGTCTGTAGTAGTTCACCCATAATGTTATCCATCCCAATTCTTTTGTGTTTGCTATTGAAATTTAAAGCACCTTGACATGTTTGACCTATCTTTAGTTTGGGACAACAGCAGCCTCCTTTGGTAAATTATTATAATTAGTTCCAACGACACATTCAATACTGTAACCAAATTGTTTGCAATTTGTTTTGCTTAAGGGTCAGTGGTAAAGTAAGCTGAGTTCAGTGTAAAATAGATACACTGATTTACAAGGAACATGTTTAATGGGATCAATTCCACATCCTGCATTCTCTTCAAAGGATTAGTATGGGTTTTGTTAATAACATTCTTGTTTTTACATTTATTACATCTTAAAAAGTCTATTTTAATTTCAGCAAGGCTATTATAAAGGAAGCCAAGTTCAAACTATTTTAGTCACAGTAACCCTTGCTGGCTGATGCCCTGTTCTTTCTGAGATTGTGAGCTTGATGACTGGCAGTATTAACTTGTAGTTTTTTACGTCATTCTTCAGCCTGCTGGAATGTTTTCCACTTTGACAATAAGTGGTGTTATCATTTCCAATGTACAAGTTAGAGCGTCTTTCCAAGGATGTAGATTGATATATCAAGTTGCTTGTTGGCTTGAATACGTCAGCTTGGTTTACAGTCACAGTTGACAAGTATTATAGCCCAACTAGTAAATTTAAGCTTGACCATTCTCTTACTCACAGGTGAAGCACAACTGAACAACAATGCTGACAAATAATTGGGGAAAAATAAATCCTAGGCATATAAAAACACAGAAATTCCCAAGGATCATCAGGTTTGCCTGTACCATTCTAGTAGTTGGATGATACAATGGTAATTTGTGGCCTTGGCAAATGGAAAATTGTCGAAGGGTGATTCATCATCTACAGCATGAAATGGTTTAAGTTCACTTAGTGAGCATGATTGTTCAAGTGAGTGGAAACCATATAGAGCTACAGCAAGCCAGATCTTCTCTAAATCTTTGGAGATTTTATGACAATATTAACTAACTTGTTCATTTCATTGATTGGTAGGAAAGGCTTGTTGATTGAGTTAGCCTCCTTCTGGTCCTACGTTTGTATATTCTTATCAATATATAAATGTTCCAGAGCTAAATTCCAGAGGTGCCTGTGGTTAGGTGATATCACCACTGGATGCCTATGATCCAGGTTTTAACCAAGTCAGGATAACTTGGACATCCTTTAAAATTTGCAGGTAGGTAGCAAGACTAGGATTCCAGACCTCATTCCTTGGGTCAGTGATTGTCAGGAGTGCCTTTTTAAGATACAGGTTGTGAGCCCATAGCCTATATTTCAGACTCAGTCAGCTTCATTGAGGGAATAGGCTGCCTTAGTCCCTTACAATTTTCATGGAGTCAGGCCAGCTTTTAAAGGATTTATGGTTCATGGGCCCTTAGAGATGCCATGAACAATATTCTGCATGAGGGATGTTGTTAAAGAGATATGTTCAGAAAGTCTTCCTCATGCTCTGCTCCCATGCCTGGCTATGTTCCCATAATAAGGCCTAGCTGACAACCCAGAAACACATTAGTTTATTGTAACAGCTAAACTCGAAGGAAGAATAGCCTTTTTGACAGCTCTGATTCTCTGATCTCTTCTGTTCAATGACAATATTTTTAAAAAAAAGTATTTTCAACACATTTCCAGAAACCTTCCAATGAAGTATAGATACTTTTAAATTAACCTGTTCAAGAATGTTATGACTTTTACAGCAGATGGGACTTAAACCTGTGCCATCTGGCCTAAAGGTAGGGACACTATCATTGTACCACAAGAGAACTTAGACAATGTTTACTTTCATAAGATTAAGAGTTTTCAGGCACTTATAGTTTCTGCTGTTAATAATTTAAAATGTCTGTGTAAAAGGAGGGTTTTTTTAAGGAAGTGATGAGTATTAAGTGAATGCATAACTTGTTTTTAAAGCTTATTTTACAAATGCTATTGTCATTGATGGATTCGTTGTTTCTTCACAGTGTAAAGTGAGCCATAGAAATGTACAGCTGGAAACAGACCCTTCATCCAACTTGTCCATGCCCACCAGATATCCCAACCTAATCTAGTCCCATTTGCCAGCACTTGGCCTATATTCCTCTAAACCCTTTCTACTCATATACCCATTCAGATGACTTTTAAATGTTGTAATTGTATCAGCCTCCACCACTTCCTCTGGCAGTTCATTCCATACATGTGCCACCCACTGCGTGAAAAGGTTGCCACTAAATTTTCCCCTCTCACCCTAAATCTATGCCCTCTAGTTCTGGACTCCCCCACCTCAGGGAAAAATACCTTGTCTATTTACCTTATCAATGCCCCTCATGATTTTATAAACCTCTAAGACCACCCCCCAGCCTCTGATGCTCCAGGGTAAACAGCCTCAGCCTATTCAGCCTCTCCCTGTAAACTCAAATCTTCCAACCCTGGCAACATCCTTGTAAATCTTTTCTGAACTCTTTTAAGTTTCACAACATCCTTCCTATAGGAGAGAGACCAGAATTGGACACAATATTCCAAAAGTGACCAATCCAATGTGCTGTACAGCTGCAACATGACCTCCCAACTCCTATATTCAGTGTTCTGACCGATAAAGGAAAGCATACCAAACGCTGCCTTTACTATCCTTACTACCTGCGACTCAACTTGATAGATGGTCCTGCACTTCAGTCAATGAGCATCAAGTCCCATAGCTTGGAATAGGAATATGTGGGGTGGCATGAGTAGGAGGAGGACATGAGGTAACATGCATGGAGCATGAGGAGCGTGTGAGGAATTAGGGGTGAGGGCTAGGCCATACTTGCTTTCATTACATCAGAGTCCCACAGCACCAGGACAACACATTTAAACAGCTCACCTTGGCACTCAGTAGCATGTTTCGTTGCCTTGGAACTCTTTCCCAGGTTAGCTTGCCCAATGGAAACCCACACAATCCCCAGCAATTAAACTCTTGTCTCTGGAGCAACCTGCATTGAGAATTTGGTTGACATCCAGAATCCATCTCAATGATCAAATCTGGGCTGACTTTGCTGCAAGGTCAGATCTTTCAATTCAACATTAAACATGAAATGTTAATAGGTATTCATAACTTCAGAAAGTATGTCCATTAAGAGCATGGATGGTTGTTAGAAAGAGCAGGAATAAATATGATAGAACATGACCAGATTGCCAAAGAGAAGGAAAGGTGGTCTATTGGAATAGGCTTAATAAGATGGTATATAGATGATCCACAGCTACACATTGTATAGATAATGGAACCAATACCAACAGGTACATAATGGAGTGACCCATTCAGTCTCTTAAACCTGTGCCATCAATCAATTAGATCATGACTGATTAGTACCTCAACTCCATTCATCATACCCTTAATACATTTCAATCTCCATCTTGAAAATTTAAATTGATCCAGCATTCTTTTTGGTGGAAGGAGGATTCAGTTCCAGAATTTCTTTATCCTGTGTGTGGAATAATTCTTCCTAATTTCACTTTTAAATTACTTTGATCTGATTTCATATCATGGCATCTTGTTCTAGATCCCAATACCAAGGGGAACTGTACCTCTGTCTCAACCCTAGCAAATTCCTTAATCATTTAATACTTTAATTCAATCGTCTATAAATGATCTACAAGTACATACTATATTTATGCAACTTTATTATTTAATCCTTTAAACCATTGCCTCAATCTGCTGAATCTCTTCTAGGACTAATTTATCCTTCCTGTGGTTTACTGTCCTCAGAATGCTGCAAGGGGATTTGGTCAAGATTTTTTTGAATTACAGCATTCTTGAGATAAAGGCCACTCAGCTTTTTAATTTTATTTTGTGCCTACATAATGGCTTTTAGTGAATTACAAACGGAAATAATCCAGAAAATGGAAGATTTAAAAAGCTTTTGATAGGATTTGATATTGAGTAGCATGGCAAAGCAGCCTAAGGTGCCAGATTCTTGTTCCAATCTCTTGAGTGAACTTGTGTTGCAGTGGCAGGCCCCGGCATCTGGACCAGGAGGTCCAGGTTCAATTCTCACCTGCTTCAAGATCATATCATGATCAGTCGTACAGGTCTATTTAAGATAACAAAATGTGATACTGATGAGAACATTCAAAGAGACCAAATAATGAAGGAACGTTGTTTGCCCCTGCACCACCCCGTGAGACACAGTACCAGTTCCCATATAACACCATGTAGGTTCTTCTGTGTTATGTGCCATTCAGTCATTAAACTACATCTTGTTCAGTGAATACAAAGCTGTTTGCTTCACAAACTGTACAATGGCACTCAGTGACTTTCATTAGCTAATAATATTACTTAGCAATATATGAAGATAACCAATGGGTATGTCAATGAAATGGCATGGTGATCAAATATGATTTCAGCACATAGATACATGATTGTATTTGTCCTAATGAGCTGAAGCATGAAAGGCTCATGTGCTCCTGAATTCAATAACTTTGAATAGAGTTGAAGGATAGTATATATCGAGTGTGAGATGAGAATGTTAAGTTTTTTCGCTTGTTAGCACTAGCCGGCTCCTCCCTCCCCTTCCCTACGCCACACCCCTTCCCCACACCCCCCAAATAAAATGGTCAAATTAGATTAGATTACTTACAGTGTGGAAACAGGCCCTTCGGCCCAACAAGTCCACACCGACCCTCCAAAGAGCGACCCTCCAAAGAGCAACCCACTCAGACCCATTCCCCTACATTTACCCCTTCAACCTACACTACGGGCAATTTAGCATGGCCAACTTGCACACCTTTGGACTGTGGGAGGAGACACTGGGAGAATGTGCAAACTCCTCACAGACAATTGCCCAAGGCAGGAATTGAACCCAGGTCTCTGGCGCTGCAAGGCAGCAGTGCTAACCACTGTGCCACTGTGCCACCATGATGTTACCTTGTATGTGATGCCTTTGTCTTCTGGATAGTAATGGTCATGGGTTTGGAAAATGCCTTGGTAAATTTCTGCATTGCATCTTATAGATGGTGGACACTGCTGCTATTGAATATTGTGATATTTCTGGTATTCAATGTGTCAAGAGTATATCAAACGATGCATGTCAGCACATACTGTACTTTGTTTTCAGTAAGTAAATTATGATGAAACTGTACAGTCCGTCATCCGGGGAATATTTTGCTTGAGTGATTTTCTAGACCTAAAATTCAATATATTGCAGACAGGAAAGCTGTCTTTATTTGTAACACCCCACAGCACCTTTTTGGTGATGTATTTCATGATGCACTGTACCCATTTGTATGCAGATGGCTTTCCTACTAAAAATGTTTAATGTCATTTGGTATGCCAGATTACCAGTGATGGATTTCATGGTTTCGGTGTTGGAAGCCAACTGACCCAAAAACAAAATCAGACAAGTGTTTGTGAGACACTATAATTGGATTAATAGAGCACGAGGCAACTGACAAGGACAGGGAGCAAGTTATAATCAGGAGGAGGGATGTTCAAGAGAGCAAGGGTGCAAAAAGAGAGAGGGCTAGGCAGAAACTGGTAATGGTCATCTCAATGCAGTGGACTTAGGATGGGTCAAACACTTCTGCAACACCAGGAAACCACATTCTGTTCAGCATTCACCACAAAACGTAAAGTTTTGGTGACCGCCCTCAGTAATCCCTTCAGTTAGGCTGTGTGTAGGACATAGTTTTTCAATCTTTTCAAATTAAGAAGCTGTAAATGGGCCCCAAAATTGCATAAACAAAGGGCCACACACATTAAAGCAATGGACCTAAAATACAGTTCATGCATCTACGAATATGATGGGAAGTGCATTTTCATTGAGTAATGAGCCCACTTTTTGTTTGAAAGGTGGGCACAGCACCATTGAATTTCTTGGGCCATTATTCATTGGTTATTCAGGAAAAGGGATCTTTTCAGGAGCTTGAAAGTTCCCAGTAGATGCAATGGAGCAGGAAGGGATTATAGTAGTGCTGAAAAAGCACAGTAGTTCAGGCAGCATCCGAGGATTCCTGATGAAGGGCTTTTGCCCGAAACGTTGATTTTCCTGCTCCTTGGATGCTGCCTGAACTGCTGTGCTTTTCCAGCACCATTTGAATCCAGAATCTGGTTTCCAGCATCTGCAATCATTGTTTTTACCCAGGAAAGGATTATGCATGTAGTTTATGCCACATTGCAATCTGCTTCCTGGGCTTGTTTAACATTTCCTGCCAGTGACTTAGCTCTAAGTCACTAGAATTCAGACCCAGGCTACATTTGCCCAGTAAGTGGTGTTGCCCTGTACAGTCCTGGTTCAACATCTCTATCTCAAGATAGGATTTAAACAGTAGCTCATAGGGCACTTCAAACATTATCATCTCGTTCCAAACTGGATTTATCTTGTGCTTTACGTGCCTGGTACGTTTCTTCTTCAGCTTCACGGACTGGTGCATCAGGGTGAGTTTCACTGAAACATCTATAAAGAACAAATCACAATTTATTTCAGCTGAGGCAGGGTAACAAACTCTCTAATTTTATATTAAGCTAAAACCAAGAATAACTTAACATTAGCCCTTTGATTATTGGATGCTTATTACAGCTATTGATAGATATAAATATTTACAGTTACATGCACTTCAGTGCCTGGGCTAACACCAGGCTATTCAGATCCCAAGACTAGCATGTTTTCATCAGTGTGTTATGCTTCTAATAGCCCTAGTTAAAGTGGAAACTTAGAACATCATAACTCATGTTTTATACAATGATGCTGTGATGATATCATGAGCATGTCTCTTAAAAAGTAGACTGGCATATTAACTGTAAGACACAATACACTATTTTTCAAAAGTACTTCACTACTTGTAAAGCACTATAAGAGCTTCTGAAATGATTAAAAGTGTTACAGAAATGAAAGTCTTTCTTTGCAGGATTAAAAGTCACCTTCCTCTATCAGTTTCAATGAAAGCAAAGTGAGTGTTGGGCACTACCAATCCAATCCCTAATGTGTAGCCAAGGTATAGTGTAACAGTAATAGAGAGCACAGTGATAATTTTTGAAGACATCATAGGGACCATGTTGTCACAGCATACTTGTACATTACTTGAAGTGTGACATTGGAACAGAGTTGGGTGTAACTTTACTCTTAATTCTGAGCTATTACATCTGACTCTGTTTATACAACTCCCAGATGGCATCATTATGAATACTAGGCTGAGTTCCAAGACTTATTAATAGATTAACTCAGCAGGGTTTGGTTTTGATAGATTCAACAGGTTTATTTGAAATCACAAGCTTTCAGAGTGCTGCTCCTTCATCAGGTGAAGTGACATTTAATATTGCTGTTATATTCCAACCTGTTCCTAAACAGAGTTCCCCTCTGATAACTAAATAGCTAAACCCAAAAGGCATACCTCCTTCTTAATCTTTTATAAAACGGAGGTGATTAAATGAAATTAAATCCTTTCACTCACTCTATAATCAACAAGTAACAATTTATCTAACTCTAACAATGAACAATTGAACAGAACTACTAACAAACCAACTAATTCCCCTCTAACTACTAACAAATAAAAAATATCCTCATGGCATGCTGTTTCAAAAAATACGAGTCCCACTTATACCATAAAACAAGAGAATTTAGTCTCTCAAAATTACAGCCAGGTTACGTCTCTCAGAGCTTTGTCTTCTCCCATTTTCTTCCTGTCTTTCTAGACTTTCTTGGCAAATTTAGAAAGCATCCTTAAACCCTAGAATCTCTTTAGCAATGTTAAGAGCCACTCCCCCGACTTTTGATTTATCCAACAACAAGTAACATAAATTAAACAGATTTTTCACTTCTCACCTAAGTTTTATGTAAAGATCTAGGGCACTAATCTCCAAATCTGTTTAAATCTGCTGGGACCTTTCCTACCCCAAAACTGTTCACATCTGTCCAGATTCATGCACAAACCAGCCAAATCTGTCCAGATCCCAGATGAGTCCCCAATTTGTTACAGAGTTATATTATGTTCAGTGATACTTTACCTGACAAAGGAGTAGTGCTCTGAAAGTTTGTGATTTCAAATAATCCTGTTTGACCGTAACCTGTTGTCATGTGACTTCTGACTTTGTCTAGCCCAGTCCAACACCGGTACCTCCATATCACGTTTGATAGATGAAAATGGAGTGTTTGCTCTATTGATTGAATTATTCTTGGTATAGTTTTATCAATGTCTATATGGTTATTTGGACTAGATTAAGTTCTGAAGTGGGAGAGGCTTCTGGTATTGAGAAAGTGAATTACTCTGACACTCCTATAGGATTGTAATAACAATTCTTTTTGCAAGGCAGAATTCTGAAGGGGTGCTTTCTCTTGCTTACCAGTTCAACACTTATCAATGTGAAATAGCTCATTGCTTCTTTTCACAGTACATACCTGTACTAAACAGAGTTCCCCTCTGATAACTAAACAGCTAAACTTAAAAGACATACCTCCTTCTTAATCTTTTATAAAACGGAGGTGGTTAAATGAAATTAAATCCTTTCACTCACTCTATAATCAACAAGTAACAATTTATGGGAGCATATGTGAAGGGGAGGGTTGGTGTCAGAAGTGAAGTTCAGAGGGCCTTACAGATCTTAAAACAACTGGGACAGAGTCCCAATGAACTGAGGCAAATTTTCTAACCAGTTGTCCTTGGCTTATGGCCAAGTAACTCAGTCAACTCTGTGACCCTGAGTGAGAAAGCAAAGATTTGGTTCATTAACCATTTCTCTCTCCATATATAAGACATTAGACCATTAGAAATAGAAACAGGAGTAGGCCATTCAGCCCCTTGAATCTGCTCCACCATTCAATAGGATTATGGCTGATTTCACATTCCTCACTTCCAGTTTATTGCCTTTTGTCCTGTAATCTTTGATTCCCTGACTGATCAAGAATCTATCTCAGCCCTAAATGTACACAAAGATTCTGCCTCCACAGCTCTTTACGGCAAGGAGTTCCAATCCTCTGAAAGAAGAAATTCTTCTTCTTCTCAGTCTTCTGTTAGTGCCCCTTTATTCTGAGACTATACCCTCTGGTCCTAGACTCTCCCATGAGGGGAAACATCCTCTCAGCATTTACCCTGTCAAGCCCCTTAAAAATCCTACATGTCTCAATGAGGTCTCCCCTCATTCTTCTAAACTCCAGTAAATGCAGTACCAAGCTTTGCTCATAAGACAATCCCTCCATACCAGAGATCACCCTCGTGAACCTTCTTTGAACTGTCTCCAATTAAATGATAGCTTTCCTTAAATAAGGCAATCACAACAGCCCACTGTACTCCAGACGTGGTCACACCAGCACTTTGTACATTTACAGTAAGACTTTCCTACTCTCATACTCCAACCCTCTTGAAATAAGGGCCAACATTCCATTAGTCTTCCTGACTACCTGGTGCATCTGTGAGCTAGCTTTCTGTGTTTCGTGCACAGGTCCCCTGAAGTCCCTTTGTGCTGCAGCCTTATGTAGTTTTTCTCCATTTAAATATTTTGTTCTCTCTTCATAATGAATAACTTCACATTTTCCCACATTATACTCCATTTGCTAACTTTGCCAACTGAACCTATCAATAGCTCTCTGCAAACTGTTTATATCCCTTTTGCAACTTGCCTTTCCACTTATATTTGAGTTGTTTGCAAATTTGGCTACAGTACATTCACTTTTTTTTTCCAAATCATGCATGTTTGATTTTTATTTCCAGCTTCTATACTATTTTGCCTTTGCATCACCACTGCTCCTGTCTTGGCTGAACATGAGTCAAACATAAGGTGTTTGACTGTGGATTCCAGTCTTTGAAATGCCAACCCTACAATTTTTAACATCTAGATGAAGGGCTTATGCCCAAAACATTGATTTTCCTGCTCCACGGATGCTGCCTGACTGGCTGTGCTTTTCCAGCACCACACTCTTGACTCTGATCTCCAGCATCTGCAGTCCTCACTTTCTCCTAATTTTTAACATCTGCCTGAACTGACAGATGGGGGCTCACATAAAGAGCATCTTTTATGAAGGAATTATCTTCTAACTGTCCTACAATGGAGTTTGTGTTTTGGGACAAACCTATAACCAAAGTGGACAGTGCTACCAACTGAATCTGGTTAACAATACTCACTTAAATTTTCCAACATTATTGTGCATGTACATTTTGATGCTTATGCATTCTGCCCAAATTGAAGTTCTGCATGTGTCAAAATTGGTTTGTGCTATCACTGGTTGGAAATGTTTGAGCTGTCCTGTTTATTTAATTTACTGATAGGACAGTAAGAGCTTTTTGTAAAACAGGAACCCACTGAAAAGTTTGAAATACAATGAGAAATGGTAAAATACACAGAGAATTAATAATGCAGCAGTGGCTGTCATTCATTACCTTCTGCAAATACATACACAAGGGAATTGGCACCCAGCTTTAGGATGACCTTTACAATACGGTCAGAGGTTTGCAGCATGGAAACCGGCAATTTGGCCCAACTTGCCCATGCCGCCCAGTTTTCACAATTAATCTAGTCCCATTTGTCTGCATTTGGTCCATATCCCTCCATACGTATCCCATCCATGTACCTCTCAAAATATTTCTTAAATGACAAAATTGTATTAGCCTCCACCACTATTTCTGGCAGCCCATTCCAGAAACTCACCACCCTCTGTGTGAAACAATTGTCCCTCTGCATCTTTTTGTATCTCTTCCCTCTCACCGTAAACCTATATCCTCTAGTTTCAGACTCCCCTACCATGGAGAAAGGCTGTTGGCTATCTACCTTATCTATGTGTCTCATGATTTTATGGACCTCTAGAAGGTCACCCCTCAGTCTCCTATGCTCCAGGGGAAAATGTCCCAGCCTATCCAGCCTCTCCATATCCCAAAGGTTATCCTCTTTCTTATCTGCTAAATGATGCCAGAGTATATTCTATCAGTTCTCTAGTGTAGAAATCTTGCTTTCTACCTTAACAGAGGTAAAATGCATCCTGCTACTCTAATTCAATAACTTTGACTCCCTGAGGCTAACCAGTGCTGATAGCCAATTTCAATTGTCTGAAATTATAAAGTTGCTGAAACTTTTCTTGAAAAGAAATAAAAATGTTGGATTTACAGGGGTAAACAGTTAGGGTTAGGGAGTGTTCTGAAACTGTTAAAAGATCAACGTGTTGACAGATGGTGTTATGACAGTGGTCTGACTTAAATTTGCATCTGAGCAGCATCTAAAGAGGCTAAATCTGAAAAGACAGCAATGAGTTTGATCACCACTGGAGGAATCAATGTGGTAACTGATAGCAGGCTGTTCATCATTTCCCCCAGTCAGAGGACGTGAAACGATGCAGGGAATTGTACAAAGATCAAACTGGCAAATTCTTGAAAAATCACAAAAGAAATGCTTTCTTAAAATAATGTATGTGTATATTTAGGAGTTGACTGTTTTACCTATCAGATGTTTCAGTTCATCTGAGTTTAAGTGTCGTGCCTTCATAACAACGACAATGAGACGGTTGGCAGCTGGAAGGTAGTTAATAGAAAGCAAAATCTCACCAGGCGACGTTACAGAGTCCTAGAAAACAAGCCATTGGTGACAATTTGAAAAGTTCTTAATCATCAGCAGTAGCTGCTCCCAAAAGCAGTTCCTCCTCACATAATTTGCTCAAGTACATAAAGACAGAAATCATATTGTATAATTCCAATATAAATGTGCTAAATATAGATTAGGCAGCACCATAGAAGTACACTTAACCAAACTGCTATTGAATTTTCTGCCAATGAACTGCCTGTATGTGAAAGCTAAACAGACTTTGTTCTCTTATTGCCTCTGGTTTTTACCTCTGGGACCTATAAACACTTCAGAATCACATGCAAGTGAACACAAGTTAATTGGATTGTCATCAGTCGTACTTAGAAACAGAGAGAAAAACATGTTTACAGGTCCTGTATTGTCAGGGCAAGGCTCGACACTCTTCCATTATTTTTCATCAGACAATGAAAGGCTGATTTTATGTCCTGAGCAAAAGCTAAAAAATCTAATCAGGTGTCATAAAAATAGATTCATTGTCTCTAACTCAATATATAAAACCCATATGATTCCTGAATTCCCATTAACTAGTTGTTGAGTTCCTAATTCAAATTGCACTGTTACTGGAGCTATGACAGCTACAGAACAGGAATTTCTTTTTAGGAGGTGGAAGAGAATGATAATTTTCTTACAATGCACTCATACACCTCCTACAGGAAGGTAGGTGAAATAACTGCACAGAGACTGGTATCCCATCATCAAGTCATACTTTATTTACACAGGAAGAGTCCTTGATATTTATTCAACTCCCTCAGAGCCAGCTCTGAGTGAACAGGATGTCTGACAATCCTGTATCTGTCAGCCAGGGCTCCTTGATTGGGGCTCTTAATATGGTCCAATCAGGGATCTCCTTTGAGGTCCATCTGACTGACCTCATTACAATCTTGGCATCCCTCACCATCTGAGTCCAAGGACATAAGCCAGTTCCTTTTTTTGTAGCTCATCGTGGGGCATTTTAACACCTGGTCAGGTTCCTCCAACTCTGCCTGTTATACAAGTTCTCTTGTGCCCGGAGTGTCTCAGAAGACATTCACTTTTCTCCAGGCAGCAAAGATGTCGAGGTGGCGACACCTGCCATCCCAACTCAGATTCCGAGCTATCTTCAAAACTAGATGGATGGGGAGAACCCATGGGTTCCAAAACAGTTGGAAAGGCTGTCAAGGAGCCAGGCACATTTTGCTCCTTCATCATTTGCCAATTCTACCCTGATGCCATACGAGGAGGCATCACATATCAATACCAGATCTCGCTTGGGATTATAATATGCCAACACCTTAGAGGATGATAGCTGTTTCTTCACTTCCCCAAAAGCTGTGGCTTGGCTATGTGAGCATTTCCAAGGCTAATCCTTTTTTTTTAGAAGAGCTGAGGCAAGAGTACCAGGATGGAAACCACATTACGGATGAACTTGCTGTAATAATTCACCAGCCCAAGGAAAGACCGAAGCTCCGATACAGACATGGGAGCCGGGCCACTTTGATCGCCCTCTCCTTATCTTCCAATGGGTGTAACATAGTCTTGTTGACTCTGCAGCCCAATAGATCACTTGGGGTGCCTGGAACATACATTTTTCCCTACTCAATGTGCTCACCTGAGAGAAATGTCTGTGGACTATGTCCAAGTTCTCTAAGTGCTTGTTATTGGTCTTCCCTGTTGTAAGCATGTCATCTAGATAAATGATGACCTGGGATAGACCTTGCAAAATGTCCTCCCTCGTCTGCTGAAAAATTGCACAGACTAATGATATCCCAAATGCCCAAATAGCATCGTATATTGGTACAAACCCTTATGGGTATTAATTGTAGCATATTTTTGGGAATCCTCAATTGTAGGTATGCATGACTCATGTCCAGCTTCCTGAAAGACAGCACCCCCTGCAGCTTAGTGTATAAATCCCTTCACAAGGGATTGGGTATTTATCCAGCTGTGAAAAGTGGTTTGAAATCCCCAAAAAGGCAAATCAACCTGTTGGGCTTCACAGTCAGTACGATTGGTGCTGCCCATTCTGCAAATTGGCTTGATGGTTCCTTTGCTTTCCAGTCTTCTGATTTCTGCCTCTACTTTTGCCCATAAGGCAAACAGCACTGGGTGGGGCCTTGCAGAATCATGGAATTGCTTCCTGGTCGACATGCAAGGTGGCCTTGGCTCTTTTGATAGTCCCTGGACCTTCCTGAAAAATGTCTCTCAAGCAGCCATTTTCTAATCAAAAATGTCGATCACATCTAGGTGAATCTTTCTCAAGCAATTTCACCCTACCAAGCTTGGGCCCGAGTCTTTTACTACAATCAGTGGTAACTAAACCAGCTGCTTCTCATAAGACACTGGAACCGAAGTACCCTTCATCTGTAAAGGTTTCTCAGTATAGGTTCTCAGTCTAGCCAAGATCTTGCATAAACTTAAGGGTTGGAGTCCAGAGCGAATTTTGTTAAAGATTGGTTCTGCCATCACTGAAACAGCCACGCCGATATCCAACTCGAATAGAACTAGGTGGCCATTTAACCAGATATTTATTTTGATCGGATCTGATTTGGATGTTGAGCAATTTAACTGTTCCAAGCCAGATGTAGGTGGGCTTTCTAGGGTATGAACTCTGCTGAATGCTGGCCTATGAGTTCTTTCATTCAATTCAGGCCTAGTGGGACTCTTTTGCTGTCTTGAATCCACATACCAGCAGCAACTACAATGGCTTGCTGGCCTGAGTCCTGAAGAACACGTTAACCATTTGGCCAAGGCTTAGCTTTGCTTTGGGGTTTTGCTGTGGATTGACCTAGAGTCCCTCTGTTCAGAATATGTCCTGAGGCTATGCAATTGCCTTCACTCAAATGGTGTTCCCAAAGATCAGTTGGACTGAGGAGGGTATCCACTTCCATCTGAATACTCTGCACTCATATACTCCACTTGCTGCCTTTTCCAATGAAAAAGGCCAGTAACAATGCCTGTTTAAAGTCTATGTTGGGCTTCAGCTAGAAGGTGCTTTTGCATGGCTACACCATTAATCCCACACATCAAACGGGGTCTCAGCATCCCATGAAGGGTTAAATCAAAGTCACACGCCTGTGTCAGTCATCTTAACGTCGTCAAAAATCCTGATATGGATTCCACTGGTTCTCGAATTGCCAAGTAAAACCGATAGCACCTCAGAATCAGAAGAAGTTTCATGTTGTAATATTCTTTAATTAAATCCACCAACTCTTAAAAGTTTTCATTACGTGGTGACTCGGGGAAAGTTAGGCTTCTAATAACCAAAAAAGCTGTCGGGAGAATTATG
>NC_057725.1:62155768-62200622 GCF_004010195.1 Chiloscyllium plagiosum
AAGATGTGCTGGAGGGCATCGTCAACCATGTGGGAAGGTAAGTTGCGATTGAAGAATAAGGCAGCCATCTGGGACTTTTTGAGGTGGAATTGGTCATCCTGGGAACAGATGCGGTGAAGGTGGAGGAATTGGGAATAAGGCATGGTGTTTTTACAGGTGGTAGGGTGGGAGGAGGGGTACCCATGTTATACTCACTATAAATGTGTTTTGTTAAGTGAAGGTCTCAGCAGCCTGTCTTCCCGGCTAGGATTAAAACACCACGTGGAGAGACCATCAGACATGGTCAAGGGAAACCCACTTTGCTTTGGGAAAAGGAATGAAGATCTATCAACTCATGCAACTTACAGCGATTCACTGAGTTGTTTCAAATTGAATCTGTTTTTGTCTGCAGCAAAGATCACCTGGTACAAAAGGTGGGCACCTTATGGCATTGTTCAAGGAGAGAAGATCACTTGAGGAATCTCAACATGCTATAAACTAAGGCTTTGAAGAAGGCACTTACCACCCATTTAAGGGACTGAACTCACCATCTCCCCAATCACCTGCCTACTCGGGTGAGCAAAAAAGGTGGCTCGTTTTCTCAACTGGGTATCCACGGCAATCTACCTGCCAAGTTGGGGGTTCGGGCAATGTCTTCACTCACTCAAATTTCAGGCGAAATGCTGGCAAATGTGATGGAAACAAAGGTTTGGCCTCTAAAAACTGGAGGCCACCATGCCTATGGTACACCAAAACACTTCCCTTCCTTACCCTCACCCTGTAACAGGAGAGAAAACATTTACCTTCTCACCATTCCACCCCTAAGGAGTGGGCCTCGAGAGACATTGACAGTCACCATGGATCGTCACTGTCGAGGCCCTCGATGGGCTGAGAAATGTGCCAAAGCTCGCCAGTCAGCTCTAAACAAACTGCTTGCCATGCGTTAGGTTGAGTTTTGTCAGTGGTGGGTGTGAGAAAGATGCCTGGACTCACATTTAGTTCCATAAGGTGGTTGCAGTATATCTTTCTTTATATAATATTTAGCATTACAATCCCAGAGGCAATTCAATAGCTTTCATTTCCCTTTACAACAAGTCTTTATACAGTCAAGTTTTTTCCACAATCTACAAATACTTCCTCTCTGCCTGATTGGTCCTATTAATAATTCAGACATTGAGCTGCTTCACTACATCCGCTTATGTAGATCATTGTGATCCCAGAGGCCTTGCAATAACATATACATATACAATTTCAGTGAGCAAACTGAATTGGGGAGGTATAAAAGGTGATACCTTTTCAGGAGCTTTCAGATTGATCCACAAATTGGTTCTTGCATCCATCGGCATGTCAAGTAGGTGGAGTTGTGCTTCTCCCACACAGTAATGCCTGGAATACCTGTCATAGCTGTAGAGAGCCAGCATCAATATCCCATCCCGCAGGTGTTCTTCTGAGACTGGGAAGATCAAAGTCTCCTGCCAAACTGGGAATAAGGTCTTGGTTTGGTTGGAGGTCTCGGCCTCAGTCTTTCCAAGTTTTGTGACCAACGTACCTACGACGTAAATGTCGCAGTAGTTCATATTTTCCACTGTATCTATGAACTGGGCTGGAAAACAGTAAAATAATAAAATAAGGAAGAAAGAGAGCAAGCTAGAATCTGAATTGTTGGCTGCAATATCACTCATTATCTAAGAAAAATGATTTAATGAATGAGGCACTGTTTAGTATGACATCATCATCCCTGAGAATGGTTTTTACGTAAAGGGCAACCAGATGCTACTTTTTGGTTTCTTCAAGTTTCTTCATTTAACCTGTGCTTTAAATACATCAAAAACATGATTCCAGATTTAAGGTCACAAATGACAGTCTGTGGAACAAGTGGAGTGGCAAGACAGCCAAAACCACAATTTTTAACAGGGAGGTTTGAAAAAAAATTCTTTACAGAAAGAATTATTAGAAAATGCAATTCACTGTCACAAATTAAAGTAGGTTCAGAAGTATTTCCAAAAGAGAAATGTGTAAGGAGGGAGGAAGGGTCAGACTACATGGCTCATCAGGTGATAAAGCCTAGCACAGACTTGAATACCAAATGGCCCATTTCTGTTCCTATGATCTTGTCTAATTGTGCACAGCAATTCCCCATGAAAGCAAACTGCCAGTTAAACAACAGTGGCCACTTTTCAAAAGTAAATTATTGCCTGTGAAATGCACGGGGTCCTTGAGAATGAGAAAGTCACTCTATAAAGTGCATATCCGTCCATCTGCACATCCTCCTTTCCCAGGAGTGCTGTAAGAAAGCAAAAGAGTGGAGCGGTGCTGTAATCCCCTTATGTTTTTAATGCCCAACTGAGTAACAAGGGTAAAGATGTCCAGTTCACCCATCTGTCCTTTCATAAAAAGGTCACGTTGCACAAGGAGACTGGGAAATGGAAGCAGGGATGGAATTGCAATGACCTTTGTGTAAAACACAGGATAGTGGAAGAACAGGAAATTATGCTGAAGAAACTGATGGTAGCATTGTCATTCTGAAATGGTAAACTAAAAACCCCAGTGATTGGAGCAATTGGAAGCTACAGCACCATTGTGACAGTTATCGCATAATGGGAGACTACTCTCTAAAGGAAACATTAATCCAGTAATGTTCTTGATATTACTATGCTTCAGATGATTTTTACTATTAGATGCGATTTGAGGCAGTAACTGAATTTGAAAGTGGTTTAAGAGCGCCAAATTCACACAACACTACAGTTCATTCAGCACTGACAAGTGGCAATATGCTACTGTGAGTTCCCTAACTCAGCCAGGGCAGGAGGGAGATGAGATAAGTAGGGGCCAGACAGAGAGTGCTGGATTGTGTGTTGGTGTTGATGGAAATCAACCTGAAGAAGAGGAAAGAAAATTAAACTTAATTTTCTTTATCATAGTTGGCAACTGTAAATGTCTGGGCATGGTAGGGGACTAACTAGTTGCAGTCTAGTGTAACTGAAAGAGCTTTGGTGGTGCAGAGGTAATGCTGCTACCTCTAGACCAGGAGGCCTGAGTTCAAGAAGTCCCACCTGCAATGGATGTTGTGGTAATGTGTCCAGCATAGCTGAAAATTGTCTTGAGTTTATTAACAGGCAAGATAGCTGTATCACCAAACATTTTCCCAGGCATATTGCTACACATGATTGCTTCATCGCCAGAACTCAGTAATTATGACTTTGACAACTACCTCATTTACACTGTGCCCTGAATTATACTGAACCATTGCTACACCTTCAATAATGGTGAGATGCAGTTCCGACTTATGGTAGTTATATTTTGTTGCATAATGCAGCTTCACAGCTTCCAGCCAATCTTCAGATATTTCACTCTCCAAATCATCAGATAGAGAAGCAGCATCAACAGCAGCTATATATAATCAGAAGGAAGGAAAGAATGGTAATGAGTCATCATTCAGGTAAAGGATGGGGCAAAATTTTTCATACCACATTATCACAGATGCTTGCACATTCAACCACCTAATCAGTCACAGTTACCTCCAAACTCAATATTTTATGTTTTGAGTTATTTATCACAAACTGTAATGTTTTTTGTCAAGCTTCTACAATTGCCTTACATCATGGCCCAATATGATAAACAATTCTCTAAAATCCTGTACAAGAGAACAGTAAGTGATAAAGTTCTATATAACACATTAAATAGCATAATCACAATGTAGGCCATATGGATATGTCTTTAAAAGTCATATCTGAATAATTATCCAGTCACTATTTAATGCCATATAGGGCTGCCCTTGCACAGTACAGTTACAATACAGGCTCATCTCAGAGGCTACCGCAGAACAGGCTGCTCTTCCAGGCTCCTCATTCAGGTTAAGAATCTTTGAACTGTGCCTTGTCTGAATAGAAGATCAGATCAACACAATAACAAGAGCAGGAGGAGGTGGCCTTAACTCCACTTTCCTGTCTTTGTCTATCGAACCTGACTCCTGTCAATCAAAAGTCTGTTTTACTCTGCTCTGAATATAGGCAATGAGACTGCCTCTATTTGTCTCTGTAGAAGAGATTAATACACTTCCCTTCTCATTACTAAGTCAAATCAGAGATCCCTTAGTTTAAAACCATACTTTCTATCTTAAATTCCAACAACGCCCCACAGCTTCAACTTTGTTAAATCCTCCAGATTTCTATGTTTCAATAAGATTAGCTTTCACTCTTCTGAATGATCCAATGGACCTATCTCAACCTTTTCTCTTAAGACAACTCCCTTATTCCAGGAATCTGCCGAGTGAATCTTCTCTGAACTGCTTCCAAGGCATGTATCTTTCCTTAACTAAGGTGCCACCAATTCCCTGTACAAATCTAGCAGGATTTCTCTACTTTTATATTTCATTCTCCATGCAATAAAGGCCAGCAGTCCATTTATCTTCCTGTTCACTTCATAGAACATAAAACATTACAACGCAGTACAGGCCCTTCGGCCCTCAATGTTGCACCGACAAGTTAACATTCACTTCCTGCATGTTAACATTTTGTGACATATGTAACATAACACCTAGCTCCCTCTGTACCACGAATTTCTGCAGTCTCTCTCTCTATTTAAATAATTTTGCTTTTCTATTCTTCCTGCCAAAGTGGGCCATCTCATTACAAATATCTCAGCAAATGTAACTACCATATACTCAACCCCTTCATTGTGGCCCAGCTTTGATCACTATAACACTTCAAAAGTTAAAGTTTGTCAACCTGAAAATGACCCATTTATCCTGATTTTGTTTCCTTTTATTAATTGGTCTTCTATTCATGCTAATATAATACCCTCTATACCAGAAGCTCTTATTTTATATGGCAGCCTTTCATGTGATACCTTATCAAATTCCTTTGGAAATTCAAGTACACTGTATCTACTAGCACCCTTTTTATCAACCCTGTGTGTTACATCTTCAAAAAACTCTAACAGATTTGTTAAAAACTATTTCCCTTCCATTAAAGGGATGGTGGCTCAGTGGTTAGCAATTCTGCCTTACTGTGCCAGGGACCTGGGTTTGACTCCAGTCTCAGGCAACTGTCTGTGTGCAGTTTGCACATTCTCCCCGTGCCTGCGTGGGTTTTCCCTCACAATCCAAAGCTGTGCAGGTTAGGTGAATTGGCCATGCTAAATTGCTCATAGTGTTCAGGGATGTGTAGGTTAGGTGCATTAGTTGGGGGAAATGTAGAGTAATAGCTGTAGGGTAATAGGTCTGGGTGGGATACTCTTTGAAGGGTTGGTGTGGACCTATTGGGCCAAATGGCCTGTTTCCACACCGTAGGGATTCTAATTCTAATATTATGTTGACTCGACCTGATTACACCATAGCTTTTTTTTCTTAAATGTCCTGCTACTACTTCCTTAATAACAAATTCTAATATTTTCCAATAACAATGTTAAGCTATCTGGTCAAATGTTTTGTGCTTTTTGTCTCCCTACTTTCCTGAATAGAAGTATGATATTTGTAATTTTCCAATACATTGGCATATTTCCAAAATCTAGGAACTAATGCATTCAGTATCACTGCACACTAAGGTCTAAAAGAGAGCAGCTGTAGGAGCCTTAAGCTACTGCCACCAGTGCCTACTAATATTTTCTAATTACTTTCACCCAAATTGATTCAATATCTTGATCTTTCAAGCCAAAATTATTTCTCACTACCATGATGATGTTATTCATTCTTAACAGATATCCTATCTCATTCATCTTCCTTCCTATCTTCCTGAAATATCAAATACGCCTAAATATTCAGTTTGCAGCCTTTATCATTTTGCAACCATGTCTCTGTAATGGCCATCATGTCATACCCATTAATTTTAGTTTGCGCAGCCAATTTATCCATCTTTTTATCTGAACACATGCAACATTCATAAAGTGCCTTTTATTCGGTCTTTTTGCCATTTTCTTCTACTCTTGCTTGCACATTCCTATTCTTGCTCTGTCCCTTCATGCTGTACTCTGGGTACCGTTACACTTATGCTGCTCTGCTGTATTGCCATGTCCTTTTTCTTTAAATTCCATAAGTCTACTCTTATGTGAACCCACCTCTAGCTAGAGTCTTCTCTACAGTCATGCTTATTATTAACCAGGATCCCAGGGCAGTACTAATGAAGGCATAATGGATTTCCCAGTGGTATAGCTCTGACTTTCCCCAATATTGACACCAGTGCCTGATGCATTATAATGTCTGAAGTTCAGACTCCAGCTCATTAACTTGGAGCTTAAGGTCATTGAGCTACAAACACATTCAGATGTAGTTATGTGAATCACAGTGGTGTCCAGCACTCTCACATGTTACAGTTGCAACACATCCCCTGCCCTGCCATATTCATTAAATTGGTGATGGTACTGTGCCTTTAAGAGAGATGTACTTTTTGTGCCGTTTCTTTTGCAGAGAGGTGTTTCCACTGTGGTACTGGGATGTCTGCTTCAGACAGGCAGTTAGTAAACAGCTTGGAGTTATCCCAGAGTGTTTTTCTTTAATTAGACAAAAGAAGTAGAAGTAGGTGGGCTCAGGGCTCACATAGACCCAGGAAAGTTTTTACTTTTGCTTTCAGTTATTGAGAAGATTTCTGCTGCTGCTGAGATAGCAGCTTGAGTCCTGTACTGCTAGAGTTTTAGATGAGAGGCTTCCTCTTAGAAATAAGGAGAGACAGGCTGTTACTTTCAGTATTTCATTCTGCTGGAATGGAGAAAGGCAGCACATGAGAATCTTAACTGTTTTGCAAAGTAACCTTGTTAAGGTAGTGATGGAGGAGAAAGTGAGGACTGCAGATGCTGGAGATCGGAGCTGAAAATTCATTGCTGGAAAAGCGCAGCAGGTCAGGCAGCATCCAAAGAGCAGGAGAATCGACGTTTCGGGCATGAGCCCTTCTTCAGGAATCCTGAAGAAGGACTCATGCCCGAAACGTCGATCCTCCTGCTCCTTGGATGCTGCCTGACCTGCTGCACTTTTCCAGCAACACATTTTCAGCTAAGGTAGTGATGGACCAATTGAACTGCAACTGGAACACAACAATTTGCACTTCTCTTTAAATCAATATAAAAGTTGGGGTTTAGGCTACCCCTTTACTATTTTGGGTGGGTGGGTGGTGGGGGCAGGGGGAGTGCCTGGGCTGGTCCATAACAAATTGTATTTAACTAACTAAGGTTTCAAGATTACAAATACCATAATAATGATTTCTATTTATATGATATACTCTAACTAGTTAATCTACAAGATCAATACAACACAACTGTCTCCTTGGGAGTTCATCCAAGCAGCATTAATGAAGGATTGAGTCCAATTTCAGGAGTCCTCATTTCAGACTTGAAAATAGACCTTAAGGAATTTTAACCCTTCTTTAACTTCAATACATGCTTAACTTCCTGGAAGAAATGTCATCTTCACCTGTTCTTAATATCTCCTTCCTTGACAGTCCAGCTAAGTACACAGGCAAACCTTTCAATTATTAAAAAAAAATCCAGCAGACAACTTTGGGGTTAGCATCATGCAACATTTTGTGAAATCCATTGTACAATCCATATTGCTATCTGGATCAGTCAGAACTGTTTCACTTTTTAAAATATTACATCCATTTCTAAATCACACCACAGAGAATTTATTGACATGCATTAACACTGGGGCAGACAGGGGTCCCAGAAGTATTCCTGCACATAGGGCACCAAATTGTCAACCACTTAGGGTGTGACTTGTAGAACAAAATTGTTACTATGCTGGCAATATTTTAAATCATGGAGGATTGGCAGCACTTTATCCACTAGTTGGAGCGTTGCCTTACCGTTCTTGGAAATAATAAAGAGTTCTCCAGATGTGTCTGCCATTAAACTGTCAGTTTCTCCCCCGTCGACTGATGTTGTTTCATTTGTTGATCCCAGTGTGTAGTCAGTGTAATTTATGAATTCCGGTGATGTTACCACTGGTTCAGGGGTGTAGATCTTTGGGGTTGTCAGCCGGGTCCTTGGTTGGACTGGCTCTGTAGTCTTCTTCAAACTAAACTGTGATAGCAATTAAAGAAGAGCCTTATGTTTAGGAGAAATTGAACTTAGAAAACTGGCAGATGTAGGTAACATATGTGCTTTTGTTATGCATATTCATGTTCTTGTGACCACATGCTGCTAGCACACGGCTTACTTTCTTTCAACCACGCACCTTTTATCTTCTACTGGTTTTAGAAAGTAGCTGCTGAGGCTGGAGAGATGGACTATCCCCTACCCTTTTATCAATCATTAAAAGAGTAAATTCATCATAGATGTGGGATTATTTATTACACAACAATGTCAAACATGCTCTTTATCAGCCCAACCCTGAGTATTATCCAGGTCTTGCTGCATATGGACACAGAATGCATCATTATCTGAGGATTTGCAAATGGAAATTAACATTCTGCAATCATTAGTGAGCATCCCATTGTCACCTTATGATAGAGATGAGCTGTTACACATGGTTGGCTCCAGGGCATTTCCTGCAATTAATGTCCTGGGATGAGGTGATTGCCCTGTAATAACCACACCTATCTTCCTTTGGTGCTTGGCATGACTCCAACCCTTGGTGGGATTTCTCCCATTTCCAGTTGACTGCATTTTGTTCAGCAGTGTTCTGTGGTGCCATATTTGGTCAACTGTTACTTTGATAGAAGGAATTCAGATCTTTTGACCCTATTTGGACAGAGGCTGTAATAAGGTCAGGAACTGAGTGACCCTGGTGAAACCAAAGTGAACATTGATGAACAGGCTGCTGCCACCTGATAACACTGTTGATGACACCTTCCAACACTCTACTGATGAACAAGAGCAGACTGATTGGTTAGTATTTGTTCAGGTTGAAATCATACTGATTTTGTGCAAACTTGGACACACTTGTCTGGGCAGGGTACACCTTAGCTGTGACCAAAGGCACACATACTGGCAAGAACAGGACTGGAAAGAGACAGAGAGCACCAGCCTTGGAGTATGGACAGGGAGTGGGACACCCAGAGAGTGTAAGGGGGAAGAACGGGTCTCATAACAGTTAAACGTATCCATGGAGTCAGTCACATCATTGGGGAAATAGTATGTATTAAGATCTTCTGGTTGAATAAGGGTAGAAAAAACTCAGCACCCAAGTGGTGCATGAGCTTCATTCACATCTGACCTACCCAAACCCTTGACCTGAGTGGCCACATATTCATGGTTATACTCTGCACTCAACCAAAACCACTCAACTCTTTCAGGGTGTAGTCAGCTCTCAAACAATTTGTGAAGTCTTAATAATATCCCAAGCTACATTAATATTTGCTCAGACACCTCTTAGATATTCCTCCCAATTTTCATTCCTTTTGAGGTAATAATATTTTAATAACGTTTAATCTCATCGACAGCAGTACTCTTAATTAGACACGGTGAGAGCTGTTTGTCCTAAAGCTGGTTGATATAAGCAAATATTTCTGGGAACTGCTGATTTAATGTTAGGCAAGGGAGCCATGAGAAAACTCTGGCTTCATTGTACGAAAATAAAATTTAATTTCACCACAGAGCTTCTCTGTTTCTGGCTCAGCGAATTAGATCTTTGCTGTTCATCCTGTTCTTTTAGATGTGATTAACCATTTTGCACTAACCTGAGGCTATTGTGCATAAATCCCCAGTTTTCACCTAGCATCTGTCTTGTGAAGGAGACCCACACTAAAGTGACATGTACCCATCTAAATTGTCTCTTAACTCTAAATTTTACAATTACTGTCTGACAGCTATCCTGTTTTTATTTTGCGTACAAATCTAAACTGGTTGGAGATAAATTTAACCTACAACATGTTCCTCCATAGAGTCATACAGTCCCGCTCCATCTTAATAATATCCTTCCTATAACAGGGCGATCAGAATTGGATACAGCACTCCAGAAGAGGCCTCACCACCGGGCCTGTACAATCTCAACATGATATTCCAACTCCTATACTCAAAGGTTTGGGCAATGAAGTATGCTAAATGCCTTCTTAACCACCCTATCTACATGTGACACAAGCTTCAAAGAATTATGAACATGAACTGCTCATTCTTGAAGGTTCTACAATACTATCCAAGGCCCTACTTTTAATTGGGTAAGTCCTGCACTTATTTGTTTCACTAAAATGTAATATCTCGCAGTTATCCAAATTAAACTTCATTTGCCAAAGATCAAAGAGGCTATCTTTGTGTTGAACCTCAGGAGATGGTAGTGATATTAAATGAATATTTCATGTCAGTTTTTACCGTGGAGAAATAAATGGAGGCTAGAGAACACAGTGAAATAAATATCGATGTTTTGAAAACAGTTCACATTACAGAAGAGAGGTCTTAGAAAATGTAAAGGTGACAAATCTCTAGGATCTGATCTAGTGTATGTCAGGATGTTGTGGGGAGTTTGGGAGGAAATTGCAGGGCCTCTTGCAGAAATATTTGCATCATCTATAAGTATGGGTGAGGTGTCAGATGGCTGCAGGGTGGCAAATGTTACCTTTGTTTAAGAAGGGATGGGAGGAGAAGCCTGGGAACTATAGATCTGTGAGTCTGATTTTGGTTGTGGTTAAGTTGTTAGAAGTGATTCTGAAAGATAGGAATTATATGCAATTAGAGGCAAGGAATGATTAGGGATAATCAGCATGGTTTTGTCTCACAAACTTGATTTGAGTTTTTTCAGGAAGTAACCAAGAAGATTGATGAGGATAGAGCAGTAGACTTTTTTTTTACTTTTACTTTAGTAAAGCATTTAACAAGGTTCCACATTAGACTAATTTTGATAAGATAATTAGTAAAGTTAAATTACTTGGGACCCAGGGTGACCTTGTCAATTGAATAAGAAACAAGTACATTTGTATTCCATGGAATGGTAGAAGCAAAATAGTAAAGAATATCAACATTATCGATCCACTCTGAACAATGGTGATCCAGTATATGTAGTTTGTCACCTGCAGAAGTTTTGGCCCAAAATAGAAAGAATGTAGAGGTACTGGAAAGGATTCAGGGGAGATTTACAAGGATGACACCAGATACACATGGGTATAAACATCAAGAAAGGATTGACAGGCTAGATCTCCTTCCTCTTGATAAAAAGGCAGAGGGGTGACCTAATAAAAAAAGTTCTTTTAAATTATCAAAGAATTTCAACAGGGTACATCCAGGAAGAATATTTTCTCTTGTGGGGAAAAACGTAACAAGAAGCCATCAATATAGTCAGCAAAAACAAAAAATATTAAATGGGAAATTCATAACAAATGTCTTCAACCAAACAGTAGGAAGAATGTGGAACTCACTAAGAAGTGGAATGGTTGAAGCAATTGATGTAGATACATTTCAGGGAAAACTAGCTAAACAGAGAGGGAGAAAGGAATCAAAGTTTATGGTGGTAGATTTGTGCAAAGAAATATGGGAGGTGATTCAAGTGGAGTATAAACATGGCACCCCCCAGTTGGCCTAAGTGGTCTACTATCCAATGTAATGAGCACATAAGGACAATTGGTGAAGAAAATAGAACATTATACTGAGCACGAGAAGATAGGCATAAAAAGGTTTATGTGCAATATTGTGCAAGTATAATGGGAGCTTTAATTCTGCAAGTCATATGTACTGTATCTGACATAAGTATGGAGTAATGGTTTAACAGAGTGAGCCTATGGGATTATGATATACCTGATCACCTGAAACTATGTCAATCAATGACTAAGTAACATATGAAGGAAAATAAAAATAAAAAGTTTCTTGTTAAAATGTACCCAGACTTCTGCAGAATAATTTAAGAGACAACAGGACATTACACTAACCAAAAGCTGAAACGAGTGAACTGGATGTTAACACGTTGTGATGTACTCAGTGGGAAGAAAGATAACTTCTTTCTGTGGGAGGAAACAGGTGACCACTTCTACACAGAATCATTTTATTCAAAATAAAAAGTGAATTGAAGTTAACGTTGTTGGGGGAACGGAAGGAGCGGATTTGATTGCTGCAGTTATTTTACTCAACCACTTTCAGTCCAGTTGCCATTGTGCAGCCTTTTGTTCACTGATCCTGCATCTACCTGTTCTTTAAGACAGGTGGCACCAATGCAATTGGCAAGTAACAAGCCATTTGACCTTTTTGACATTAAAGTTGGCAACTGGTAAACAATCTGACATTTTGGTACCAGGCCATGAGTACACTCAGTTAGAGACAGAGTACCATTGCCAAAGTTGATATAGTTATATAGAAGTCAGGATGGTATGTGCCTTAGAGGGCAATTTGAAAGTGGTTGTGTTTCGATGCATCTGCTGCTTCTGTCCTTCTAGGTAAGGGAAGTTGGAGGTTTGACAGGTGCTGTCTGAAGGAGTTTTCTGGGAAATTTCTGCAATCCATCTTGTGTAACCATTGTACATTGGTAGTAGAGGTACTGAATGAGTAAAGTTAGTGAATGTGGTGCCGATCAAGTGGGTTACTTTGTCCTGGATGGTGTCAAGCTTTGTAACTGTTATTGGATCTGCACCCATCCAGGAAATTGGAAGCACTCCATCACATTGCTGACCTATCCTTATAGCTGATGAACAGGGGAGATGAGAGGATAGTTACTTGCCACAGAATTCCTAGCATCTGATCTGCTCTTGTAGCCACTGTATTTATGATATTAACATAAAACCATTCAGTTTCCAGTCAATGATAACCTCCATGACATTGATATTGGGGCATTCAGTGATATGAATGCCATTGAATGTCAAGGAACAATGTTTAGATTTTATTTTGTGAGAAATAGTAACAGAGTCATACAGCATGGAAACAGACTCTTTGGCCTGACCAGACATCCCAATTTGACCCAGTCCCACTTGCTAGCATTTGGCACGTATCCCTCTAAACTCTTCCTTTTTCATATGCCCACCTAGATGCCTTTTAAATGTTTTAATTGTACCAGCCTCTACCATTTCCTTTGGCAGTTTATTCCATACATGCACCATCCTCTCCATGAAAAAGTTGCCCCTCAGGTCCTTTGTTGAAGATGGCACTTTTATAGTGGAAATGTGCTTGTCACTTATTAGCCCAAGTATCTGAGGAATCGCACGTGCTACAAAACACTGAACTTGTAGCAAACACCCATATTTCTGATGTTATTTTGGAGGGAAGCTCACTAATGAAGTGAAGCAGCTTCAGATGGCTGGGCCTTGGACTGAGATCACTGTTCCCCGTAACTTTTTTTGCCACGACACAGACCTCCAAGATCCATTTATGACACCAGCTTCCAGAAGCCACCCATTGTCAAGCCAATCAGCATACCTGGGACTTCACAGCTGCTGTACAGCTTAGCGGGAACACTCACTGAGATGTGAAACAAAAACAGAAATGGCTGGAGAAACTCAACTGGTCTAGCAGCATTTGTGGGATGAAAGCAGAGTTAACATTTGGAGTCCAGTGATACTTCATCAGAGCTAGATGATTGCCGTCCAACAGTCATAGATGTGCAGGTTGGGTGAATTGGCCGTGCTAAATTACCCATAGTGTTCAGGGATGTGTAGGTTAGGTACATGAGTCGGGGTAAATGAAGAATAATAGGGTAGGGGAATGGGTCTGATTGGGTTACTCTTCAGAGGGCCAGTGTGAACTTGGGCTAAATTGTCTGTTTCCACACTGTAGGGATTCTATATTCTATTCTATGATAATCTTTATTAGGTATGGCTCCAACCAGCAGAGTGCTTTTCCTTCAATTTCCATTAATGTCAATTTTGATAGAGCTCCTTGGTGCCACGCTTGGTCAAGGGCAGTCCCTTTGGAATTTAGCTTGAGTTCATATTTGGACCAAAGTGAACATTGTTGACAGGTTATTGCCGAGTAATTGCTGCTTGATAACACTGGTGACAACCCCTTCCATCACTTTACTGATGATCTAGGATAGACTGATAGGGCACTACTTAGCCAGATTGGATTTTTCGTACTTTCTGTGTACAGGACACACCTGAGCAATTTTCCACACAGACAGGTAGATGCCAGAATTGTAGCTGTAGTGGAACAGCTTGACTAGGGGTGCGGCAAGTTCTGGAACACAAATGTTCAGTACTGTTGCCAGAATGATGTCAGGACCACATGCAAAGCTTTCTGTGTTTTGATATCAAGTGGACTGAATTGAATTCAGCACTTCATCATCGGATCCCTACTATGTGTAAGCAGGCCATTTAGCCCATCAAGTCCACACCGACCCTCTGAACAGCAGCCTACCAGACCCATCCTCATATCCTATCCCTGTAACCCTGCATTTTGCATGACTATTCCACTCAATCTATTCATCCCTGGACACTAGAGACAATGTAGCACGGCCAATCCACCTAACTGTACATCTTTAGACTGTGGGAAGAAACCCATGCAGACACAGGCAGAATGTACCCTACAAACTCTACACAGACAGTCACCCAAGGCTAGAATTGACTCTGACTCTCTGGGTGCTGTGAGGCAACCGTGCTAATCACTGAGCCACCATGCTGTCCACTTCTGGATGAAGATTGTTGTGAATGCTTCATTGATGCGTTGCATCTCCAACCCTCTTTATTGAGGGGAAGGAGGTATCTAAGAAGCCATTACCTCCAATGAGCGGTGGAGTTATTCATCACCATTGGCAGCTGGATGATGCAGGACTACAGAGCTTTGGTCTGAAAGATTTATTTGATCGCTTAGCTCTGCCTGTCACTTACTGCATCTGCAGTTGGCATGCAAATAGTCCAATAATGTAGTTTCAGTAGATTGACACAATGTTTAAGTGTTGCTCCTGTCAGACTCGCCTGAATATTTCACTAAACTAGCACTGGTAGTAAAGGTAGAGAGTGAAGGCTGGACTAGTTTATGATCACGGGTGAAAACAATTTAGCTGCTGCATATGGCTCACACATGACCAAGGCTGTGAGTCATGACAGGTATGGGGATCATGATGGGGTTCTTCCCTGACCATAAGGCATGTCTCCACTGACTTCGGTGTTAAGGAGTCTCTAAAACAGAAAGTACACAAGTCCTTCAGAGCAGTTAGAATGACTCAATCTCAGAGTCATTAAATAACGGTTCTATCAGTAATACAGACAAATGTCAAACTTTGGAGTGAGTATTAGCTGTCATGGGAGAGTGACTGGGCGAGCCGTGGCTTACAGCTGCAATGTGAGAATTCTCCTCTCTGCAACACTCCCTATCCTCAATGCAACTTTGGCTAGTGACACTGACAGCGTTAAGAATGTGGCTTCAAGCGAGAGATCCTAGTGGTTTTTTTTTGTTATTGTTTCTAAGATGTATCTAGTTTATTATAAGATTCCTGAGTCAGTGACTGACTGACTAACTGCTGTGAGAGTTGTGTTCACTGACCTGCTGCGCCGTGGGAACGATGTTACTCTGCCTCACGGTTGCTCCAGCTTTCTCGGGGCTCTTAGAGACTCCTGCCCTTTTCCTGGAACAGCGGCAAAGCAAGGCCAGCACACAGATGGCCAGCAAGCCAGCAACTGTGCCCAGTGTGCCCCCGACTGCCGCCAGTGGAAGTGCCATCACGGTCTGAGAGCCTCTCCCCGCTCCCGGTGACACATTTTGGGAAAGATCTGCAGTCCTCTTGGATTCAAACAGGCGGCTGAAGTTATCTTCCGCCATCCTGCCCCGGGAACTCATCCCTCACGCACAGTGAAACCTGGCAGGCGGTCTGGTGAGCAAGAGATCTCGGGCATTGCCATCCTGAAGTCAGTCAGAGAGGGGAAGCTGCCGAGGAGACATCGGCAGCGCTTTCTGTGGGTTCAAACTGATCTCAGCAGGAGAGGCGGGGCTTGCTGATGGGATACAAAACAGGTATCTGGGGCAAGGCTTTCGAAAGGCAACGGGGAACTTATATAACGCTCACGAAAGGCAAATTATTGTTCGCGTTTCACATCTCGAATCTCACATGAGCCGTCAGGAACCGACAGCATGTTGAGATTCTGTTTAACACCAGAGAAACAAGTTGCAACAGTGCTGCAAACAGCAATATCTCTTATTTATTAACTCCCAAAACAGATCCCGCCAATTACCGTAAGATGTACAAGACAGCAGTTTTGTTTTTCTCATTGCACTGATGCATTCGATGAGGTCTGAGTTCTGTGCAACCAGGAGCGAAGGTATCAAAGAGTTTGGATCCCTATAAAAATCGATGATTTCACTCCTCTGGGGAGCAGTTAATTACATAGCAGGTCCTGTTCCTCACTCCAACAGTTAGGAGAGAGCACAGGAAGGGTACAGGTGGTAAGGGAGTAGCACTAGCTTAAGGCATTCTTTGAAGTGGCTCATTGTCTGTATCATCGATGCCTTCGCCCAGCTCCCACCTGTGCCTCTATGGAGTAGCTGCTTGCATTCAAACGTGGACACAAATGGTAAACTGCTTTGATAGCTGGACTAAAACCAGGCGAAGGTTAGGTCTCCTGCCCTTAGCAACTTAAGGATTTTACCACCTTGGAATGTGAAGATTGATTCCAGAGAATTAAGCAGATGAATTTTTAAGTAACAGGTATTTAACAGCTAGCAGAGTGCACACAAAGACACTTATTGTGAGGGTGGTGATAACATGACTACAACAAGCTAGCAATGCTGAATACAAGTGCAATCTCTAAACATCACCCTTTTATATGAAACAAAAAACGCATATGCTCTCATTTACAGTTGCATGTATTTCAAATTACCAATATGCATGGTCACAAATAACACTGTCACTCTTTAACACAATGGTGTATTAGTTCTACTCCGTTCCAATTTAAAAACATTTCTTATGGCCCCTTGAGCCTGCGCTGTCAATTCAATAGGATTATGGCTGAGCCGACATTCCTCAAGTCTATTTTCCTGCCTTTTCCCGTAATCCATGATTCCCCAACTGATCAAGAATCTATCAATCTCAGTCTTCAATTCTCCCATAACCACTATATTTTTATGATTAGTCCAGTTCAGCTTCTGGTCAACTGTAACTCCCAGGATGTTGTTAGTGTGGGTTGAAGTGATGGCAAAACCATTGAATATCAAGCGGCAATTTCAGAGATAAATTGTTTCTAAGATAAGTGAAGTTTAACCTCCCACACCCACACAATGCTTCAGAGGGTACAAAGTTTTAATCTCTTAAGGTTCAAACATGGTATCATGAGATATTTGAGAGTTGTCTGTTTACAGAGAAACTGGAGAGTTGCCTGTTAACAGAAAAAAAATGGACGTTAACTGCATTGAAGATGACCTTCACAAATATATTACTCTCTAGTGGCCCTTTGACCGACCTCTCTTAAGCATCAAAATTAGTTTGATGAAAACATTGAGGTAATCCAGAAAATACTGAAGGAGAAGCATTGCTACAGAGTATATCTCAATGACAAATCATTACTGCTGAGCGGAACACCCAACATAATGGGCAACGCAAGTTCAGTCGGATGCAAGACACTTAGCTGAACCTGAAAGCAGCTGAACATCAGTCATATGAAGATCATAAAAGACTGAAAGAAATTCTATGGTGATCTGAAATCTGTCTAAGAACTGCAGTCTGCTGGTTAATCACTAATCCTTGGGACCCAAAAGTTAACACTACACAGAGGAAAGGGCCAAGTTCGAGAAAGATGTTTGGAACATTTCAACCACATCCTGAATCAGCCTTCACATATCGATGAAGAAGCAATTAACAAGCTACCACAGGTTCCCATTAACTTCTCCCATGGTGACCCTCCCACGATGTTAGAGAAAACAAAAGACAAAGTTCAGAGAGCTGGTGCTTTCTCAGCTGAGGTCTTCAAGCCTGGAGATCAATGTTTGATCAAACACCAGGCACTGAGGTGCTCACCTGAGCTGGCAGGTCAAACCCCATTATAGTGAACCAGTCACAGTGAGTTAGACTACATGTAGACAGAATGCATGTCTTAGCACTTGCTAAGTTTTATTCATTCATAAATTATGATGTGTCACGAGCTAAGTCTGTACTTATTACCCAACTATAACTGTCTTTGAGCTTGGGTAGTGACCTGCTATCATGAAACATTGCAATCCATGTGCTGTATGAGGACCCACAAAGCCATTAGGGAGGGAATTCCAGGATTTTGACCCAGTGCCCCTGAAGAAACAGAGATATAGTTCCAAGTCAGGATGGTGTGTGCCTTGGAGGGGAACTTGCAGTTGATGGTTTTCCCATCTTTCTAGGTGATAGAGGTTGTGGATTTGGAAGGTGTTATTAGAGAATCCTTGGTGAGGTACTGCAGTGTACCTTGTAGATGTTACATTCTTCTGCGACTGAGCATCAGTGGTGGAGGGAATGAATGTTTGTGGATGTGTTGCCAATCAAGTGGGCTGCTCTGTGGTAGATGCTGTCAAGCTTCTTGAGTGTTGTTGGAGCTGCACTCATCCAGGTAACTTATTCTGTACTCAGACATTCAGTATACAGTAAACAGACTCTGATGTTTAGTATTGCTGAATAAAGAGATATGCTGTCAATTTTCTTTTTGTTTTGCATTTATCAGAACAGACACAAAAATACCAAATTTCAAAGTGAACAACAATTTGGACTTCATGATAAAACAGTGCTGATTAGCTGGGTAAGTTGACTCTGATTGATCAAGTTACAACCATGGAGAGTGCACCACTGACCAACAAACCCCCCACCATATTTTTCTTTAACTCTGAAAAGGTGAAATGCCTGGACATATTCTTTTCACCTGTGGAGGACAAGGCCTAAATATGAATACATGTAGCTTCTAGCAAGTGTAAATTAGGCATATTGTGAGCTTGACTGATCAACTTAAATTGGTGGTTGGTGCAATTCTTAGCACACTCAGCATTATTCTCAAATTGAGGTGGTTGAATTAGGAGATGCATAATCTTGAGTATTCTTGTTAATAAAACCTTTCTTCCAGACCATAAAATCTAGGAGAAAGTGAGGACTGCAGGTGCTGGACATCAGAATCGAAAGGTGTGGTGCTGGAAAAGCACAGCAGGTCTGGCAGCATCTGCAAAGCAGGAGAATCGATTTCTGATGAAGGGCTTATGCCCGAAACATTGACAGTCCTGTTTCTCGGATACTGCCTGTCCTGCTGTGCTTTTCCATTGCCACACTTTGAGACCATAAAAACCAGGCTTTGAGTTCTTTCCTTCACTGTCTTTCTAATTTTTGATCCAGAGCACAGTGTCATAGAGTCTGGGGTCTATTTAACCCTGATCACATGTAAGGTCCGCCAGAACCTGATCATGTGAGGGAGGGATATATACCTGACCCCAATGTCACAGTGTCTGCACTCTTCCCCATTCGCAGGGTGCTGTCTAAGTGCAGCTTGTTTTGAATGTACTGGCGCCCTCTGCTGTGGCAAAATAAATATAAAGCTTTAGGGATTTATCACTTTCTTTTCTGAAACTGGCTGAACTGGTTCTGATCACCAGTTTCTAAACAGCTGAAGCTCCATCTGGCAGTCAGTCTATATGAACCCAGAGGAAGGAAAGAATACTGGGGTCTGATTTTGCAACTGCAGTTACGGTCAGATTTCCACTCCATGCTATTATTTTCCATCAAGACAGAGCTCTGCATTTCTGGCTGGAGATTGATCACAACTCCTTCAGAAATGCAAAACGCACCTTAAATTTAACAGGTATAGGATAATCAGGAAAAGTCAAACTACATCCCATTTTCACACCAGCTCACCACCTTTTCAAAAGCAATTAGGAACAAGCAATAAATGCTTTTCCAATAAAAGCAACATGCTCATCTCCTGACTGAATAAACATAAAATATAAAGAAACAGATGGAGACATGGGATACTGTAAAGGATCTGGGCTTTGACACTATTTCCAGTGACAGTACTGAAGATTTGTGCTCCAGAACTTGCCACACCTGAGACAAGCTGTTCCATTACAGCTATAATACTGGCATCTACCTAACAATGTGGAAAATTGCCCAGGTCATCCTGTACACAAAAAGCAGAACAAATCCAACCGGCCAAATAAAAAATAGCCTGTCAATCTACTCTCAAAATAAGTAAAGTGATGGAAGGGGTCTTTAACAGTGCTATCAAGCAGCACTTAGAGTCATAGAATCATAGAGATGTACAGCATGGAAACAGACCCTTCAGTCCAACCCGTCCATGCCAACCAGATATCCCAACCCAATCTAGTCCCAACTGCCAGCACCCGGTCCATATCCCTCCAAACCCTTCCTATTCATATACCCATCCAAATGCCTTTTAAATGTTGCAATTGTACCAACCTCCACCACTTCCTCTGGCAGCTCATTCCATACACGTACCACCCTGTGTGTGAAAAGGTTGCCCCTTAGGTCTCTTTTATGTCTTTCCCTCTCACTCTAAACCTATGCCCTCTAGTTCTGTACTCCCTGACTCCAGGGAAAAGACTTTATCTATTTATCCTATCCATGCCCCTCATGATTTTGTAAACCTCTATAAGGTCACCCCTCAACCTCCGACGCTCCAGGGAAAACAGCCCCAGCCTGTTCACCCTTTCCCTATAGCTCAAATCTTCCAACCCTGGCAACATCTTTGTAAATCTTTTCTGAACCCTTTCAAGTTTCACAACATCTTTCCGATTTGCCCAACAATAATCTGCTCAGTTTTGGTTCTGCCAGGACCACTCAACTCCTGACTTTATTACAGCCATCGTTCAAACATGGGAGAAAAGAGCGGAATTCCAGGCATGAAGTGGGAGCAACTGTCCTTGACATCAAGGTCGCATTTAACTGAGTATGGCATCAAAGAACCCTGGCAAAGCTAGAATCAAAGGGAAAACTGGTTGTGGTCATACCTGGCACAAAGGAAGGTAATTGCAGCTGTTGGAAATCAGATATTTCAGCTCCAGGATTTGTTTGCAGGAAACCCTCTTCCTTAGGGTAGTGTCCTAGGCCCAACCGTCTTCAGCTCCTTCATTAATGACCTTCCCTCCATCATAACGTCAGAAATAGGGATGTTCACTGATGATTGCACAATGTTCAGCATCACTTGCAACTTTTCAGATACTGAAGCTGTCCATAGCCAAAAATAATAATAAGTGGTCAATATCCAGGTTTGGGCTAACAAATAGCAAATACTATTCCTGCTACACAAGTGTCAGGCAATGAAAATCTAATCATCAACCTTTGATATTGAATAGCATTACAATCACTGAATCTACCACTATTAACATATTGGGAGTTACCATTGAACAGAAACTGAACTGGATTCACCATATAAATATTGGTGATAAGAGCAGGTTAGAGGCTAGGAGTCCTGCATCTCCTGACTTCCCAAAGCCTATCCCTCCTTTGCAGCTCCAATAAAATTCAAAAAGAGTGATCATATGCCTTGGGCCCTATTTATGAGATTGCCAATAAAAGGCCTTATAAGACGTAGGAGCAGAAGTAGGCCCATTCAGACCTTTGAGTCAGCTCCACCATTCAATAAGATCATGGTTGATCTGATAATCCTGAGCTCCACTTTCCTGCCTTATCCCCGTATTTCTCAAATCCATTATTGGTTAAAAATTTATCTGTCTCAGCTTTGAATATACTTACCTCAGCCTCTAAAGTGCTCCGCAATAAAGAAGTCAACAGATTCACAACATAGTTACAGAAGAAATTTATTTTCATCTCTCATTTAAGAGGGTGACCCCATATTCTTGAGATTATGCCCTCTAATTATAGACTCTCCCACAAGGGGAAACAAGCTGTCTGCATCTACCTTTTAAGATCCCCTAAGAATCTTATATATTCTTATAGGTCTGCTCTCATTCCTATAGATTCCAAAGAGTACAGACCCAATCTATTTAACCACCCTTCATAACACAGTCCCTCTATATCCAGTATCAGCCAATTGAACATTTCCTGGACTGCCTCCAATGCTAGTAGATTTTTCCTTAGATAAGAGGCTCAAAACTGTTCACAGTATTGTAGCTGTGGTCTGGCAGGTTCCTTGAATAGTTTTAACAAAACCTGCACATTTTTATATTTCATTCACTTTTAAATAAAAGCCAACATTAATTTACCTTATTGAATCAATACCCAATGAACGTGAATGCTAGCGTTTATAGAGATTTATTCATGAGGGCTTCCTCTGTGCTGCAGTTGTTTTGCAGTCTTTTGCTTTTTAAATAATATTCTGCTTGTCTAGTCTTCCTGCCAAAGGCATAACCTCACATTTTCCCACATTATGTATCTAGTGGTGGCATCCCACTGGAAGTGGCAGAAATGGCACCTTATGATCCTTTGGATGTAGAGGCTGGTGACATGATAATTGCTGGACCTTTTCCTCTAGTGATATATATTGTACTTATTATTGTTCCTCCTTTTGCCCCCTGATTATTTGGTAATTTTGGAATGCCATTAGTGTCTTCTACTGTGAAGACTGATGCAAAATATTTATTCAACTCCACTGATATTTCCGGGTTCCCCATTATTTCCGCAGCTTTGTTCTCTAAGGGGCTTACTTCACTTTGGCCTCTCTATTTTTGTATAGTTAAAGAAGATCTTGCTGTCCATTTTGTATTACTTGCCCTCAAAGTTTATCTTTGCCTTCTTTGTTATTATTTTGGTCATCTTTTATTGGTTTTTAAAAACGTTCCCAATCCTCTGCCTTCCTGGCAATCTTTGCATGATAAGTCTTGTAACATAAGTCAGAATCCCAATATGTATACTGACCACTGAAGGTGGATTTATGGTAGATAGTAGTAGATAACCTCTTGCCAATTTCCCTCAGCACTCTCCTCTCATTCAGTATAAATGTTGATTTGACTCTTGATTTTTTTTTAGTAAAGTGTCCTGATGAATACAAGTTGAAAAGCTTTGGCAAATGTATTTTTTTAATATACTCAGGTTCTGTACAATCAAATTAAAATTTATAAGGAGGAAATGTTGGATAGGATGTCTGTACTTAAAACAGTCAAGGCACCAACAATGTATGAGATGTATCCAAGGTTACTGAAGTAAGTGGGAGAGTGGAAATTGCTGAGGAGACTTAGTGTAGTATTCAAAATTATGAGGGGTCTATGCAGAGTAGATAGGGAAAAACTGCACCCACTCATGAAAGGATCAAGAAGGCACAAGATTTAACGTAATCAAACAAAGAAGTGAAATTGACCCCAGGCATTGAGTGGTTTGGGTCTGGAATGCACTGTTTGTAAGTGTGGTGAAGGCAGTTCAATCATAAATTTCAAAACAGAATTAGACTGAAACCTGAAATGGAAGAACAAGAAGGACCTCAGGGTCATTTCAGGAAAACGAAATTAAGTAAATCACTCAATTGGAGAGCTGGCACAGACACTATGGTTGAATTGTCGCCTTCTGCAGTGTAAGAAATCTGCAATTTTTAAAATCTACTTGTGGGATCTGGGCATCACTGGCTAGTCCATTTACTGCCCATCCCTAATTGCCCTTGAGATGGTGGTGAGCTGCCTTCTTGAACTGCTGCAGTCCATGTACTATAGGTAGACCCACATACCATTATGGAGGGAATTTCAGGATTTTGTTCTAACAACACTGAAGGAATGGTGACATGTTTCTACTCACAAGAGAAGGCTATACAAGGAAGGTGGCATATTGTAAAGCTCCAAGTCTGGGAGGGAAAAATCCTGGAAATTCAGAACTTTGGCTACCAAGATCAAAGCATATTGATATTGTGGGAATTAAAACATTAGGATGAACAGGGGATGGATTCTGTGATACGCATTTCAGTTGAATCATTCAATGATTGAAGTCTGTGTACCTTCTTAGAGATAGGATGTTGTAATTGTAATGAAAATTTACCCACTTCCATCTACAAAAGCTAAACATTGTAGAGGCAGGAAATTTAAAATCAAAACAGAAATGCTAAAAATACTCAGCAAGTGAGGTAGCACTTCTCCATCCCAACAACAAAAGTTTTATCAGTATCCTTGTAAACCTCTTTTGCATTTGCTGCAATGCCTTTGCATCCTTTTTAAAGTTTGGCAATAAGACTGCATGATAGTGAGGACTGCAGATCCTGGAGAGTAAGAGTCGATAAAGTGTAACGCTGGAAAAGGCACAGCAGGTCAGGCAGCCTGACCTACTGTGCCCTTTCCAGTGCAGCACATTATCAAATAAGACATCCTTAAGTTGTGAAAAGAGGATTTGCTTCGGAAGTGAATTACTTGGTTTGAGATGCAGTGTCTAGACCACAGCAGCTGTTTAAAAATGATCACGGTTGCAATTGAATCACTTCTTACAAAGTTCTGGGAAGGAAGCACTGTCTCCTGACTTCTCCAATGCCATTTTTGATTCACTTTCCAGGAAGCATGGTGAATTAATTTGGGGAAACCTAACCCTCTTTTCACTGTGAAGATTCCCAAACAATCCTGATCCATCTCTCAGCACAGACTCATTCTCATTTCTGGCAATATCAAAACCAACCATTGGCATGACCTTTACTGGTTGACCAATACAAGCAAAGTATTGGTACAATACACAGAACTCTACATGGCCTTTATTGACCTTCATTGATCAATTCCACCTCAGAAAGTCCCAGATGGCCTCCTTCTTCCATGATTGTAACTTCCCTTCCCATACGGTTGACAATGCCCTCCAGCGCATCTCCTCTACTTCAAGCATCACCGCCCTGGAACCCCACCCCTCCCAAAGCAACAAGGGCAGAACCTCCCTGGTCCTCACCTTCCACCCCATCAACCTCTGCATACATTGCATCATCCTCCACCACCTCCAAACAGACCCCATCACCAAAGATATATTTCATCCCCACCTCTATCAGCATTCCGGAAAGACTATTCCCTTTGTGACTCCCTTGTCAGGTCGACACCCCACACCAGCCCAGACCCTACTCCTGGCACCTTTCCCTGTCATCGCAGAAAGCGCAAAACCTGCACTCACACCATGCCCCTCACCTCTGTCCAAGGCCGCAAGAGATCCTTCCACATCCGTCAGAATTTACCTGTACCTCTACCAAAGTATAAATTGCACCTGGTGTGGTCTCCTCTACATTGGGGAGACAGGATGCCTTCTTGCAGATCATTTCAGAGAACATCTCTGGGACATCCACACCCATCAAACCCACTGCCCCGTGATAGAACACTTCAACTCTCCTTGCCATTCTGTCAAGGACATGCAGGTCCTGGGCCTCCTCCACCACCACCAAACCATTACCACCCGATGCCTGGAGGAAGAACACATCATATTCCACCTTGGGACGCTGCAACCAGATGGGATAAATGTGGATTTCAACAGTTTCCTCATTTCCTCTCCCCCCACATTGTTCCAGTCCCAAGCCTCCAACTCTGCACCACCCTCCAGACCTATCCACCACTTCCCCCCTTTGACCTATCACCTTCTCCCTCACCTTCATCCACCTATCGCTTTCTCAGCTACCTCCCCCCCTCCACCTCGTTCCTACTTATCTCTCAGCCCCAGCCCACAAGTTTCATTCCTGATGAAGGGCTTATGCTCGAAACGTTTGTTCTCCTGCTCCTCAGATGCTGCCTGACCTGCCGTGCTTTTCCAGCAACACACTCTCAACTCTGATCACCAGCACGGAGACAGTGAGGTCTGCAGATGCTGGAGATCAGAGTTGAGAGTGTGCTGATGTGTGTCTCAACTCTGACCTCCAGCATCTGCAGTCCTCACTTTCTCCTCCTTTATTGACCTGTGAAAAACCTTTGGCCCCCATTAACCACGAGGCCCTTTGAAAGTTCTCCTGAGTCTTGAATGCCCAATAAAATTTCTTAGTACCCTTCGATTCTTTCAACTTTTGATTCCTTGATTCTTGTGTGATTCCATCGGCTCTCATCATCTTTAATCCAACGCCTGGTCATTTACGAGCTGCTTCCATCAAGGGATGATTCTTGAAGCCTTGACTTGACAGGGAGCTTTTTAATCTCAGCAGGGTGAAGAGTCCAGCCTAGGGTCACATGAGTCAAAGCCAAGTTCCCAACACACAAACATTTCACCATGGGCAAGGCTGTGCAGTTCACATGCGGGTCGCAAGGTAGTTCCAGCGCCAAAACTGCGAAGTGTTGACAGTACGTGGATTTGAAAGTGAAGCCTGACTGAGGTGAAGTGAGTCCACACTCTTTCCCCACTACATACACAAACACACACACAGACATCTTGACACCAAACCGACTACAGCTCCCAGAATACAGTGCGCCGCTCACCGCGCCTGCGCACTGGCTGTCCGTCCGGCGGCAGCAAGATGGCGGCTCGGCTGGGCAGCCTCCCGGAGCTTGGAGCCCTGCAGCTGCTCTTGAAGGTAATGCGAGAGAGGCTAAGAAACCCTCACTGATACCGATGGATCCCACTAGCGGCCTGGCACACTCAGAACCTGCTCACCCTTCCTGATCAATGACCCGAAACCACCGAGTTTGCTCCCAAAACGTTCGGCGTGTGTGTAATTTTCCCCAAGATACGGGGCGGGGTGGTCAGGCAACTGTATTGGTGCATGTACTTTTTTTTCCCTTCGGCGGATTTCTCTGTGTGAAATCGTCACGTTTTAAAAAAGTATAGGAACGCAAAATAAAATCAAAGTACAGGAAATTCGGCCTACAAGCAATTGCGCAAGCAACTTGTTAAAGTTTTGATAGAATTATGAAGGATGAACAAGACTAATTATTTCCTCTGCTTGTAGTTCAGTGACCAAGGGTCGTCAACTTAAAATTCATCACTGAGTGAGGAGAAGCAGTTCTTTCGATCTAATCTTTAAATCCTTACAGTGTGGAAGCAGCCAATTCAGCCCATCAAGTCCACACCGACCCTTGGAAGAGCATCCCACCCACACTGCATAACCCTGCATTCCCCATGGCTAAGTCACCTAACCAACACATTCCTGGACACTATGGGTAATTTAGCATAGCTAATCCACCTAACCAGCTCATCTTTGGATACCTCTGTGGGAGAAAACTAGAGCACCCAGAGGAAACCCACACAGTTACCCAAGGGTGGAATCTAATCTGGCTTCCTGGTGCTGTGAGGCAGCATTGCTAACAACTGAGCCACCGTGCAAACATTAATAGATTATTTACTGCTCACAATGACGACTTTATATTGGCAAGGCCAAATGCAGACTAAATGCCTTCTTTTTGGAACACCTCTGTAGGAATGATTGTGATCTTCCAGTTGCTTGCCATTTCTGTAAACCATCTGATGCTTTTGGTAACATTTTTGTCCTGGGTCTGCTGCAATGTTCCAATGAAGCATAATGCAAGCTTGAGGCTTAGACACCTTACAGCTTCTAGGACTTTATGAATTGCACAACTTCATAGCCTACTACAAAACATTGTCCTCTATATGTTCTTACTCCCTCCCCCAGGCCTTGTTTACTTTGCTCTTGGCAAAGAGGACTCATTTTCTCCCTTTCAAACCTTAATTTACACCCATTTTACATCTCTCTCACAACAATTAAAACCTCTTTTTCACTGGGCCACCACATCATTTGTTCACTTGCTACCAGCCTTTTGTCAAAAGTACACAATATACCATTTTCCAAACCCTTTCAGTTCTGAAGGAGAGTCACGTTGGACTCTGTCTCTTTTATTACAGATGCTACCAGACTTGCTGAGTTTGTCTAGCATTTTGTTTTTATAGCAGTTTAGTGAGATCCATTTACAAAATGATGCATAGAGGTTATAAAGGAAGAATAATAAATGTTTGAAGGAAAAAGAACAGGACGTGTTTTGAGAAAGTAAGGCAGCAGTTTGGATTTTTCAAGCACTCATAAGAGTCCTGTACTATAAGAGGTTATAAGCAGTAATTTTACTTAAAGTGCCACTGGCACCAGTACAGAGAAGGGTCTTCAAATTTTTAAATTGTGTTATAACATTTAATTGCATCAAAAGTTGAGTGCTACGAAGAAACAAGGGACAGAAAGGAATTAGTTCACAAACTCCTGAGCAGTAACATAAATCAGTGAATCAGAGGTACATGTAACAAGGATGATACAATAATTATGGGTGACTTCAATCTTCGTACAGATTGGACAGAGCAGATTTGCAGCAATAATGTGCAAGATGAGATCATGGAACAGTATGTCTGGGAACCAACCCAACGATAGATAATTCTAGATCTAGTTTTGTGCAATGAGACAGGAATAATAGTAAAGGGATGTCTTGGGAAAAGTTATCAGGGAAAGGTGACTATAATGTGGTAGAGCGTTATATTGAATTTGAAAATAATTTACTAAAGTGTGGAACTAAATCCAGAAATTAAGCTAATAGATATGGAATCATAGTTTTACAGCACAAAAAGAGGCCTTCAGCCCATCATGTCTGCAACAGTCATTAAACATAGGAATGTTGTGCTCGGCCAGCACTAGTTGCACTTGAGAAGGTAATGTTAAGTTATAAGTAATGTGATAGCAAATTACAGTTTCCAAGTTTGAGGATATGAGAGAAACTCACCAGCTACTAAAGATTTGTTTTTAAAAAAACACAAACTTTCCTTTCTAGTTTTTTTGAAAAATGTTTACAAAGTATTCTCTTAACCACTCTGTGCTCCATTCTCTTCACTCAGAATCTGACAATGATTTTCCATTTGTTAGCTTGAAACAATAATGCAAGCTAAGTCAAACTGCAATATACATTAAGAAATTTACAGAAGAGAATGGAAATTTTGCATTTCTCCCAAGAGAATATTTCAAGGAGAAAGCATCCTTTAAAAGGTGGTTATTTTTCTGCATTGACTATGTGTTTTTAGATGGTAAGAGATTAAGAAGCATTTACATTCAGAGGGCTCCTTGTACAAGTTAACATATAGGTACAGCAAGCAGTTAGGAAGACAAATGGTATGGTAGATTTTATTACAAAATGATTGGAGTGAAAGTGTAATGAATTACTCCAATTGTACAGAATGCTGACCACAATTGGAGTACAGGCTACTCTTTGAGTCTCCTTGCCCTAAAGTGAATGCAGCGAAGTTTCACTAGATTGACTGAGTCAAGACAAGGCAATGTTCTATGGAACTGAAGATAATGAAAACTCATCCAATTATTAAAGGACTTGGCTGAGTCTATCAAGGGAGAGTGTTTCTCCTGATTGGATCCAGAGTGTTACTGCTTCAGGCTAAGATGAGAAATATTTTTCACTAAGTATCATAGAGTCATAGAGATTACAGCATGGAAACAAACCCTTCGGTCCAACCTGTCCATGCTGATCAGATATCCCAACCCAATCTAGTCCCATCTGCCAGCACCCTGCCCATATCCCTCCAAACCCTTCCTATTCATATACCCATCCCAATGCCTTTTAAACGTTGCAATCGTACTAGCCTCCACCACTTCTTCTGGTTGCTCAATCCATACTCCTACCACCCTCTGTGTGAAAAAGTTGCCCCTTAGGTCTCTTTTATATCTTTCCCCTCTCACCCTAAACCTATGCCCACTAGTTCTGCACTCCCCAACCCATGGAAAAGACTTTGTCTATTTATCCTATCCATGCCCCTCATAATTTTGTAAACCTCTTATAATGTCACTCCTCAGCCTCCGACACACCAGGGAAAATAGCCCCAGTCTATTCAGCCTCTCCCTATAGTTCAAATCCTTCATCCCTGGCAACATCCTTGTAAATCTTTTCAGAACCCTTCCAAGTTTCACAACATCGTTCCGATAGGAAGAATGGTGGTAGATCTTTGGAATTTTCTCCTCCAAAATGAGCCTGTTGTTCAGTTGCTGAGTGTATTCAAAACTGGTGGATTTTTAGTTTGTGGATCTTAAGAGGTCAGGGAGAGTGATGCTGCAGTAGAAGATCGGTTCTGATGTATGACAAGAGTAAAAACTGAAAGAGTCCAGATCCTTTTTATGTTCACGATAGTGATGCCCCTTTATAATTTGTTTTCATCTATGTAAAAATCTTCAGCTTGAAGAGCTCAGTGGTCATCTATCTAAATTAAAGAATATGATGTCTATGTTTTTGTGTAAGGAATCAGTCTCTTTAATTCATGTTGCAGGATCATTATGGCTAAAATTTCACCCGATATAACTTTGTTAGTGTTGGTGCTGTGGTGACTTCTGAGCCTGAAAGATTGATGAGGGCAGACCATGGAAATCATCTTTATCGACTTCAGTAAGACATTCAACAAGATTTCTCATGGTAGACTGATTAGCAAGATTGGAAAAAGTGAGGACTGGAGATGCTGGAGAATCAGAATCAAAAAGTGTGATGCTGGAAAAGCACAGCAGGTCAGGTGACATCTGAGGAGCAGGAGAATCGACATTTTGGGCATAAGTCTTTCTTCAGGAATGTGAAGGGAGAAGGGGACTGAGAGATAAATAGGGGAGTTGGGATGGGGGGGAGGTAGCTGGGAAGCCAATGGATGCAGGTGGGGGAGTAATTGTGATAGGTCATTGGGGAGGGTGGAAACTGGTGAAATTGATGTTGAAGCCATGTGGTTGAAGGGTCACATGGAGGAAGATGAGGTGTTCTTCCTCCCATTGGTGGGTGGCTTTGGTTTGCAGAAGAGCAAACACAGGATTTGCATGTCCTTGGGATAGTGGGAGGGGGAATTGAAGTGGTCGACCACAGCGCGTTGGGATTGTTTGGTGCATGTGTCCCAGACATGTTCTCTGAAATGTTCCGCGACTTGGAGCCCACTCACAGCATTTCAAGGAACATTTCTGGGACACGTACACCAAACCAACCCACTAACCTTTGGCTGACCACTTCAACACCCCCTCCCACTACCCCAATGACATGCAAACCCTGGGCTTGCTCCACCACCAAACCAAAGCCACCCGCCAACTGGAAGAAGAACGCCTCATCTTCCGCCATTGGACCCTTCAACCACATGGCATCAGCATCAACTTCACCAGTTTCCAAATCTCCCCTCCCCCCACCTCATCCCAGATTCAACCCTCAGTATCACCCTCTTGATCTGTCTACCTGTCCATCTTCCCTCCCACCTATCATAATTACCCTCCACCTGCACCTGCCTGTCACCTTCCCAGCAATCTTCTTCCCAGCCTCACCGCCAGCCCCATTTATCTCTTAGCCCCCTTCCCCCTCCAAATTCCTGAAGAAGAGCTTATGCCCAAAACGTCAACTCTTCTGTTCCTTGGATACTACCTGACCTGCTGTGCTTTTCCAACCCCACACTTTTCGACGCTGACTAGCAAGGTTAGACCACACTGAACACGGGGAGAACTAGCCATTTGGATACAGAACTGGCTTGAAGGAAGAAGACAGAGGGTGGTGGTGGAAAGATGCTTTTCATTCTGGAGGCTTGTGACCAGCAGTGTTGCACTGCTGGATCCACTGATTTTCATCATGTATCTAAATGATTTGGATGTGAACATAGGAGATATGGTTAGTAATTTTGCAGATGACACCAAAATTGGAGGTGTAGTGGACAGTGAAGAAAGTTATCTGAGTACAACGGGACCTTGATCAGATGGGCCAGTGGGCTGAGGACTGGCAGATGGAGTTTAATTTAGATGAACGCAAGATGCTGCATTATGGAAAGGCAAATCAGAGCAGAACTTATACACTTAATGATAAGGTCTTGGGAAGTGTTGCTGAACAAAGCAACCTTGGAGTGCAGGTTCATAGAGAGTGGAGCCACAGAGATGCACAGCACAGAAACAAACCCTTTGGTCCAACTTGTCCATGCCAACCAGATATCCTAAATTGATCTGGTCCTATTTGTCAGCACTTGGCCCATTATAACTGGGACCTCTAAACCCTTCCTATTCATATATCCATCCAAATGTTTTTTAAATGTAATTGTACCAGCCTCCACCATATCCTCTGGCAGCTCATTCCATACACGCACCACCCTCTGCGTGAAAAAGTTGCCCTTTAGGTCCCTTTTAAATCTTTCCCCTCTCACCCTAAACCTATGCCCTTTAGTTCTGGACTCCTCCAACCCAGGGAAAAAAGACCTATTTACCATATCCATGCCCCTCATGATTTTATAAACCTCTATAAGGTCACCCCTCAGTCTCCGATGCTCCAGGGAAAACAGCCCCAGCCTATTAACCTTCTCCCTGTAGCTCAAACCCTCTAGTTGCAAATAGACAGAATAGTGAAGAAGGCGTTTAGTATGCTTGCCTTTATTAGTCAGTGCATTGAGTATAGGAGTTGGGACGTCATGTTGTGGCTGTACAGGACATTGGTTAAGCCACTTTTGGAATATTATGTGCAATTCTGGTCTTCCTGCTATAGGAAGGATGTTGTGAAACTGAAAGGGTTCAGAAAAGATATACAAGGATGTTGGCAGGGTTGGAGAGGTTGAGCTATGGGGAGAGGCTGAATAGGCTGATGGTACTTTCCCTGGAGCGTTGGAGGCTGAGGGGTGAACTTACAGTGGTTCGTGAAATCATGAAGGGCATGGATAGGGTGAATAAGTAAGGACTTTTCCCTGGGGTGGGAAAGTCCAAAACGAGAGGGCGTAGGTTTAAGGTGAGAGGGGAAAGACTTAAAACGGATCTAAGGGGCAACTTTTTCACGCAGAGGGTGGTGCATGTGTGGAAAGAGCTGCCAGAGAAAGTGGTGAAGGCTAGTACAATTGCAACACTTAAATCTGGATCAGTATATGACCAGGAAGGGTTTAGAGGGATATGGGGCAAATTCTGATAGATGTGACTAGGACATCTGGTTAACATGGACGAGTTGGACTGAAGGGTCTGTTTCCATGCTGTACAGCTCTCTGACTTTAAATGACATTCAGACTTGAACCCATATTGTAGGTGCTGAGGGAAGGCCTCTCCCTGATGAGGCTTTAAAATGAGTCGCAAGTGAGGACTGCAGATGCTGGAGATTAGAGTAGAGAGTGTGGTGCTGGAAAAGCACAGCAGGTCAGGCAGCATCCAAGGAGCAGGAGAATCATCAGGCAGGGCTTTTGCCTGAAACATTGATTCCCCTGCTCCTTGGATGCTGCCTGACCTGCTGTGCTTTTCCAGCCCTACACTCCCAAGCTTTAAACTGCAGCCAGGTTTGCTCTCTTAGGTGGAAGGAAAAAAGATTCCATAGCACTATTGTAGGAGTGGGGAAATTCTCCTCAGGAATAGTAGTTGACTATCCAGTTACTTATCTCCCTGTTATTTGCATGTGTGCCTATTCGCTTATATTACAATCATTGAACTACTTTGCATTGATATAGAGAATGAATGGTGAGTAAATTGAAGTTATTTGCTAAATGATTCTAGTGGTCTTGCCTCTGTCCTGTTTGGAAGGTTCTTTCAAAGATCTGTCTGATGTAATGTGGATTTTTTAGTATTGTGCAGAATTTTGCTTTATGCCTAATTTGCGTGTCCTTTTTCGAGAGCTACATTTGTATTGATTCATGTGTCTCTGGAAGAGTAATCCCAGCTCTCTTCCAATGAAAGGATTTACACTATTTCAGCTTTTTTTCTGTTGGCAAGAATCCCAGAGCTCTTTTGGAATGCTGATCACCTTTGCACAGTTCCCAGTGAAATAAAGGAAATGCAGTCATTCAGTCTCCCAAGTGCTTTGCTGCTAGCGAGACCTCTGCTTTTACCATGTCGCTGATACTTGGAACTGTAACATTGAAGTCTTGTGCATTTCAGTCCGTGAGGCGCCTCTGTGAGCTCTTGAGTAGTTTTCATTTTTTACTTCTGTGAGAGGAACTCTGATTCCTGTTCCATTACTCAGTAACAGGCTAGTGATTCTGATGGAAGGAAAGCACTGATAATCAAGCTCCATTACTCCATGAGCCAAGCCAAAAGTGTAAATGCTTTATTTAATCATCAAAATATTCAATTTGTTCATTTTTATATTATTCGAGATAAAAGAAATGTACACCAGGCATTAACTTATCAAAAACTAAACCAAACTTACTCCTCTTATGTTAAGTGGTTAAACCAATTACTAGCAAGGCTGTTATGCAAAAGTAAACTCTATTCCATTATTCTCAAACGCACGCATTCACGCTATTGATAAGACAATGCAGTTCTATAGGGATAATATGTTTAACAAAAATCCCCAAAGGGAAAAAGCAATGAATAAGTGTTAAAGTTCTCTTACACGTTCTCAACATTTCTGTGCGGGTTTCCCCCAGGTGCTCTGGTTTCTTGCTCCAGTTCAAAGATGTGCAGGTCAGGTGGATTAGCCACGGGAAATGCAGGGTTACAGGGACAGAGTATGGAGGTGGGTCTAAGTGGGATCGTCTTTGGAAGGGTGGTGTGGACTTGATGGGCAGAATGGCCTGCTACTACACTATATGGTTTCCTGTGGTAAAGGATACAAATAGGAAGAGTTCTTAACAGTCCAGTCAGTTTTCCACTGACAGAATCAAGATACTGACTGCCATAGAATTGATATGGTCTTCAAATCAGATTTGAGTTCAGATGAGAGTTAGTTAGAAGTCATGATATTTAATGTTATCATGCTCCCACAATATTTCAGCTGAGGGAGAGTGAGTGTGGGATCCTTGTGGCTGATTCAGCTTTAAGATATTCTGCTTATGTTTCAGGAGAGTCAGAACCTGGTCTGTCCAGGCTGGAAGACTTTCTTCAACGGACTCAACAAATGGAAAACAGCAACTGCAGCCCACAGGCTGTTGCCATATAACCTTTAGCATGGGTCTTCTTTCAAGCCAGTTTTACAGCAATTAAAGTAATAAAATCCATCACTTAACTGTCTCAAACGTTTTGCTTGCCTTCAAAATGCAAAGTCATCTGATTTTTTTTGTAAGCAGTTTTGTAAACACTCTAATCATTTGACTTTTCAATTTCAAGAAGTCATATAGTAAACCCTCTTCAACCCAGACGTTGTTGAAATCTTCCATCTCTCTGCCTCTGTTATGAAGTTATTTTTTAAGGATAGTATATTTTCAACAGTAATCACAACTATTGTATAAGGTGGTATATTTTATTATGTTCGAATTGTAAGCTATTCAGATCCATTTGGATTCTATTCGAAAACATTTAGGAGCTTTACCCTTAGTGAGAAATTCAGATGTTTTGTATTGTGAGCAACATTGTCTATACAGTGGATCCAATTATCCAATATCCTCCAATGAACTTTTGCTGTCTCCATTTACAGTTTTAAATTAAATTTCTATTTTTTAAGCAGTGTCAGTTTGTAATTGTAACTTCTATGCCTTCACTTCCTTGATAAAACTCTGTAGCTCGTTTTCTGCTCTGCTCACAACTAATCTTCTTAAAGTCATCAACAACAAGTACTGGCTGTGACAAGAGAAACTTCCCCCTTCAAGTCATCTTTAATATCCATGTTTTGAATATCCTTTAGCCCCTGCTGTTCCTCTCTTATCCAGCTCCATGTGACTGGTCTTTCTCAGTCTGTTGCTTCTATTCCAGTGCAGCTACTGAATGTTGAATAGTTTCTCCTTGAGCTGCTTCATAATCAACAATTCAGGACTTCCACTTCTCCTCTTGAGTTTATGCTGTATAATGTTCTCCATGTATTCTGATAACACCCAGTTCTCCCTTTTTCAAAGAACTCATTAGAGTTTGCCTGATTGCTTGAGGATAAGCCAGAATTTCCTCAGAGCCAGAAATTGCTGGAGACACTCAACAGGTCAGCAGCATCTATGGAGGGAAGCACAGTGAATGTCTCAAATCCAGTGACTCTACTTCAGAATTGAACTTGAAGACTCTCAACAGATGCTGCCTGACCTGCTGAGGTCCTCCAGCAATTTCTGTCTTTGTTTCAGACATCAGCATCCACAGTTCTTTGTTTTACCTCCTCAAAGCTATCCTGTTTAAATGCTACCAAAACACCACCATTGTGTTTTCCAGACTACCAATGTGAGTAGAGACAAACTCTTTTTAAATATAATATGTTTGAACAAGATTTGAGTTTTTAAATGCATGGCTTAAGGAGGTACATCGATCCAAAAGAATCCTTATCACATGCTATGACCTTTCTTCTTATCCTACACCTTTACCACTGGTACCTCATGATCTATTCTTGGCCCTTTGTATTTCACATCCGTACCATCCATTGTTGATATCATCATCCAAAGACACAGCGCTAGTTTTCACGTGCACTGATGATGACACTCCGATCTGTCTCCTTGCTGCCTCTCGCCCCTTTTATTATCTACAAATTATCAAATTGTTTATCTGACATCCAGTGCTGGATGAGCCGAACTTTGCTCCAGTTAAGTACAGTAAACGCCCTAATAACTGGCATGCATGAAGAATAGGGGTGTGCCAGTTATGAGAATGCACCAGTTGCAGTGAGGACCACTCGTAAATACCGACAGTGAGATTTGATCAAAAGGAGAGAGGAAGATCAGTTCCCAGAGCGAGGAAATATACTCCTGTCGATTGGTGGTTACATGAGAATTCCTGATAACACCTTTGTCTCTGTTCCCTGTTGCAAACTGCTTTCCTTAGTCACCAACTCGTTCTTTCTATCTTCCTGGCTGAACCAGACAATTACCAACCTAAGTACTATTTTTGACCCCATAATGAGTTAAAACTTAAATCCGCGCCACCAGGAGAACCAACTTGTTCCACCTCCTGAACACAGCTCAATTTTACTCCTGTATCAATTTGCATAATGAAACCCTCATCCATTTTCTTTTTTTGTTCCAATGCATTTTTCCTGGCCAAATTTCCATATTCTACTTTCCCTAAATTTGAGGTCATCCAAAATTCCACCTGTGTAAGAGTCCCATTTGTCTATTATCCCTGTGCATATCTGCCTACTGCTCAAACAATCTTTTGATTTTAGAATTCCCTTTCTAGTTTTCTAATCTTCCTGTCACCTCTCCCAGCCCCACAGCCCTCAGAGATATCTGTACTTCTCTACCTCCAGTCCCTTGAACATTCCTGATATTGATCCATCCATTATTGACAGCCATGCCTTCAGTTTTCCAAGCCTAAAGTCCTGGAATTCCTCTCCAAAGCCTCTGCTTTTCTACATTTCCTTTTCCATTGATCTTCCTTAAAACCTAACTGTTTGACCAAACTTTCAATCTGCAATTTGACTTATGTGGTACAGTGTCTCACCTTTGCTTTATGGTGTTCTTGTGAGGCACTCAGGATGTTTTCTTACATTAAAGATCTTACAGAAACACAAATAGTTATATCATCAAAACACATTCGTTCAATTTGGCCACATTTCCCATTCTACCCCAGTTTCTGTTCCTGTGGCTGGTTCCAGATTGAATATTCCAGAGTCTACTCTCTAGCCTCCCAATCTCCACAAATCGAACTTGTTTGTTAATCTGTCACCAGCGCAGAGAGTTTAAAATCATTGCATTCATCCATATGGGCTCATCTCACTATAGTTCTGTGACCTAATATTCATGGTGTTTTACATAAGTGTAAATACAGATAATTAATGATTACCTACTTGGATTTCTGTTCTTTTTAGGCTCCCTCAAAGGATGTGGTGAGGCAGTTATGTCAGGAATGTTTTTCCACTTCAGCAACCAACTCAGTCAGGTTAGTTGACAGCACCGCCAAAAGTTTATCGGTGACCCCTGAGGAGGCAAAGCAGGTAGGTGAACCTCTGAGTTTTTAAGTCTGTACAATAATGATGCATTTATGGACAGCCTTGTCTGCACCTAAAAAGTAAATTACAGAGGAGCCTCGATTATACAACGAGATGGGCGGGCATAATTTCATTCGGAAAATCGATTATTTGGTTAATCGATTAAATACCTTTCCTCTGGGACTCGGAGTTTTTAAAGTCTGCTTCCAATACAGGAGACTAGCGGCAGCACACAATGCGCGAGCCCCCGCCCCCGCTTCAACCCCGCCCATCCCCCAAACCCCTTCCACCTCCCAAACCCCTTCCAACACTGTCCCTGCCCCACGCCTACCTCCAGAATACCATCAAACCCCGCCTGCACCCGCCCCCCCCCCAACCCCGTCCAACAACGCCCCCTCCTCCCAGCTCCGTCCAACACTGCCCCTCCACCAAACCCGTCGAACAACGACCCCTCCCCACCCACGTCCAACATCGCCACCTTCCCAAACCCGTCCAAAACCACCAGGGATATATTTCCCTCCCTATCCCAGCCACAACCAGGTCTCGTACTTACAACGGGTCTGGTTTATACTCAGTCTACGTGTTACCGGAACTGGGAGCCGTCAGTTCTCGTAGAGCGGTTGCCAACAACCCACGCTCGGCGGTTAACCGCAACCCCGGAGCAGACTCTCCCGAACTGGAGACTTTTCCAGCTGATATACTCTTTTCGAGATCTAAACATTCATGTGAACAGCAGAGCAAGGCTGAAAAACACATTCCATTCTGGTCACATACAGATAAGAAGATTCACACGGGAAGGTGTGTAATAAGATTCACACGGGACTAAGCGACACCTTCCATTTTCGGTTAGATTCACACATGTATTGGGACACAATTTTAACCCTTTCACCACACCCCTCACTAGGGCAGCCGGACTGGTCACCAACATGGAGACTACTACTGCTGCTGCCTTTGTGGGGTAAGTCTCCATATGGTGTGCGCGCACAAGCACACTCGCACACACACAGCCACAGCCACACACACAACTTATTACTGCAACTTTTTGACAGGTTCCACATTTGCCATGTACAGAACAATGTTGGAGAGATTATCTGTGGAAGGGAGAGGGGGGTGGTTAGGGCACACAACTCTGTAGAACTCCACGGAAAGTGTGGGGGAGAGAGCGGGCGGGAGGTCAGTCATTTGGAGACGGTGCCTGTTTAATCACTAAACAAAAGACGCGATCACTGTTGGAAACACGTCTTTGATATAATGTTTCTATCGGGACCTCGAGATCTCCTTCGGATAATGTGATTTTCGGATAATTTGTATTCGGATAATCAAGGTTCCTCTGTAATGCTTTCCTGCAAATTTAGTGAATAATATGAATTGAGAAAGTAGAACATGGAGCAGTGTTTTGGGATCCAACATAAAAAGTTAGAGACAAACATGACTTTGCAAGAATCACAAAAACATCTTGTGCATCAGATACATAAGAGTCTGTGTCTGATGGACTTACCAAAAACATTGATTTGAAGAGGAAGTCTCTGTCTTTTTGCAGAAAACGTGGCCTCTTCACTCCTGATCTTTAGTGATTCAGATTCAGCACAAAATAACGGGATGAGGGTCCCTAAAATGTCTATAGATTAATTGTATCAGTTCCCTCTCAATATAGTGTCCTGCAAATGTTCCAGATGCAATGTTTCTTTTAACTGTGGGGCAGATTCTAAAAACCATCAGCATTTGCTATTTGTTATCAAACCTCACTGGGGTGGTGCGGTGCGGTGCAGTGGAAATCAAGCCCCACCATTCCTGGGGTCATCACACAAGTTAAAGATTTTTAAAACTTTTGCAGCAATTTCACAATTTTCCCGATTTTCAGATCTAGGTTGACAGAAAGTTGGGCCATGTATCTGTACTTAAAAGGAATTACTATTTATTAAAAGTAGTTAGACTCTAGCTAGAGGTAAATAACATCAACGTATAACACTAAGTTAAAAGAAAAAACTGTGAATACCAGAAATCTGAAACAAAACAGAAATTGCTGGAGAAACTCAGCAGGTCTGGTATTTTCTGTGAAGAGAAAAACCCTCTGAGTCTCTGACTTATCATTTAGAAATCACAGTTTACAGCTACTGATGAAGCAAAGGTAAGCTGATTCGCTTCATGTTTATTGTTACTTGCTGCAGTGAACAAAGTGGGAGCTCCTGGTTAGTGGAGACCTTATAGATTCTCTTGTTCCCAACCTCAAGTTGTTCAGTTACCTGAGAACCAATCACCTGATTGTTAGCAGACAGAAGATGTTTGACATTGGGGTTTTAGACAATGGCCAGTTTTTAATCAGCTTGTTGCCACTCAAAGCTCCAGTTCCTCTGCAAACACCAGTGTAATCCACAGCTGTAAAAACAGTGTTCACAATTAATATCAAATGTCTTGATTTTAAACCGTGCAGCAATCTTCAGATTTAAAACTTTTCTTTTCTCATTTCAGCACACGTTTAAAAAAAAATGAAAAGGTATTATCTTTACAGTGTGCAAAACCAAAGTTTTTAACTCTGGATATTGATTACGCTGGAGGGGCAAAATATCGGGCAGTCTAGGGGGGTCCACTAGAATCAAAACTTACTAATTTGTCAATTTTATTCCGATTACAAAATAGCAAAAAAAAAACTCTGATGCAATAAAACTGAAGTAGATCGTTCACGTGAAGAAATTTGGACTTGTCACATTGATGCATGGAATTTTCAATTGCTTTTTCCAAAAATGTACTTTATTCACTTACAGAAGTACAGAAGAAAGTTGACATTTGAAAAGTTGCAAACTAAATCCGTTTCTTCCAGTACTATATATTACCATTATATTTACAGTATGCATTCACAATATTTATTCAGTGTCAAACAGACAACCCAAGAGGCTTTATCCAATTTTCAGCCTCTCTGTGAAATTATGTGAACTGGCTGAGATTTTGGATGCACCGGATGGATCTGACTGGAAGGGTACTTGTCAACACCAGCCAATGTTGGCGTTGAAACTTCTGGAGATGAGACATTGTATGGAATGACATTGGCAGTCTAATTAGAGTCATAGAAATGTACAACACAGAAACAGACCGTGCAGTCCAACTTGTCCATGCAGACCAGATATCCCAACCTAATCTCGTTCCATTTGCCAGCACTTGGCCCATTTTTCTCTAAACCCGTCCTATTCATAAACCCATCAAGATGCCTTTTAAATGCTGCAATTGTACCAGCCTACACCACTTCCTCTGGCAGCACATTCTGTACATGTGCCACTCTTTGCGTGAAAACGTTGCCCCTTGGGTCCTTTTTATATCTTTTCCCCTCTCACACTAAACCTATGCCCTCTAGTTCTGGACTCCCCCACCCCAGGGTAAAGACTTTGTCTATTTATCCTGTCCATGCCCCTCATGATTTTATAAACCTCGATAAGGTCACCCCTCAGCCTCCGATGCTCCAGGGAAAACAGCCCCAGCCTTTTTAACTTCTCCCTATAGCTCAAATCCTCCAACTCTGGCAATATTCTTATAAATCTTTTCTGAACCCTCAGTTTATAGAAAGTGAGGGACTGCAGATGCTGGAGATCAGAGTCGAGAGTGTGGTGCTGGAAAAGCACGGCAGGTCAGGCAGCATCCGAGGAGCAGGAGAATCGACGTTTTGGGCATAAGCATTCAGGCATTTCTGATGAAGGGCTTATGGACGAAACACCAATTCTCCTGCTCCTCGGATGCTGCCTGACCTGCTGTGCTTTTCCAGCACCACACACTTGACTTTGAACCCTCAGTTTGTTGATTTTAAAAAGTGGACCAATTTATCCCAAATCCAGGATTGGCTAACAGGGCAAAGTGGGACCAGCTAAACTTTGTAACTTGCAAATTCTGACGTAGGGCAAGGAAAGAAGTCCATTTTCTCAGAGTTGGGTATTTTGCTGGGATAATAGATGGCCATAAAGAATCTCTCTGAAAATGCCTTTTCCTTTGGGTACTTGGGTTGGCATTTATTTATTAAGGTTTATTAGATTATTGTGGATTTTTGGACTTAATGCTAAACCCCAAAGGTCAGAATCTTTTGTTTGGAAATAACCATACTGACATAAAGACAATCGCTAATTGAGAGGGCAAACTAACAGGGTTAATTGGACAAAGCATAATATTTGATTTTCCATTACAAAGATATGATGATGTAGAAGGCCAACATGGTCGATCGCTCTTTTAAATTCCCATGCTTCTAGGATCTTCTTTTCTTCACCCCTTCAGGCTGACGCTTTGATAACTTAAACGTTTATATATATATATTTCAAACACATACACACGTGGGATTCAAGATTTGCGACAAATGCCACCAAGGTGGGGGGGGATAGGAACAGAAAATATGGGATGGTATTCAATTGAGAGAGGTAAAATTATACTGCTATTCGACAGGAGTTGTGGAGTATAAACTGGAACAATTGTTCTACAGGAAATGCATAACAGAAATGTGGAGACTGTTTAAGGAGCACTTGTTACAATTGTTGGATACCTTTGTCCCACTGAGACGGACAAGGAATGGTAAGGTGAAGGAGCCTTGGATGACAAGAGAAGCTTCTTGTCAAGAGGAAGAAGGAAGTTTACTTAAGGCTGAGGAAGCAAGGGTCTGGCACAGCTTTAGATGATTACAGGGTAACTAGGAAATAACTCAAAAATGGACTGAGGAGAGCTAGGAGGGGGCATGAAAATGCTTTGGCAGGAAGGATTAGGGAAAATCCAAAGGCGTTCTACACTTATGTGTGGAATAAGACAATGATCAGAGAGAGGGTAGGGCTGATCAGGGATAATGGAGGGAACTTGTGCCTGGAGTCTGAAGATGTTGGGGAGGCCTTTATTGAGTTTTTTGCTTCAGTATTCACTAGACGCGAGGGACCTTGTTGATAGTGAGAACACTGAACTGGGTTAATGGCCTTGAACAGAATTATACTAAGAAAGTGGATGTGCTGGAAATTCTGGGAAGCATCAAGATAGATAAGTCCCCAGGCCCAGACCAGATATATCCAAGGTTACCATGGGAAGCAAAGAATGCGATTACTGCGTCTCTGACGATGATCTTTGCATCCTTGCTCTCTATGGGAATAGTACCGGATGATTGGAGGGAGGTGAATGTTGTTCATCTGTTCACAAAAAAGAATATGTAAATCCCTGGGAAATACAGACTAGTCAGTCTTACATCTGTGGTAAGCAAGGTACTAGAAATTATTCTGAAGATTGGATTTAAGACCATAAGACCATAAGACATAGGAGTGGAAGTAAGGCCATTCGGCCCATCGAGTCCACTCCGCCATTCAATCATGGCTGATACGCATTTCAGCTCCACTTACCAGCGTTCTCCCCGTAGCCCTTAATTCCTCTAGACAACAAGAATCTATCAATCTCGGCCTTGAAGACATTTAGCGTCCCGGCTTCCACTGCACTCCGTGGCAATGAATTCCACAGGCCCACCACTCTTTGGCTGAAGAAATATCTCCGCATTTCTGTTCTGAAATGACCCCCTCTAATTCTAAGGCTGTGTCCACGGGTCCTAGTCTCCTCGTCTAACCGAAACAATTTCCTAGCATCCACCTTTTCCAAGCCATGTATTATTTTGTACGTCTCTATTAAGTCTCCACTTAATCTTCTAAACTCCAACGAATACAATCCCAGTATCCTCAGCCGTTCCTCACATGTTAGACCTGTCATTCCAGGGATCATCCGTGTGAATCTCCGCTGGACACGTTCCAGTGCCAATATGTCCTTCCTGAGGTGTGGGGACCAAAACTGGACACAGTACTCCAAATGGGGCCTAACCAGAGCTTTATAAAGTCTTAGTAGTACATCTCTGCTTTTATATTCCAACCCTCTTGAGATAAGAGACAACACTGCATTCGCTTTCTTAATCACGGACTCAACCTGCATGTTTACCTTTAGAGAATCCTCGACTAGCACTCCCAGATCCCTTTGTGCTTTAGCTTTATTAATTTTCTCACCATTTAGAAAGTAGTCAATGCTTTTATTCTTTTTGCCAAAGTGCAAGACCTCGCACTTGCTCACCATCAGCCATTTCCTGGACCACTCTCCCAACCTGTCTAGATCCTTCTGTAGCCTCCCCACCTCCTCAGTACTACCTGCCTGTCCACCTAACTTCGTATCATCGGCAAACTTCGCTAGAATGCCCCCGGTTCCCTCATCCAAATCATTAATATATAATGCGAACAGCTGTGGCCCCAGCACCGAACCCTGCGGGACACCGCTCGTCACCGGCTGCCATTCTGAAAAAGAACATTTTATCCCAACTCTCTGCCTTCTGTCAGACAGCCAATCCTCAATCCATCCCAGCAGCTCACCTCGAACACCATGGGCCCTCACCTTGCTCAGCAGCCTCCCGTGTGGCACCTTATCAAAGGCCTTTTGAAAGTCTAGATAGACCACATCCACTGGGTTTCCCTGGTCTAACCTACTTGTTACCTCTTCAAAAAATTCCAACAGGTTTGTCAGGCATGACCTCCCTTTACTAAATCCATGTTGACTTGTTCTAATCAGACTCTGCTCTTCCAAGAATTTAGAAACCTCATCCTTAATGATGGATTCTAGAAGTTTACCAACCACCGAGGTTAAGCTGATTGGCCTATAATTTTCCATCTTTTGCCTTGATCCTTTCTTGAACAAGGGGGTTACAACAACCATCTTCCAATCATCCGGGACCTTTCCTGACCCCAGTGACTCTTGAAAGATCTCAACCAATGCCTCTGCTATTTCCTCAGCCACCTCTCTCAGAACTCTAGGGTGTATCCCATCGGGGCCAGGAGATTTATCAATTTTAAGACTTATTAACTTTTCTAGCACTATCTCTTTCGTAATGGCAACCATACTCAACTCAGCCCCGTGACACCCTTTAATTTTTGGGATATTACTCATGTCTTCCACTGAGAATACTGACGCAAAGTACTTGTTAAGTTCTCCTGCTATTTCCTTATCTCCCATCACTAGGCTTCCTGCATCAGTTTGAAGTGGCCCAATGCCTACTTCTGCCTGTCGTTTGTTTCTTATGTACTGAAAGAAACTTTTACTATTATTTCTAAAATTTCTGGCTAGCCTACCTTCATATTTGATCCTCTCATTTCTTATTACACTCTTTGTTATCCTCTGTTTGCTTTTGTATCCCTCCCAATCTTCTGATTTCCCACTGTTCTTAGCAACTTTATAGGATCTCTCTTTTTCTTTAATACATTTCCTGACTTCCTTTGTCAGCCAAGGTTGTCTAATCCCTCCCCGGTTAATCTTTCTTTTCTTGGGAATGAACCTCTGTACAGTGTCCTCAATTATACCTACAAACTCCTGCCATTTTTGCTCTACTGTCTTCCCGGTTAGCCTCTGCTTCCAGTCTATTTTAGTCAGTTCCTCTCTCATGCCCTCATAATTACCTTTATTCAACTGTAACACCATTACATCCGATTTTGCCTTCTCCCTTTCAAACTCCAGACTGAACTCTACAATATTATGGTCGCTACTTCCTAAGGGTTCCCTTACTTGA
>NC_057725.1:62201740-62241464 GCF_004010195.1 Chiloscyllium plagiosum
TCCTCCACCTTAGTCTTGCCTATGTTGTTGGTACCAACGTGGACCACAACAACTGGATCCTCCCCCTCCCGCTCCAATATCCTTTCAAGCCGGTCGGAGATGTCTCGCACCCTGGCACCGGGCAGGCAACACACCATGCGAGACTCTCGATCCGGCTTGCAAAGGATACTATCTGTCCCCCTAATTATAGAATCTCCTATAACCACTACTTGTCTATTAGCTCCCCCCTCTTGGATGGCCTTCTGGACCATGGTGCCTTGGTCAGTTGGCTCATCCTGTCCAGAGCCTTTTTCCTCATCCGAACAGGGAGCAAGAATCTCGTAGCTGTTGGACAAGGTCAAGGGCTGAGGCTCCTGCACTCCTGAACTCCGGTTCCCCCTACCTGCCTCACTTACAGTCACATTCTGATGTCCCCGATCACTAACTGGATGTGAATTACTTAATCTCCCAGGTGTGACTGCCTCCTGAAACAAAGCATCCAGGTAACTCTCCCCCTCCCGGATGTGCCGCAGTGTTTGAAGCTCAGATTCCAGATCATCAACTCTGATCCGGAGTTCTTCCAGCAACCAACACTTGCTGCAGATGTGGTCACTGCCGTTCACAATGGGATCAGCCAGCTCCCACATCATACAGCAACAGCACATCACCTGCCCAGCCATCTCTGCTTAGTTAGTTAATTACTTACTTTGTACAAGTATGAGTTAGAATACCTTCTGATACCTCTCTGCTATAGTTTTTTTTACCCTAAATAAGGACTTGATGTACACACACACAAAAAAAACTAAGTAAATTTTTAACTAGTCCCTGGTAAGGAAATAAAAATCCTTACCTTAAAAGAAAAAGCAGAGTAGTTAAGAAGGTTAGAGGAGGAGGGTGGGTGGGAGATACTACAGGTGTAGAATCTCGGGTTTAGCCGCTTTCCTGACTTATATACTCACTTTTCCTTCCCGGCTGCCCCTCTGCTTGCCGTCACTTCCTCTGCTGCTCCCGCTCTTTCTGTGGAGAGAGTGTAAAAAAACACACCGCTGCCCGCTACAGGTAAGCAATTTTAAAACAAACTGTCTTACCTTTGCTGTAGTCTCCCGGGTTCGCTTTTACTTCGACGCTGCTCCCACTCAAATAATTTATGATTATTTGGAAAAACAGTTTGATTAAAGAAGTCATCATGGCTTTGTGAGGGGCAGGTCATGCTTCACAAGCCTTATTAAGTTCTTTGAGGATGTGACAAGACAAGTTGAAGAAGGTTGAGCAGTGGATGTGGTGTATATAGGTTTCAGTAAGGCATTTGATAATGTTCCCTATGGTAGGCTCATTCAGAAAGTTAGGAAGTGTGGGATACAGAGAAATTTGGCTGTCTGGATGCACAATTGGCCAGCTGAAAAACGACGACAAGTGGTAGTGGATGGAAGATATTCTGCCTGGAGGTTGGTGACCAGTGGTGTCCCGCAGGGACCTGTCTTGGGCCTCTGCTCTTTGTAGTTTTGATGAATGAATTGAATGAAGGAGTGGAAGGGTTGCTTAGTAGGTTTGCCGATGACACACAGGTCGGTGATGTTGTAGATAGTGTCGAGTCTAATGCAGGCTCTAACAAGTCATTGACAGGATGCAGAGCTAGGCTGAGAAATAGCAGATGGAGTTCAACCTGTATAAATGCGAAGTGATTCACTGTGGAAGGTCAAATTTGAATGCTGAATACAAGCTTAAAGACAGGATTCTTGGCAGTGTGGAGGAATGTTGGGATCTGGAGGTTCATGTACATAGATCGCTCAAAGCTGCCACCCAGGTTGATAGGGTTATTGAGATGGCATATGGTGTTTTGGCTTTCATTAACAGGGGGATTGAATTTAAGGGCCATGAGGATTTGCTGCAGCTCTATAAAACCTTGGTTGATGAACCACGTAACAATGCATCAACTTCATTTTCTGTAAGGCCTCAAAGACACTTGATGCAGACCACTGTCTGATGGACTTGTGGTCAAAGGTGTTTTTCTACACAAACCAGTTTGTATGGCATTTTCCAACTGGTTGGAGTGTGCTGCAGCAACATCGCCAGATTCCCCCTTCACATCCAGAGAACCTTGGCACAATGTTTTACCTTGATGCAGTTGGACATAAACATGGCCATCGGGATGTTGGTTACATGGTTACACACACCCTCATATATTATGTTCCTGTAGAACAGGTCTATTTTCAATCTCCAGACAAAATGGTAGAGAGCTCAGTTGATTATCGCAGTGCAGGGCCAAACCTGTATCATGTAAACCAACATCTTGATTGCCTCCCATCTTGTCAGCCCGTTACCCCCCCTCAGTCGAAGCAAACGCTCAGAGACATAGTATGGTTTAACCACCTACATCTTTATTCTGGGTCCTGGAAGGAGAGAGAACGATTGCCCATGTGCACAGAGACGTCAGTTCACAGTCTTCTCTGAAACAGCAGTTTCTCAATGAACTATATAGTCATTTTACAGGGAAGAACATCCATAAGGCAACATTCATATTAATTGGGTGACAGTTACAATCAGTGAGTGTCAATAGTAAAGATTAAGCCATCTGCTGTTACACAATGAATAATTGACTTCACATAATGAATACTTTTCAACTTGTTAATTGATGTTACATACTGATTGCTACTTCATCTTGTTAAATGGCTCTACGTAATGACTGCTTTTCTACCTTGTTAACCCATTATCCTTACTTCCAGCACCCCATTGTTAACTGTAAGTTTTTATCTGATCTGAGTCATGCTCAGCTGAGCCTCATGTTTAACAAAACTCAAAACTTAACTCTTTCCCTTTCTGCTCATACCCAATACACATTCTCATTCCTTTTTATCATTTTATGATAACCAATGGCATTACCAGCTTTCATAAGACTCTAACAGCCAATATTTAAGCAAGTTATTGACACACAGCATACAATGATTAAAACAACAAAATTACTAGTCCATTACAGTAATTAGAGTTTGAAGAATCCTCTCTTGTGGAAAAGAAATTCACCAGTAAAGGTCTTAAATCCTCAGTCCTTAGTGACTGCTCCATACCCTCCAAGTCGAATGGAAATGAGCCAGTTCTCCCAAATCTCCTTTAGTAAACTCCAATCTGAAAACAAAATTCAGTCTGTTCTTGCATTACTCCTCGGAGAAATCTGATTTCTTAGGTAAAGGCAGTTAATACTTAACAAAACTGACGAGACTTCCAGCCTTCTGGAAGTGCTTCAGATGGAGGATACCAGTGCATCTGAGTGTGCTGCAGCTGCAGGCTAGGTGGATGCAGCATTATTTGCTGCTTCTGCTCCCGCTCTCTACTGTTAAATGTAACAAAGCCAACTGGCTGTTGTGATGTTAGCTTGATCAGTGAACTTTCATAACTCTTAAATGATCGAAAGAGAAGGTAAAGTTCACGTGGTTTAATGTCCGTAGGAAGGCCACTGACAAAAAGCATACAGATCTCCTCTTTCCCTTTGTTAGCTGCTTCACTTTTCATGCTCATGACTGGGAGCTGATTGAATCCGTTGGGTCAGGTTGTGGAGGGGTGGGCAGTGGTCCAAAGACATGCTTTACCTGAATATGGAGAAACTCTAGAGACGATGTTAGCTGCTGAAAGTATGTCTGCATTTTCTCTCTCATTCTTTCCTTGCCAAGGTGGTTATCAGTATGAAAATAGTCACACATTTAACTACACTAATTTGTGGCTGCTTATTTTAACCTCCTTTGAATTCTTGAAGTCTGTTACTTTGTTCACTATTTTTGACATTATCAAGTTTTATACAATCCATAAACTTCTAAATTGTACTGCTTAAACAATTGAGTCATTTATAAACAACAATCACTGGTCCTAAAATCAAACCCTCAGGGGACCCTATTCAGGTTAGTAAAAAATTATTTTCTTTTAACAAATTGATACTTGGCTAATGTGAAAGCTGTCAGGATAAGTATTTCAAAAGTTTAGAACAGCAAGAAAACAACAAAATGTTTGCTTTAGAAATTGAAGAGGTAGTTTCAGTTCAGATTTAAATCTCAAATATTCATGGGAAACAAATGCTGAATATTTTAAAATATGTTCTCCAAATGAAACTTCCCAAATAAAACAGTTGGAATTACAGTGGCAACTTTGGTAGAGATCAACATTTTTTGAATTTGCATTATGAAGGGGACCAATGAAGTCTGAACAATAATTAAAAGAATTTAAGCAGCTCAGCCTCAAGTTCTGATAGTCTTTAATATCCTATTAAAACGTCAAACTCAAAATGCAGTCTTCTTTTTATGAATGCTCTGCGTTAAAAACACAGCAACAGAGTTATTTTACTACAATGCTCTCATCTGGCTAAAGCATGACCCATGACCCAACTTTTTTTTTTAAACAGGCATTGTAGAATTTCAAATACATCAGGAGCTCAAGATCCTCAATCGATTTATTTTACTTTAGAAAGGTCATAATGTTGTACAATTTCAATATAAAAACAAAATCTGCCCCACTACACAGCCCACAAAACGCATTGAATTGAGATCCTGATTCAAACAAGGCGAAACAGTTATTTATTGGGATTTTTTGATCCAGTATTTTAATAAATCAAAATTGTTTAAACATCAAACACTCAGCATGGCACAATTTACATTGAAACTTACCCTTTTCAACCCAAGTATTAGAACAACCTTAATTTCAGCGTTTTCTTGTTTTTTTTTCATCCTCTCACTGAAATTACACTTATAAAAAGAGAAAGCCCTTGCAGCGGACCACATGACCACTCTCTTCCCCCAGAACAAAGACTCTCAGAGCTTCAAATTTCACCATTGGGGACTTTAACCCCTTTCTCACTTTACTCCCCACGAGGGGCTTGAATCCCACTTAAACATAGAACTCAAATCCCACTTAAACACAGAGAATTCAAATCGCACTGAAGCACAGAGAACTCAAATCCCACTTAAACACAGAGAACATGGAATGAGCTGCCAGAGGAAGTGGTGGAGGCTGGTACAATTGCAATATTTAAGAGGCATTTGGATGGGTATATGAATAGGAAGGGTTTGGAAGGATATGGGCCGGGTGCTGGCAGGTGGGACTGGATTGGGTTGGGATATCTGGTCGGCATGGACAGGTTGGACCGAAGGGTCTGTTTCCATGCTGTACATCTCTATGACTCTATAACTCAAATCCCACTTAAACACAGAGAACTCATATCGCACTGAAACACAGTAAACTCAAATCCCACTTAAACACAGGTGGCACGGTGGCTCAATGGTTAGCACTGCTGCCTCACAGCACCAGTGATCTGGGTTCAATTCCAGCTTCAGACAACTGTCAGTATGGAGCTTGCACATTCTCCCCATGTCTGCGTGGGTTTCCTCCGGGTGCTCCAGTTTTTTAATTAAGGGCTACGGGGAGAATGCGGGTAAGTGGAGTTGAAATGCCCATCAGCCATGATTGAATGGCGGAGTGGACTCGATGGGCCGAATGGCCTTTCTTCCACTCCTATGTCTTATGGTCTAACTCAAATCGTACTGAAACAGAGAACTCATATTAAACACAGAGAACCTGAATACCACTTAAATGCAGAAAACTGAAACCCCAATTAAACACGGAAAATTCAAACCCCAGTTAAACGCAGAAAACTCAAACCTTGCTTAAACATAGAGCTTAAAGCTCAAACACAGCGAACTCAAAGCTCACTTAAACACAGAAAGCTCGAACCTCAGCACAGTGCGGAGGACTTGAACCCCCCCCCCCCCGGGATTCTAACCCAAGTATTGCACAGAAGACTCGAGTCTCAATCAAATCTAAATCCAGTACCACGCAGAGGACTCAAACCTCAATCACATCCCCCTCCCCCAATGCAGAGCAGAGGACTCAAGTCTCTGCCTGCCAGCGTGCTTATAAAACTGTGTCTCTGGACTTAACTAATTACCATTCAAGGAATCCATAGAACAGAGAGTGATTGAGCGAGGGGACCGTCTCCAGCACACAGGAATATCGAGGGGGACCAAGGTTTAAAATCTTGGCCCATCTGTCTCAAGGCAGTGATGTTCCAGGTGGCCACTGACACTGTCCGATCATAAGTATTTGTTTGGATCCTGCTGATCGTAACTGTTCATTTGGATTCCCCCCCCCCCCCCCGCCCTCAGTCAAATCAAAACACTCATAGACACAGTGTAGTTTTACATCCTTCATCTTTATTCCGGGCCTTGGAGGGAGAGAGAACGATCGCCCACATGCACAGGGACATGAGTTCACAGTTTTCTCTGGAACAGCAATTTCTCAATGAACTGTATAGTCATTTTACAAGGAGGAGCATCCAGAAAAGGCAACATACATATTAATTGGGTGACTGTTACAATCAGTGAATATCAATAGTAAAGATTAAGCCATTTGCTGTTACACAATGATTAACTGGCTTCACATAATGAATACTTTCAATTTGTTAAACTGATCTCCTATACTGAATGCTACCTTATTGTGTTAAATAGCTGTGCATAATGAATGCGTTTCCACCTTGTTAACCTATTGCCCTTGCCTCCAGCACCCCATTGTTAACTGTAAGTTCTTATCTGATCTGAGTCATGCTCAGCTGAACCTCTTGTTTCACAAAACTCAGAACAAAACTCTTTCCCTGCCAGATCGTACCCTATACACAATCTCAGTCTGATGACCAGGTTCCTATCTTGCAGTGGTTTGGGACTGTTGTTCCTTCATGCACAACTTGTCCTCTGTAGAGGGAGAAAAAAATTCTTTCCCAAAACAAATGTATCTCATTTCTGTTCCAAATCATTTTCTCCCTACAGTTGATCTACTCCCTCCATGGCTTCACAAGGCAAGTTGTATTTCAAGGGCTGACTTCAGCTGAAGAGATTATTCCACTATTTCCTGATAGCTTCCATCAAAACCTGAAAAATCTGTTAACTAAAATAATTGTTGACAACAGGTAAGTGCTTTCACTGCCCGCTCATTTTTCACTCAGTGTTGCTGTCTGCCCTGCTACACTTAGCCTCACCACTCTGTTTACTTGAAAGTGTCCACCATTAAAATGGATGGTTGATCCAATACTGATCAGACCTAACTTACTTGGGTTTTGTATTCTTATTTGAGTACAATGTAATTTAAAATATTAGGCTTTTGAAATTAGTAAAAAAAAACCTCTTGTCAGAACCTGCAACTGAGCTAAATGGTTACAAATACAGCAAATGCATGTGTTCAAATATTGACTGGGTTGAATATAGAACTGTGATCCCTGATAAATATCTATAGACAATTCAGACTCTGTTTCAATAATGAGCTGTGAAGTTAAAATAGAAGTTCATTTATTGAGACCAGACAGTTCATTGTTTTCAAATAAGCATTATTAAGATACCAGGTCTTCAAACTGGCAATATAATTTGTGACTCTTGATACTTCTGTCCAGCCAACTGACACTTCCATTTATGTAGATTCATGGGAAATACTATCTTTATTTGCTATCTCTAAACTTGAATATTCAAATGCTCCACTGACTGGTCTTTCACGTTGCACCTTCTTTAAGTTTGAGCTTATCTAAAACAGTTCCACATAAACCTAACTTGCATTAAATCAAATTATCCATCACCGTGTGCCAGCTGATCTCAATTGGCTCCCAGTCAGATATTTTAAATTTCTTGTTAGTTTCAAATTGATCCATATCTGCCCATCTCTAATTTCCTTCTATCATGAGAATGTCTGCATTTCACCAACTTTGACCTCTTTTCCGTCCCTGATTTTCATATGTCTACCATAACTGCCATACCTAGGACCTAAAATCTGGGATTCCCTCTCTAAACCTTTCCATTTTCCTACCTTTGGAGAAAGTGAGGACTGCAGATGCTGGAGAGCAGAGCTGAAAAATGTGTTGCTGGAAAAGCGCAGCAGGTCAGGCAGCATCAAAGGAGCAGGAGAATCGACGTTTCAGGCATAAGCCCTTCTTCAGGAATGAGGAGGGTGTACGAAGCAGGCTAAGATAAAAGTTAGGGAGGAGAGACTTGGGGGAGCTAAGATAAAAGTTAGGGAGGAGAGACTTGGGGGAGAAGCGTTGGGAATGCGATAGGTGGAAGGAGGTTAAGGTGAGGGTGATAGGCCGGAGAGGGGTTGGGGCGGAGAGGTCGGGAAGAAGATTGCAGGTCAAGAAGGCGGTGCTGAGTCCGAGGGTTAGGACTGAGAAAAGGTTGGGGAAGGGGAAATGAAGAAGGAGGAGAAATCTGCATTCATCCCTTGTGGTTAGAGGGTTCCTAAGCGGAAGATGAGGCGCTCTTCCTCCAGACGTCGTGTTGCCATGGTCTGGCGATGGAGGAGGCCAAGGACCTGCATGTCCTTGGCGGAGTGGGAGGGGGAGTTAAAGTGTTGGGGCGGTTGGGTTGGTTGGTGCGGGTGTCCCAGAGGTGTTCTCTGAAACATTCCGCAAGTAGGCAGCCTGTCTCCCCAATGTATAGGAGGCCACATCGGGTGCACTTCCACACACATCATTTACCACATCCGCTGCACTTTCCTACCTTTACCTCCTTTAAAAAGCACCTCTTGGAGGGTTTTGGCCATCTATCATAATATCTCCTTCTGTGCCTCAATATCAAATTAGAACTGTACTACAGGAGTTTTGTTTCTTTGGGAAACTGCATTTATGTGTGAAATTGGATGCTTCACCCCTAGTAAGCATTTGAGAGAACTGGGACAGAATCTCTACACATTCTGTGGGATCACAAGAATTGATGTGTCTGCATGCAGGAAGTGCAAGACTACCAACCTGAAAAAAAATCTGAATTAAGATAATGCATAATTCCACCTTTTGCTGTGTCGGAGAATTGTCTAGCTATAAATAAAGCCCTGTACACTGATCTTGTGAAATTGACACACACACTGGTTTATTTCACGATGTTGTGGGAAGAGGAATTGACTGCTTATATACAGAAAGGGCAGTCTGTACACATGAGTCTCAGCCCCTCTTTCACTAGCTCCAGCTACAGTGAGTTCTTATAGGGTTACAAGTGATCAATGTTAATTACAAGGCAATACAGTTTCAATCACATTTGATGGAAACAATGCTGCTCGTCCAGCAGTATCAGTCAGTTAACAATGGAAACAAGAGGTTAGTTAATCTACAGAAATAGGTGCTAATATTCAGCATCCTGGCTGCTATAATTTCATAGGGCAGTGAGCATTCGTATCAAGTACCCTTGTGCCATTTGTCTGCATGGTCATTGTGATGTCTGGGTTCCTGGGGAGACAGGGAGCGCCCTTTGGGCTTCAGGAGCTTCAATGCCATTGTGAGGCAATGAATCTCATTGGCAGGTCATCTAGGTAACATGTTCTTTCAGTCAGCAAGGGCTTAGGGTAACGTCTCTTTTACGGTCTGTTCTTGAGTGTGGCCAAGTTGACGTAGCAGTGGCTTTCTGGTCCTCTTTGGCTGAAGACAACTATAGTTTCTGTAAGTAAGTGGTCTGTAGGCAAAGTGGTTTTTCCTTCTCCCACAATCTGAAATTATGCTGTCTCAGATGTTGTGGTAATTTGGTGGGGTGACATGGTGTCTGTTCTCTTAAAAGTTAATTTTAAATGTTTGTTTCAGAGCTGCCTGGCGGAATGAAGCACTGACAAACCAAAGTAAGTGGAACTTTGTTTACCTTCCTGCTTCAGTCTACATTCTGTCAGTGTGTATTCTGAGATGTATCCATTGTCAAGTGATGAGATTTGTAAGATGTGTATTTCTTCCCCATTGGTTATCATTATCTTAAGAATGTTGGTTCTTAACCGTTTTGGACTGTTGCTTCTTTCTCTTCTCCTAGTTTCCTTACCTCAACTCATTGACATGGATTGGAGAGTAGATATCAAAACTTCCTCTGATAACATCAACAGAATGGCAGTGCCTACGTGCCTGCTCCAGATGAAGGTATTACTGTGTGATTCATGACTGTGATATTTAGAAAAGGCAGAGAAATCTTTTTTTAGATTTTTTTTTCCCAAAAGCAACTTGAAATAGGATTGGGCTGGTTGACCCGTAACAATCACACTCATCCCCCAGAGACATTGCGCAATTTTAACTGGGCAAATTTGATCTCTCCCTACAATACTGGTGACAGTGTTGACATGTAATCATGTGGTCAATCATTCCTCGCCTATGTAGCATAATAGGATAGGACAGCAATTTGCTGAGGATGACTTTTAGCTTTCAGTGAAGTGGATACTTTGGAGATAGCAAAATCAGACTGATTAATTACGGTTTGCAGTCAGATTAGATTGTTTTGATCTCATAGAGCAGCCTTTTGCCTTCAATATTTTCTGGTGTAAAATATTAAGGGGCATGAATGATATGTAAAATATTCCTCCATTAAACCCGTAAATATTGTTTTAAAAAATGGATCAAATTCCTATAAAAATGCAGAACGTGCAAAAAATGGTCTGCTAATATGTGGGTGCACTTCATAATGTAAAGTAGAATTCATGTTAATGGTTTGATTTGTTATGGGGATGTGATATTTTACTTGGGTGAAAGTGTGTTTCTCATTCTTGATGAGTGGTGACATTAATGCAGGATTAATAGCTTTGAGCCATCAGTTGTAATCTTATAGAAAATAATTACTGATTATCAGGAAGTTGTGTTTATTAATTTTTCTTGTTCTGCATTAGACACACACAGATTGTTATTTTTTAGATATGTTGAAATTCAAAGCTGCACTTGCTGATAGTCATACAGGATAGTTGCAGCTCTCTAAATAAGACAGATTGTATCTGTTTGCCTCAGAACTTACATGCACCAACACAGAGTTGTCCAATAAAAGTTAAATTGCTGTGAGCCCATGAAATTACTTGGATGTAGCCTGGTGTAGGGAAAGGTCACTGTCATTTGATCAGGTTCGGTCAACAATAAATAACCATCTCTGAATCCCACTGGAAGAAGCATCTTGCTATTTGCATCCAACAGACAGAGTATTAGTGGAGCAAACCCTTCCTCTCTCAGAGATAGAATTCTAATTTAAACTGACATAATTCCTTGGTTACCCACTTCTCAGCTTTGAGAATAATCCATAAACTGATCGTGGATAGAGGAAGCAATAAATTTGTCCAAATAAATCAACAAGTTGACCATGTTATGTAAGTGTGCAGTCTCTTGGAAAGCTAGTTACCTACTTATTGGGATTCATCACAACTCTAGAGCAATCCCCTTATTAAATTTAAATGTGCTTGTGCTATGTGCAACTAAAATAAAGCTGCAAATAAAATGTAATGACTCAAGATGTCACTGCCATTTATCAGCAAAGCCAAGATTGTCTTTTCTAACTGCACTGTGCTTCTTGCAGGTTCAGGATGATGTCAGTGCCTGCCAAGGTGGACCCATCATATCTACTGTCTGTCTTGAATTAAGTAAAGAAAAACTGGATACAATGTTGGATGGACTCGGTCGAATCCGGGATCAGCTTTCAGCTGTCGCAAACAAATAGCATGTTTGCTAACTGCATCAGAGGAGTTACAAGCATTGGAAATGTCTAAAAGCATCATGTTTGGACCTGAAAAATTGTTCTATTACCCTGTTTTGTTATATGGGACATTGCAATAAGTTTTCACCATGTCTGTGATTTCATTTCAAGCACATTGAATCTATGATTTCCATAATTTTCCTCTCCACACTTATTGCCATTTGATTAAAGATACCGTATCAATGTTTCGTAAAGTGTTATTTGTCCTGTGTATTAAAATTTTCATTATATATATTCACTCATGTCTCATATTGCTTGCCTAAAAACCTCCAAGTACAAAGAATAATGTTAGTAAAAGACTTGCACTTTTGTAGTTTAAAGGAATGTCAAAATCTCTTATTTTTTGAAGCCCTCATTCCTTTAATTGAAAGATTCCTTAACATATCAGAGACAAAGCATGTAACTTGTATGTAATTTATATTTTATAGAAATTAATTAGAATTGTATAAGTAATTATATTGTCCAGACTTGGATTTCACTGGAATATATTGATGTGTGTAGCTCCATGTAATTCATGTTCACCTGAGCTTTGCAGAGCTGAACAGGATACACTGTTTAATTCAGCCTCGGTTGGGATTTAAGCAATAACTATATTGTACTGTTAATCTTTGATCACAGAATTGAAGCATTGAGGGACTATTTTGCCATGGTGGAATGAGTGCATTTGGGAACATCAATGCAGAATGAATAGGGTTAGGATGTCTGCACCTCTCCACTATTTTATGGTAGATTTTATAATTTGTTTTACCAGATTCTGAACGTGCAGCAAGTATGAAGTTATTGAGTATTGGGTGGAAAAAAAACATTTAATTGGCTTAGATCTAATTCTGTAATTTCAGTGACAATTGAGATAAGTGTGACCTTTGCCTCCCTCCCTTCTCCCATTGTTTGTACTTCTCTTGCTACATTATATTTAACTATATTGCTTGTTTCAAATGTACCGACAATTACTGTGCCAATTAGCAGTCTATTCTGCAGATGTGCTTTTGCAAACGTGAAGAGATTATCTTTTTGGCTAAATTTTAGTTAAAGATTTTTTCTGTCCTGTAGTTCTTCATCTTTGTATAATGTACCTTTTCAGCCATCGTTCTTTCCTTATTTTGTTGTATGTCCCCTATTTTTTTTAATGGAGTACATTTACTTTTCTTAATACCACATTATATAAATGAGAAGAACCTGTGTAATTTTTTTCCAGTTATAAAAAACTATGAGTAAAGTTAATATTTCACTGGTTACCTCTGTGTCTTATTCCTTCGTTCCTTGCTCTTACTTTCAAGGATTTCTTTCATTTTCTCGCCTACAGATCCTCATGCTGAGGATATAGTTTTAAAGGTACCAGCAATGTTTGATCTGATCTTCATCAGTATATTAATATTGACCAGCTATTTCCCCACTTAGAGTCATAGAGATGTACAGCACGGAAACAGACTCTTCAGTCCAATTCTTCCATGCTGACCAGATATCCCAACCCAATCTAGTCCCACCTGCCAACACTGGCCCATATCCCTCCAAAGCCTTCCTATTCATATACCCATCCAGAATTTAAATGTTAAAATAACCCCCACCACATCTGGCAGCCGATTCCACACACACACTACCCTCTGCATGAAGAAGTTGCCCCGTAGGTCCCTTTTATATCTTTCCCCCTCACCCTAAACCTATGCCCTCTAGTTCTGGACTCCCCTACCCCAGGAAAAGGACTTTGTCTATTTATCCTATCCATGCTCCTCATGATTTTATAAACCTCCATCAGGTCACCCCCTCTGCCTCCAACGCTCTAGGGAAAACAGCACCCCCTCTGCCTCCAACGCTCTAGGGAAAACAGCTCGAGCCTATTCAACCTCTCCCTATAGCTCAAATCCTCCAAACCTGGCAACATCCTTGTAACTCTTTTCTGAACCCTTTCAAGTTTCACAACATCCTAAATGCAGCACCTCAAATTTATCTAAATTCAACTCTATCTGCCACTTCTCAGCCCATTGGCTCATATGATCAAGATCCCGTTGTAATCCGAGGTAACCTTCTTCACTGTCCACTACACCTCCAACTTTGGTGTAATCTGCAAACTTACTAACTATATCTCCTATGTTCACATCCAAAACACTTATATAAATGACAAAGAGTAGTGGACCCGGCACCGATTCTTGTAGCACGCCACTGGTCACAGGCCTCCAATCTGAAAAAAAAACCCTCCACCACCACCCTCTGTCTTCTACTTTTGAGTATCCGAATGGCTAGTTCTTCCTGTATTCCATGAGATCTAACCTTGCTAACCAGTCCTCCTATGGGGAAACATGTCGAACGCCTTGCTGAAGTCCATATAGATCAGGTCTACAGCTCTGCCCTCCTCAATTTCACCACCGACGTCAGGCTCACCAGTCTATAGTTCCCTGGTTTGTGCTTACCACCTTTCTTAAAAAGTGGAACTACATTAGCCAAACTCCAGTCTTCTGGCATCTCACCTGTGACTATCGATGATACAAATATCCCAGCAAGTGGCCCAGTAATCGCTTCCCACAGAGTTCTAGGGTACACCTGATCAGGGCCCTGGGGATTTATCCACTTGTATGCATTTCAAGATATTCAGCACTTCCTCCTCTGTAATATGAACATTTTGTCACCATCTATTTCCCTACATTCTATTATCTTCCATATCCTTTTCCACAGTAATCACTGATGCAAAATACTTGTTTAGTATCTCCCCGATCTCCTGCAGGGGAAGTAGCACCGGGAGTAATCCAGATATTACTATACTCAAGGATTTCCTTTTTAAATTCCTGCCTAACTCTGTATTCTCCCTTCCAGAAGGGTACTTTAGATAGCAATCACGTGTGTGAAGTCTAGCTATTAAATAATCATTACTCTGTCAGAATGAAGGCAGGTTTTTGTCCTGGTAAAGATCTGGTACACTTGTAACCAGAAACTGGTAACTGATACTGGTTATTCTGGATGAAAAAGTTGGAGCTATCCACACATTCATAACTAAGAACAGTAGTAGATAATTCAGCTCCTCCAACCTGCTCCACCATTTGATAAGATTCTGGCTGATCTCACCTCGTCCTCAACTCCACTTTGCTGCCCGCTCTCATTGACCCTTTAACTCATTGCTAATTAAAAATTCTTAAATTTACAGGACTCCATGTCCCAGCATCCTCTACACTCAGGGTCAATGAATTCCACAGATTCAGGATGCTTTGAGAGAAGTAATTCCTCCTCATCTCTGACTTCAGTCTGCTACCCGTTTTCCTAATACTATAATCTCTTGTTGGAGGTTGCCCCATTTGGGAAAACATCCTCTCTATGTCTACTTTGTCAATCCTCTTCATCATCTTCTATATCTCAATTAGATCTCTCATCTAAACTCTAGAGAGTATTGGCCTAAACTGCTCCATATCATGTCATAAGACAAAGCCCTCCTCTTGGGATCAATCTTATCAACTTCCTGTGAACTGTCTCCAATACAAACACCCCGCTCAAGTAAGGGGACCAAAACTGTATGCAATACTACAGGTGCGGTCTCACTAATGCCTTGCAAAGTTGCAGCAACACCTCTGTTTTTATACTCAATTCCTTTAAGCAATAAATATCAAAATTCAATTTGCCTTCCTTATTACCTGCTGTACCTGCAGCTTAGTTTTCTGCAATTCATATTTGATATGTGGAGCTTCAATCAAGGTGCAGTTTGATATGGTTACAGGTAGAATAATAGACAATAGGTGCAGGAGTAGGCCATTCTGCCCTTCGAGCCTGCACCACCATTCAATATGATCATGGCTGATCATCCTTAATCAGTATCCTGTTCCTGCCTTATCTCCATATCCCTTGATTCCACATTCCTTGAGAGCTCTATCCAATTCTTTCTTTAATGAATCCAGAGACTGGGCCTCCACTGCCCTCTGGGGCAGAGCATTCCACACAGCCAGCACTTCCTGGGTGAAGAGGTTTCTCCTCATCTCTGTCCTAAATGGTCTACCGCGTATTTTAAGCTGTGTCCTCTGGTTCGGCACTCGCCCATCAGCGGAAACATGCTTCCTGCTGCCAGAGTGTCCAATCCTTTAATAATCTTATATGTCTCAATCAGATCCCCACTCAGTCTTCTAAACTCAAGGATATACAAGCCCAGTCGCTCCAGTTCTTCAGTGTAAGGTAATCCCGCCATTCCAGGAATTGACCTCGTGAACCGCCGCTGCACTCCCTCAATAGCCAGAATGTCTTTCCTCAAATTTGGAGACCAGAACTGCACACAATACTCCAGGTGTGGTCTCACCAGGGCCCTATACAGCTGCAGAAGAACCTCTTTGCTTCTATACTCAATCCCTCTTGTTATGAAGCCAGCGTGCTATTTAACCTTCTTCACTACCTGCTGTACCTGCATGCTTACCTTCATTATCTGCATTACTGGTTTACACCATGCACAGATCCAATCACAAATGAACTGACCAGAGGGAATTGAGCGAAGCAAAACACTTCATTTCTTGTGAATTTTTTCAACATTTATGTGTAATCTTCACAAAATTTATTTAAAATATTTTACACTCCAATCTCTGTGTTATCCTGTATGCAATATCTGAGTAGTTTGAACTGACTGTTCCTCTATTATCCTCAGACTCTAGGCTGTATGATGCTCTTTGTGTAACCCATACCAATTGCAAAGTTATTCCATAGATGGCATCCACTAAGACATTGGTAACTAAATATACATTGAATGATGATATATTGTAAGAATAATGGTTAGACCTTTCAATGAAATTTTCACAGTGCTGATCAGTCATAAATGTTAAAAATAAGGAAGCAAAATTTTTTTTTCTGTTTTTACTTCCTTGAAACATTTATGAAATTTGAAATAATGAGAAAAAGAAGTGTCCTGGAGCTCATTTATTTGCTGTCAGTGGTGCCTCCACCTTGCACCTTAAAATCCAGCAGCTTGGTTACCTAGCAACCCATTTCTTATTTACATGCGAAGCAAATCCTTCCTTATACAATGAGAGTTCAAATTTTCTGCAAATGAAGCGTCTTTCTCACTCCAACTCTGTTTGTACAGAATCATTTATAAATAGAGATACATTATTTAAAATAAAATTTCTATTAGTGAATGTATATTGATGAGGCAAACCTTTGTAGCTTGTGGGAAGCTCAGCATACTGTTACAATTAAATGAAAGGGTCCTACTGGCATTAAATATGTTTAAATCACAAGATACAACCTGATAATGTGAGGAAAATCAATAATGAGTGATTTAAAGCATCTTATGTCTAATTTGAATGTATATTACACTGCATGATGAGCAAAGGTTATAATTTAAAAGGACAGCTTTGTCATGCTATCGTTTTAATTGAGAATTACCAACAGTAATGATCCAAGATTATTTGCCATCATTTGAAAACTGGGGCATTATAAAAGAAATTTGGTGATCCAATAATGATACTAGCCTCTCAACCCTAAGGGAACAAATCAATTAGATGCATCTGCAGATGCTGGATATCAGAGTCTGGAGTGTGGTGCTGGAAAAGCACAGCAGGTCAGGCAGCATCTTAGGAACAGGAGAATTGATGTTTCGGGAAAAAGCCTGATGGAGGGCTGATGCCCGAAACGTCGATTCTTCTGCTCCTCGAATGCAGCCTGACCTGCTGTGGTTTTCCAGCACCACTGTCTCTACTGAACGGGTACAAATCCAGTGCAGACCAACAGGACAAAAATGTACTCTGGCTGCAAAGAGTTTAACGTGAAATGAGTTAAAGCAATGTATTTCCTAGTGATATGTCCCAAAGCACAGAACTGCTTGTAATTTGGAAATAATTAGCAATTTCACTCAGAGGCCATGGGCTCCAAGCTGTGGAACATGGAAAATGATAATGTAGCCTAAGCTTAATATTGACACAGTCAAAATAAGAAAGTATTCTACGCTCCAAGAGTGAAGCCTATCAGCTTTTGAAATGTTATCATGCATACTGGAAGGAAAAAGAACAAGATATTACGGATATGTGAAAAAAAGATGGTGCAGGATGTTAAAATTACAAAATCAGTGATTTTCAATGCAAGTAAATGTTGTATATTCAACTTTAACTAACTGAAAGCATAATGCTGCTATTTGCAATCTATTATCACTATGCTTTTCAGATTCCTTTTTCCTCACAGTTAGTGCAGTTTTCCTGTATAAAATTCCCAATTTCTTTACAATGTTAACCTTAACTCACAATTCCACATCTGCTCATTCATTACCTGTATTAACTTTGAAATCTCCCTCCCTCTATTCAGTGCCTTGGTCTTCAGAAAATGCCAGAAAGTACTGCACCATTCCCCCAGTATAAAAGTGAACTATGTAATTCAAAATCCTTGGCCACTGATAAGACTTGACATATGTTACCAAATACGTAATATGGTTTTTTTCACCTCTAACAATTCCGGTACAGTCCTTGCATAGTTAAAACCTCTTCACTCCCAGGTAATCTTGGATGACAAGGACAACCCTAAGCTTCTCCAATATTCCCAGTCTCCTGTTCCAACCTTCTTTCTAATTCAAGCTGTGAAGTGTTCAAAATACACGAACCCTCTCCGCCACTATCCTTCTTTCTCTTACAAACTCCAGTTTCTCTAAGTTCCAATTTCAATTCAGCCTCCTCCACAAACTGGTTTAGTCTAGTTTGTCCTTATAAGCAAATTCCATATAATCCACCTTGCCTTTTTCTTGTTCCACACATGCTGACCCTGTCAAATTTGCAGCTCGTTTGGATACTATTCTCAAAAATTGTAAAACTTCCCTTTAAAAAGCTTAATTGTGAGCCCACCAGTGATACTGTCGATCATTTCATCTCTCCGAAGTACATGACTGCATTATTGTCATACAATTCTGTGCTTCTGACCAAAACATATTTTGCTTTATCTAGTTTGCTTTACCAGCTGTTGTCCTAAATCATGGCATTTAAGCAGGTTATAAATATTCCCCCCCAACGTTTGATTGACAGACCTGGCCACCTCGCGGACTGGCAGTGTCATCTGTCTCTACTGTTTCCAAAAGATAATGTAATTGGGTAGACTATACACCAAAAACGTGCATATCATGCAGGGGAGTATTTCAGTACATTTGCTGTAAAGAATCAAAAGAATTCACCCCTGACCTGGCCAGTAGAACTACATAGGGCCATACAGCACGGAAACAACCCATGCTGAACATAATCCCAAGCTAAATTAGTCCCACCTGCCTGCTCCTGGCCCATATCCCTTCAAACATTTTCTATTCATGTACTTATCTAAGTGTTTCTTAAAAGTTTGTAACTGTGCCCGCATCCACCATTTCCTCAGGAAGTTCATTCCATACATGAGTCACCCTCTGTGTAAAAAATTTGCCTCTCATATCTTGTTTAAATCTCTCTCTGGTCACCTTAGAAATGTGCCACATAGTCTTGAAAAGTCCCACGCTAGGGAAAAGACAACTGTCATTAACCCTGTCTACACCCCTCGTGATTTTATAAAACGCTATAAGGTCAACGTCCTACGTTCCAGTGAAAAAAGTCCTAGCCTATCTAGCCTTTCTTTATAATCCAAACCTTCCATACCTGGTAACATCCTGGTCAATCTCTTCTGAACCCTCTCTAGCTTAATAATATCCTTCCTATAACAGGGCTAGCAGAATTGGACAGAGAACTCCAAAAGAGGCCTCATGTTGACATTAAGTGGGTACTGGGAGATATGTGTCTCACTTATTGTGGGGCTTTTGTATTCAATCATATTTGGAGGTTGGAGAGGACTTTTTCAGCTTGATATTTTTTGTTTCTCTGACCTTTTCTCTGTTGGTGGGGTGAAGGATGTATAAGTGAAGGGGAGATGGTGAACTGAAATTGCCCAGTGATAACGTACAGGCTTAGGACTAGGTGATCATGTCAGCTTAGACTGAATTCCTCTCCCACCTGCTTGATTTGTATCACAAATTGCTCATAGACCCCTCACCCTGCAACTGTTGACCAAACTGATATTAGTCAATTTAGCAAACACCTGATTTAATAGCATGCATTGCATTTACCAACCCAACCATTGTGGGGAATCCTAATGGAGAAACAGAGTCTGCTTCTATTAGTGCCTAATGTTTGTTTGAACTCTCATATCTGAGGTGGATGCTGTAATGGGAGTCTCTGCACAATAACCCAACCCATGGGAATGAAATTAAATCTTGAGGTGGAAAATTCATGTGTGGGCAGATACCTGGAACGTATACTAATAGATATGTTATTCTCTTTCCCTATCCTCAATATTATTCTCTTTTTAATTAGGGTATTATCTGTCACAGTAGGATTTTTGCAAAATTGGAAGTTATTATCTTTTTGAGTTTAATTGATTTGTTGAATGGTTTCTCTCATTTTCAGCTTTTTAATTTAACCTACGAATACAGTTTGTGATCTACCTGTTTGCCACCAGGGGGCACACATGCACTTCATAAGTATTTAGGTTTACTCGGACTAGACAGTGTCTGAAAGTCCAGCAGTAAATGTTGCTGGGTCTGGTTTAATGGCTAGATTTCTGGGATGTTTTACTGTGCTATATAAGTGCAAGAGTTGAGAGTGGGGTGCTGGAAAAACACAGGAGGTCAGGCAGCATCTGAGGAGCAGGACAATCGACGTTTTGGGCCCTTTGTCAGGAATGAAAATGCAAGGTGATGGGTGACAATCAGGACAGCATCATAACCTGCTTTTTGCTTATTCAGCTAAATTCCTAATTCTAACTGTGACATTGTTGTGAGAGGGGTAGAACTGCAGTGGGATTTGCCCCTAATGCCTCTGCATTTGATTTTCAAACGTGCACATTTAATTAACAAAATCTATGAACAGAATCTACAACATTTCAGCAGGTATATCTGCTGTAGCATGTGTTACTTGAGTAAAGTATGCTTAATCTGAATGGATACATGATCTCTCTCTATTCATTGTGTAATACTCACTCAGGCCGGAGATTCTAGATCAGCAGGACTTTGCTTTTGCCTTTGCCCCTTTTAGGTGCAATAATAGAACTTAGAACGGGGGTGGTGTTGGGGATTATGTGGTATATGTGTAATATTTCCATTGGTTCATCTATTTGGTGTAAATGCAGTCTTTCCATTATTTAATTTGATGAGGAACTATATTTGCCAACAAAGTAGTTAGCAGATAAGCGTATGAGCAGCAAGGTAACCTGGAGAGGTCAGGATTTTACTTCATTAGCAATGTTCTTGTACCGCTGCATCTGTACCTGGAGTATGACTTTGGAGGTGAACAGTCATGGTCTTGCCTTCTGATGTAATACAGATTGTCTGCCCGAAGGATCTTTCGCATTCATTAAAGCGGAGCTGAGGTCCCTGCTGTACAGGCAGGCACAATAGAGCATGTCGGTGCAGGAATGCTGGGTTGCAGACTGATCGAATGCCTAATTATGTCTGCTTCAGTCAGCTGTGAGCGTCTCCTGGTAGATGTGCTTGTCCTGCACTTCATAATGAGAATAGTTTGAAAGCCCTGGGGGGAGAGGTAGGGATGATGTGAGTTTATTCCTGTATATTCAAATGGCTGATAGGGAATGTGAGACTCCTTTACCAAAGACCAACTGGAAGAAAGAATGTGGCATGCAGAGAATCTGAGAGCAAACAGAGAAGATAAGTTTTTATGAGTTATAAAGTAGTTTGTTCTCACACTCTACAGATGTAAACAGAGACATGCTGTCTGGAATGGGATAGATTACTTACACCATGTTGTTGATGGTGCCAGAGCTCTATGGAATCTTGAATTCAAGAAACCATTGTGTGGCACGTTCTGTCTCTGACCAATGACCTTTTAACTCCTCGCCACTATCTTTCCCACTTGCAGTTACCTTGAGACATCGTCAGCAGAAAGTTGGGGTATACTTAGAGAATCATACAGCATAGAAAGGGGCCCTTCAGTCAGTTGTCTGTGCCGACCAGACATCCCCATCTGACCTAGTGCCATTTGCCAGCATTGGGCCCAAATCCTTCTAAATCCATCATATACCAATCCAGATGTCTTTTAAATGTTGTAATTGTACCTGCCTCCACCACTTCCTATGGTCGCTCAGTTCCATGTTTATTTGCACCAGTCTATTACCTGCAGAAGACCCACCAATCTGGTGACTATTTCAGCAAGCAGCTCTGTAGTATACAGCAGATAGCATGGACTTTCGTCATGGTGTTTGTAACATAACATTTCTTCACCTGAACACCTTGTTTTAAATTCCATTAGAGTCAGCAGCACTCAGTCAGATAAGGATAAATATCTTAGCGCTGTGGTTAGGCTGGAGCGTTACACCTCTGCCATTATAGTGAGTCATTTTTCAGGACTTGATGAGGTCTTGCCAGCTAAACACAATAAAGCCACGGAATTGAGTGCCCATCAGCAACATTTCTGGGAATGTGGGTTTGCTGTGACACTAACCCACCTTTCTGCAATTAACTCGAATGTGACAAGTCCCTGGATGTGAGAGATGAGTTGGCTAATTCAATAATGCCCTTTTGATTCACTTAACTCCCCACAGTTTTCATGAATGTCTCAAAAAGCAAATATTACGGATGTTGGAAATCTGGAATGTCACTGCTTGTCATTTGAATTCTCCACCTCGCTTCTATTCTGACTTTTCGGTGTACGGTTTACTACGCCTTTTCAGTGAAGCTTGAGGAACAACATTTTTGGATTCAACGTTAAGTACAACATCTTTAGATCATAACCTCTGCCTTTATCTTGCACCGTGTTGTTTCGTTAAGTTGGAGGGGGGTGAACACAAGTCCATCTTTGGTAGTGAGTGAGTTAATCAATTATTCTGCAGCAATTCGTGCTTCAGAATTAATTCATTGCACGTCGTGTTTGAAACACTTCAATGCCACAATCAGGTGAGATGCAAATATAAAAGATTGCAAGCTGAAGCAGCTGTTCTGTAACCAACATCAGCCCAGATTGAAACCTAAACCTTCCAGATGTATAGACCTGGTACTTGTAACCCTGCCCCTGCTGCACGTGTGACTTTTTCTCAATTAGGACTTTGCCCAAGACGGCTCAGCATAAAATTTACAATAGATGGTGCTGATAAAAATAAGTTACATTATGCAGAGGTTTCTATTGTTTGACAATGTCAAACTTCGCCTGTCTTCAGGGAGCTTGCTTTGAGCAGAATGACATTTAAACGCATCACACGTTGTAGACCGTGAAACTTTTACACAGCTGCAGCTGCACAGGCTGATGTGATCCTCGGCTTTGTTTTAAGATTATCTGGGTTTTTTTGTGTCTGTGGGCTGCTTCTATTTATCAGTTTGGTAAAGAATGGTATTTTGTACTGGAGGAGGTGGAACTGCCCTCTTGGGATAATTTAATGCATCGGTGCAGTGTATTTTGTGATGCACTAATGTTTGGTTTTATTCCTCTTTCTGGAAAGGTGTCACACATGGGCACTTGTTTATGGGAAAGGTTGGTACCCTGGCATCCCGCCATTGCATTTTCACAGCGAGGCAATTCTGATGCCAGTGTAAAAGAACAAAAAGAACTTCGGAAGAGAGCATATCACCAAGACACAAGTGGCTCAGAAATCAGATATCATTTAAAAGTTTGCTTCGATGTGCCCTGATAGACAGATCAGAATAGACTCTAGATTAGAGTGGTGCTGGAAAAGCACAGCAGGTCAGGCAGCATCCGAGGAGCAGGAAAATCGACATTTCGGGCAAAAGCACTTCATCAGGAATGATCGCCTAGATCAGAATAGAGGTTTGAGCTCTGATTAGGGGACTGTAATATTTGACTTTTAGCTTTATTTCTTTATTTTTCTATTCAATACTAAGAATTACTTCAATGGTTACCTTTTAATCTTGTTCTTTCTTTCTACCTTGTTCATATGATCCTGTATCTAAGTTCTTTGTTCCTAAGATGGTACCATGTGGGGCGACATTATACACTTTTCACTGTACTGCTGTACTTGAGTACATGTGTCAATAAAATCAAAATCTAAAACATCTGGGATATATAAAACCTGAAAATGTGGTGGAAACAGATTGTGACTGAAAAAGGGGGAAGAAAACCAACCCTGGCTTGTGAGGAAAGAGCAGAGAAGCTGTAGTGAAGAGTTGGCAGGGCCACACTGGGCAGTTCTCTTACTCTACATCAGTCAATGTAGAACGGCCCCATTTCTATCACCACAAAGCAAACTGCACCTCAGGTTTAGTATGGCATTTTAGCTGCCCTGCATTTCAGTCACCTCACCATCGCCTTACATTTGACAACAAACACGACGGTTGTCAAGCAGAGCAGTGGATGTGGTGTACATGATTTTCAGCAAGGCGTTTGATAAGGTTGCCCATGGTATGTTCATTCGGAAAGTAAGAAGGCATGGGATACGGGAAATCTGGCTGTCTGGTACAGGATTGGCTGGCCCATAGAAGACAGAGGGTGTTGGTAGATGGAAAGTATTCAGCCTGGAGCTCGGTGACCACTGGTGTTCCGCAGGGATTGATTCTGCGACCTCTGCTCTTTGTGATCTTTACAAATGACTTGGATGAGGAAGTGGAAGGGTGAGTTAGAAAGTTAGCCGATGACATGAAGGTTGGTGGAGTGTGGATAGTGCGGAGGGCTGTTGTAGGTTGCAACGGGACATTGACAGGATGCAGAAGCTGAGATGAGAAGTGCCAGATGGAGTGAAGTGATTCACTTTGGAAGGTCAAATTTAAATGTAGATTACAGGGTTAAAGGGAGGATCATTGGCAGTGAGGAGGAACAGAGGAATATTAGGGTCCACATCCACATCCCTCAAAGTTGCCACCCAAGTTGATAGGGTTGTTAAGAAGGTATATGGTGTGTTGGCTTTCATTAACAGTTTAAGAGCCATGAGGGTATGCTGCAGCTCTGTAAAACCCTGGTTAGACCACATTTGGAATATCGTGTTCAGTTCTGGTCACCTCATTATAAGAAGGATGTGGAAGCTTTAGAGAGGGTGCAGAGGAGATTTATCAGGATATTGCCTGGACTGGATGGCATGTCTTATGAAGAAAGGTTGAGGGAGCTAGGGCTTTTCACATTGGAGTGAAGAAGGATGAGAGGTGATTTGGTAGAGGTGTTCAAGATGTTGAGAGGCATAGATACAGTGGATAGCCAGAGACTTTTCTCAGGGCTTCTGGGGTGAGGCGGCGGTGGAGGGGTGGGGGTAGTTGCATAAATTTAGGTGATTGGAGGAAGGTTTAGGGGAGATGTCAGAGGTAGGTTCTTTACTCAGAGAGTAGTGGATGAGTGGAATGCACTGCAGCGGTGGTAGTAGAGTCAGATACATTACGGACATTTAAGCAACTCTTGGATAGGCACATGGATGATAGTAAAATGAAGGGTATGAAGGGCTTATGCCGGAAATGTCGATTCTCCTGTTCCCTGGATGCTGCCTGACCTGCTGCGCTTTTCCAGCAACACATTTCAGCTCAGGTATGTAGGTTAGTTTGATCTTAGAGTAGGATAAAAGGTTGGCACAACATCAAGGGCTGAAGGACCTATGCTATGCTGTACTGTTCTATGATTTATGAATTCACTAAAGATCCTCAGGCAGCACCTTCCAAACCCATGACCACTTCCATCTAGAAGGACAAGGGCAGCAGATACATGGCAACATCACCTCCTTTAAGTTCCCCTCCAAGCCACTCACCATCCTGACTTGGAAATATATTGCCGTTCTTTCACTGTCACTGGGTCAATACCCTGGAACTCCCTCCCTACACACATTGTGGATCAACCTACAGCAACTCAATCTCCACCTTCTCGACGGCCATTAGGAAAGGGCAATAAATGCTGGCCCAGTCAGCAACACCCACATCACACAAATAAATATAAAAAAACTTCTTTCCCGAAACTGTTTCGTGCTTTCTTTTCCAAAACAATAATGTTTCTAATTCATGAATTCTTGGCAGAAAAGAAATATTCGAGAAGTGAAGCGAGGGTGCAAGTTGTGGTAAGTATTTTGGAAGTTCCCTGGGCAACAGCAACTTGGACACTCTTGAGGTCATTTGTATTGAAGTTGTTGAGTGTGGAGCAGACCAGGCTAACTAGGGGAACCTGAAATCTATATTCTGCTAAAGCACATATTGTGATTACCCTGCAGTATTTTTCATGTGATCATACATCTTCATAATTGATTAGATTCTCTGAACTATTAATTTCCCTGACACTAATGTGAGCCAGCTCACATTGTATTTCAGTTACATTCTCCAGCACCTTCATTTATTTTAATCCCAGTTTATTGTTACTCATGCATCTAATTTTCAACTGAACAGTGCCCCATAAATTCCTGAGTTCTCAATTTTGTGAAATTCTTTAACCAACTCCCACAAGCAAGCTGAGCCAGATGGACTGTATTCCGAACTATTGCCAGTGTCTGGAAATGCTCAAAGGATCCAAGATACACAAATTGGACAAATGAACAATGTACTATAGTAACTGAGAGCCATGCAGTTTTAACATTGTAACCTTAGATATCAGTAGGACATTTAGTTAGTACTAAACACACACTATAAATTGTCGCTGGAGGATGTTGCAATGTTCCCATTTTACATTGGATCCATGAATCTGAGAGATTGTTGCTTTGAGTCATTACATTGTACAGATTCTTAGGTGGTTTGCCAAACCAATAATACGTTTTTTAGGGAGACAGCCTTTTTAGTTTTATTGTAAAAAAAGTTACTTTGCAGCCAGAATATACAGTAACATCCTTCATTGTGCGGTAAAAAATTAAACTGAGTGTCAGCTCTCACCTTATAGCAGCGACTTCATTGGCTGCAAGGTTCTTTGGGAAGTCCTGAGGTCACAGAAAGTTCTACATAAATGCTATTGTTTACTTCCTCAGCTACTGATGTCAGAAGCAGCATTGGCAAAGCAAGGAGTGTGGCTAATACATTTGATAACAACATTGAACTGTATTATATTATATATATGGTGCCCACTGTTCTCAATTCACCTATGGGACTCTTTATAATTGACCATGTTGCTATGTCATTGTGTGAGTACACACAGTCCCAGCTCTATTAGTTTACAGACTTTTTTTGATATGCTGACTGTGACATGGATTTATTAATTCACTGGTACCAACTTCTCTTTCAATTTTTGCTGTCAATTGCAGCTACTGCTGCTGTATTAGTTTATTGATTCCCTGGTGCCCACTGCTATCTCAATTTATTAACTCATGCCCACTGATGTAAGATCTTATTGAGTCCATGATACCTGTTGTCCCACTCATTTATTCACTCTTTGTAATATTCCACAGTGTATTCTGTTGTCATTGAGTTGCATGTGATGGGTGTTGGTTGCTTTTAACATTTCATGATGTTGAGAGAAGTACAATTGAAATAGTGCATCCTGAATTTTCCATCCTCACCTTACTGCAGTTTCTGTTTAGGACGCATTGTCTTCACGCTTTGAGAAGAACATAATAATACTCTTCAAACATTGCACAGAGACTTGACTCCCCATGTGTAACAGCACAGATCATTGGTTACAAACATACATGTCACACACACTAAAGGCTGGGGCAGCTGCCGCCAAGGCGCAATGGGGAAAGCCCACCATCAAAGTTCTGAGGAAGGGTGACTCAACTTGAAACGTTAAGTCTGATTTCTCTCCATAGATGCTGCCAGACCTGCTGAGCTTTTCCAGCAATTTCTGTTTTTGTTTCTGCTTTTCAACATCTGCAGTTCTTTCAGTCTTCACCGTCGAAGGTATTTCTGCCAAAGTACAACGGAGGTCCGTTCAGTTAACGGACCCTCCTGATGCCTCAGAAACATACAAGGAGTTCCTGGTACTTAGCATGATTAAAAAACGTCTTTAGATTGGTTGCAACTATCAAGAAAGTCAAACCCCAATGTTTGTTTACTTGCCTGTACCTAAACTCTGAACTGCTTTAATAACTGTGTATGTACATAAAGATTTCCTTTTTTAATGAATAAAGTATATTTCAGCAAAAATCAAAATGGCCACTTTCCCACCAAATTGTAACTGAGCATCGTGACCAAGTGTAACCAAAGTTAAATACAAAAGTCCTTGAATGTACTAACTCATTACTGGCTGTTCCCTTTCCTGGCAAAGTTTCAGCTATAAAACTCCCAATATCTTTCCAGGATTTGAAAGGGACTAAACCTTTGGAATTTCCTTCATGCTTTTCGAGCCTAGCATCCTGACTGTATGAATATTCAAAAATTAAATCTGTTAGCTGGCTTTTTGACCTCCAGTTCCTTTTGAAAAGGCAGCTCCACTCTTTCTGACATGATTAAATCCAGCACAGTTCCTTTCAAAAACCTTACATAGATGGTTCAGGCTTGACAGACTTTTAAATTGTGCTGGACACAGTCTCTGCATGCAGTGAATTTTCACCATAAAACCCATTTATGACTAAAAGATCGAGATTTTTATAGACGGGCGAAGTAATTCACGATAGATTGTACACTTGCCAGGGTCTAGCTTGATTTGCATCACTTATTTAACTGGAGTACGAAGCTAACTGCGCAAGGACAGAGGAATAAAAGACATAGGGGAAGCCGTAGAGGCCATTCAGCCCTTAAGCCTGATCCAGGACTGATTTGATTGTGGTCTCCTGTGTGTCCCACCACCACCACTGCCACCTCCCCCACTTTCCTCCCCTCCACCACCACCCCCACCTTTTGGTGCTTTTTCCAGCTTTATATCCACATGTAGGTCGAATGTTCACCCTACGTAGGTTCATGGAGAACAGAGTGTTTGTTGATTCTCTCTGTTGAATCCTGTCGTGGCTCTCTGTATGGTTCCTTTCTTCCAACACTGCCAATATTTGTTGTCTGTCCTTAATTCCCCCTGAACTAAGTGCCTTACTGGCGATTTCAGTGGGTATTTAACAGTCAACCACATCGCTGTGGACGTGGAGTTTCATACAGGCCAGACCAATTACAGGTGGCAGATTTCCTTCCAAAAGGATATAGAATCCATACAAGTGTGCAAGCAGGACATTTGGCCCATCATGGCCACACCAACCCTCTGTACAGCATCCTGCCCTGACCCACCCCACCATCCTATCCTTGTACCCCTGCATTTCCCATGGCCTGTCCACCTAACCTGCACATACATTCGATGGACACTATGGGGCAATTTAGCATGTCCAATCCACCTGACCTGCACAGCTTTGAAGTGTGGGAGGATATCGGAGCATCTGGAGGAAACCCATGCAGACACTGGGAGAATGTGCAAACTCCACACAGGCAGTCACTCAAGGGCGGAATCAAACCCGGGTCCCTGGCGCTGTGAGGCAGCAGTCACTAACCACTGAACCACTGTGCAGGCTAATCTTGGGCCTAGATCATCTTGAGATCTTAAACTTATACACTTTGCTATTACTTTAATTAGTCAGACTCTTATTGTACTGATGGTTCTATTTGGTGCTCATTTTAGTGTTCTCAAATCTCAGTCAAGGTTTTTAATATAGAGTTATCGTTATGTTCATTTGATGCTTCAAGACACACTTTGCATTCTGTTTGTCCCCCCACCTAGTGGAACAATCTGCTAGCTATCACTAAATATTGTGTCTGGAATGACTTCTAAAGGAGTTACTAACTTAAAAAGATCGCAGGCCTTAACATCAAATCACATATATTTTAAGCATGAGAATAGCTTTATGTGTGTAAATTAAAAAGGAAATACACCTAAGTTATTTTTAGACAAGGCAGCCTATAGTCTTTGATTGGGGTTAGTACTGCTTCTTTTTTCCAACCTTGCTGTTTCCAATTCTGTTTGGATTTTAATTTGCGAAGATGTTCTGATTCACTTGTCTCCTCAGCTTTGTTAACTGTAATCTGCCTGCCATCTCTGAGGAAATAAAATGGCTTTATAAAGGGGCTTAAATACATTTTTGGAGGGGAAGGAGGGGGAGGAGGCAGGGTTCTGAAGGATCTGAAGAAGTAATAAAGAGGATTGATGAGGGCAGAGCGGTGGATGTGATCTATATGGACTTCAGTAAGGCATTCAACAAGGTTCCCCATGGGAGACTGGTTAGCAAGGTTAGATCTTATGGAATACAGGGAGAACTAGACATTTGGATACAGAACTGGCTTAAAGGTAGAAGACAGAGGGTGGTGATGGAGGGTTGTTTTTCAGACTGGAGGCCTGTGACCAGTGGAGTGCCACAAGGATCGGTGCTGGGTCCATTGCATTTTGTCATTTTATATAAATGATTTGGATGTGAACATAGGAGGTATAGTTAATAAGTTTGCAGATTACACCAAAATTGGAGGTGTAGTGGACAGCGAAGAAGGTTACTTCAGCGTACGATGGGATCTTGATCAGATTGGCCAATGAGCCGAGGAGTGGCAGATGGAGTTTAATTTCGATAAATGTATAAGTGCTGCATTTTGGGAAAGCAAATCTTAGCAGGACTTGATTTGGAGGTGCTGGGTGTTGGACTGGGGTGTACAAAGTTAAAATTCACACAACACCAGGTTATAGTCCAACAGGTTTATTTGGAAGCACTAGCTTTTGGAGTGGTGCTCCTTCATCAGGTGGTTGTGGAGTATAAGATCATAGGACACAGAATTTATAGCAAAGGTTTACAGTATAATGTACAGTTACGTGAGGTTCCATGAATTGGTGAATTTAAAACGGTGTCTGGTTGTGAAGGGTTGTCAAGGTTAGTGCCAGGTTAGTGAAGAAGTCAATCAGAAACATATGAGACAAAACGTTACCGGTCTTGAATCTACTGTGACTGCAGACAAGGCATCTGCAGAATGTAGATGCCAAAAGTTCAGTTGTTAGCCAGAGTTTTACAACATTGTGTGTAGAGTGGAATGAAAGCTGGGGGAGAGGCAGTAAATCATGGTGGCAAGTTGTTCATTGAGCATGACTGCATTTGAAGCATAGAGAGCTGGTCAACCGAAGCACTGTCTGCTTGAGGTTCCCTCCTCAACCCCTAACAATGTTTGTTTAAGGCCCCAGTATTTTACTTGACAATGATATTAAATACCACCGATGTAATCTGGCATAAACCTGCACACAGTGGAACTTAATAACGAAAATAGAAATGATTAAATACCCCTTGCAGGCATCAGCAATTGCTGTCATCCGGGTCCCCTCTCACTGGATCCTCTGGGAACGCGGACTGCATGGGGCTCTGTGCAGTTACCTGGTCCTAATGAGATCACTGCAGAGTCAAACACTGGAGAGATTGAATGAATCAGGCTGTGTCCCTCAAAGGCCAAAGACAGTGATGTCCTGAGCACACTACATTGATGATCAAAACACACCGCCCAAGAAAGATCCTTTAGTCCCTGGACTCAGCTTCAGGTTTCAAAAGATGCCTGAGCTTGGGAAAATGGTCAGCTGTCGATTAACATCCCCCTGGCCAGGTATTCCTTTATGTCCTCATGGCGAAACCTGGATGGGGAGTGTGTGCAAGGTGCCATGGCAGTGCCATGAGTTGTGATGCCACATGTTACTGAGTTCCCTGTTGCTGCAAGGAGTCGTATTATTGAATCCTTACAGCGTGGCAGCAGGCCATTCGGCCCATCTAGGGTACACCGACCCTCCGAACAGCATCCCACCCAGACCCCCTACTAACCCTGGCCTTTCCATGGCTAATCCACCTAACCTACACAAACCTGAACTGACAGTGTTCAGGGATATAGAAATTTAGGGTTACAGGGATCGGGTAGGAGGGTGACATGGTCTTTGGAGGCCTGCTTCCGACACTGTCAGGAATTCTACAATTAATCTCTGGACAGTGGGAGGAAATGGGAGCACCCGGAGGAAACTCACGCAGACGCAGGGAGAATGTGCCAACGCCACACAGACAGTCACCCGAGGCTGGAATTGACCCTGGGTCCCTGGCGCTGTGAGGCAGCAGTGCTAACCACTGAGCCAACTAATTGTTCTTGGTTTGTTATTTGCCCTTCACTACACACTTGGTTCAGAATTTCTCAGCTCAGCCCTGGAAGCAGTTCCTTTTCATTTACTTTAATGTAGTTCTTGTTGGAAGGAGTCCGAGTTCGTTGTTTTTGACTTTTGACAGGAAATAAACCCCCCAGAAGGGACTGGTTTCTGTCTGTTTGGATAGAAGTGACTTGGGTTTTCTGAGTTTTAAATTATGTATTGGTTTATTTCTTCATTGCACTGTTGGCTCAGTCTCAGGAAATAGCCACTTGGATTGAGTGGGCCAGTTCACTCAGTCTGAATGCTGACAGCCACGCGATGTTCTTCCTTGCCCCTGGTAAACTCTAATGATGTCCAGTCCATCTTCTCCATCACAGAGGCGTGTGCTCATTCCTTTCCCGCTGACGGATTCAAGCCGCTGTTGTTAATGTTGTTAAATGAGGACCTGGAGATTTGGATCAAGGTTTGACATGACATTGGGTAGTGCTTCATGTAGCTGCCTCTATTCGAATAATCTGGCACCCTTCCTCTCTCTGATGGCAACACGGTTCACGTGAAAAACAGTTTAATTGAAACACAGTGATGTTGGCAGATGCCCGTGGTACTTACATATCTTCAAGTTGCTCTGTTCCAATCTGGTGCATTGTGTTATTTGCAGCACTGGCTAAAGTAAGGCTTTAGTTTAAACTGTTTGTAAACCTCATGACATTCTGATACAATAGAGAAGGTTGGGGAGGGGTGTAAGGCCCTGGTTAAGGTTGAGGGGAGACAGTCAGGTTGGGTCATGTCCAGAGTGGGGAAGTGGTGGGGGTAAGATACCTGGGAGAAGGAGCAGGTTAGGTTAGAGGATAGTAGGGAGGTGTACTTGGGAGTGTGAGATGCACATGGAGCAGTTAAATAGCTATTCAGGAGTTAGACTATATATTTCATAGCCTAACTTTTCCTGAGTAACTATTTAATTTAATTGGAACCATCCAAAGTCTCCCATTTAATGGAGAATTCAGGAAGGTTCCAGATCTAGGGGTGGAAAATTTAAATTCCCGGGTAATTCATTCTATGCCTTCTCCATCTTACACTGGCATAATGACTCTGTGGCCATCAGAAAACCAGGCCAGTGAGTCAGAAAACCATTCCACCCAGACACCAATGAAACTGCGCTGCTTTTCCTTGGTTCTATGCTTTCAGGTACTTGGTTACATCCTTAATCTGCATATCCAAATGCCAGTTTTCAGGTGGGTCAGGCAATAATGCAGAGGTTATAATGCTTGAGGTCCTGTTCCTTAATTTAGCTTCTAGCTCCTGCAACTCTCCAAACTAGTTGTGTTGTCAACTCTTTGCTATGTTGTTAGCTCCAATGTGAATCACAATCCACCCTCTCCCTCTCCCTCTCCAAAACCCTTTCAAGCTGCTCCAACAGGCCCTTAACTCCAGGAAGAAATGGGTGATCCTTCCTGTAAGCCTTGCGCCACTGCACACTGCCCTCGAGGTGGCTGTGTGGGGTTGCAGGGTTGAGACTGTCATGCATCTCCTCCTGGAATGTCCTTTGTGAAGGAAGTCTGGAGAGAGATACGGTGGGTTTATCGAGGTTCATCCCAAGGAGCTCCGTGACACAGGACTCTGTGTTCTACGGTCTGTTTTCAGGACACTCGCCGAGAGAAATATTGATTGCGCCCGGAGGACCATCAACTCAGTGAAAAATGCTCTTTGATCTGCTTGAAACTTGATGGTCTTCCAGAACAAGGGGTTGACCCTGACTGAGTGTTGCGGACTGGCACATTCCAGGGTTCAGGACTACGTGCTGAGGGACATACCACTGTCTGAGGTCTTCCTGCTGAAGGTAACTGGGGGTCCATTCAGGTATTGGATCCTCCTATTGCCTCAAAAGCATGTAAATATAATCTTGTATGTGTAAGTGATGACTTTGGTTTGTTTGGATAGAATCAAACTCCAATGTTTCTTTGTTTCCTTGATATATTACTGTACAGAACTAAACTACATTTGTGACTATGTGTGTATATCTATCTATATATATCTATATATATATATATAAAAAAAAACAAACATACATATAAAGATATTTTTTAAATAAAACAAAAGACTCTGACCCCCAGGGTCTTGATACCATGAAAATGTCGCTAGTAGCTTTGATTGGCATGTGGTTCAATGGACCTTGCTGGGAAGAAGCAATGTGGGTCTCTGGTCAGCTCTGTCTGCAACCAGAAGATGAAACCTACTCCCCCACCAACCCCCTCCCCCCACACCCCACCTCCATTACACTGACACCTCAACACAATACCTCCCAGAGTACCGTTGTCACATACAGATGTAATGATTCGAATCCTCTTCTGTCTGCCCTGTCCCTAACGCCCTCCCTGAACCCAGCGAAAACCTCTGGTCATCTAACGTGCAGAACAGAACATTCCCAGCTCTTGACTGGCATGGGCAAGAAACACGCAGGAATACAGTGAGAATGAAAAACTGATTCTTGATATCAATTAGAAAATGGATGATTTTTTTTCCTTTAAGCATCAGCACGGAATTTGAAAGCTTGCTAGTAAGCAGCAAACACCTTATTTCTGTGCATTTTGTTGTCAATATAGGAGAGTCTTGCTTCATTTTATGCGTCTCACAATTCACCAATGGACTGCTGAGAAACTAGACAGCGTCAAATCCCTACTTGAGAGTCTGAAGGGTTAACTGGCAGATACAGCTCGCCACATGATTCTCTGCATCTCCATCACCAATATCCCACTGCACATTGCATAGGTAGTGAGGTCTCCTCAGGGCTGAGTCATATGTTTTTGTTAATTCACTCTTGGGCTCATCTTTTATCACATGTTGCAGTGTTAATAATACAGTAAAATGTACTTTAATATTTCTAATGTGTTTTGCAATTAGACAAAAAAGAGAGATGAACATAGAATATAGAACATAGAACTTTACAGCGCAGTACAGGCCCTTCAGCCCTCAATGTTGCGCTGTCCTGTGAAACCAATGTGAAGCCCATCTAACCTATACTATTCCATTTTCATTCCATATGTTTATCCAGTGACCATTTAAATGCCCTTAAAGTTAGCAAGTCTACAACTGTTGCAGGCAGTGAGTTCCACGCCCCTACTACACTCTGAGTAAAGAAATTACCTCTGATATCTGATCTATATCTATCACCCTTTGATTTAAAGCTATGTCCCCTCGTGCTAGCCATTGCCATCTGAGGAGAAAGGCTCCCCCTGTCCACCCTACCTAACCCACTGATTATCTTATATGTCTCAATTAAGTCACCTCTCAATCTTGTTCTCTCTAAAGAAAACAGCCTCACACCCCTCAGGCTTTCCTCATAAGAGCTTCCCTCCATAACAGGCAACATCCTAGCAAATCTCCTCTGAACCCTTTCCAAAGCTTCCACATCCTTCCTGTTATGCGGTGATCAGAACTGTATGCAATACTCCAAGTGCGGTCGCACCAGAGTTTTGTACAGCTGCAGCATGACTTCATGTTTCAAAAACTCAACCCCCCTAGCAATGAAAGCTAACACACCACATAGCTTCTTGACAACCCTCTCAACCTGGGTGGCAACTTTCAGGGATCTATGTACCTGGACACCGGGATCTCTCTGCTCATCTACACTGCCAAGAATTTTAATATTAGCCCAGGACTCTGCATTCCTGTTACTCCTTCCAAAGTGAATCACCTCACACCTTTCTACATTAAACACCTCTCAGCCCAGCTCTGCAGCTTAACTACATCCCTCTGTAACCTACAACATCCTACAGCACTATCCCCAACTCTACCGACCTTAATGTCATCCGCAGACTTACTAACCTACGAGACAAAGTTAAACATGGAATTGATGTTACATAGGCGAGAATTTAATTAATGGTGAGAATGCTAGTTATACGTTAATAGTTAGTTTAATTGGATTCAAACCAAGAGAGGTCATTATTTGTGACCTGTTTTGCTTGGAGCTTCAGGATCAAGAGGAGGGAATGTGGTCAGGTGACCAGCAGCAGAAAAAGACTGGATAAGAGTTACAATCAATCATGCTGGGAATTTTGGTCAGGCTAATTTAAACTCTGATCTCGACGAAAAGTGCAGTCAGGGCACGTTGTGAGCAGTTCTGTCAGCTGTGGCCTGCAGTTTCCTGTCTTGACCAAATAAGGCAGGTGTCATGGTGGTCCACTGGACATGTTGCCACCATTATTACCTTATATGGAGTGTATGGAATGTTTATGACTTGGGAGTTGTTTACCAGTAATCCCCATTGGCTGGGATTGAAAAATATGATCAGGCTTTGATCAATTCATTGGCCGAGCCCTAGAGATCTCTCTGGAAATGGAGCACATTTTCAGTTAAGAGAACAAAGGGGCTATTTCAGAAGAAGCCTCCCAGACCATACTTGAAAAACTCGTGCCCTGAAGTAAATGTTCAGAGAGAGAATAAAAAACCATGAGGCGAGGCCTACACAGAGGATAATGATGGTCACTTCTCTTGAATCAGGGTAATATTTGATTCAAACCAAATTTATAGAGCTTAAGTAAGAACTCGGGTTAATTAAGTGAATTAAGTAAAGTAAACACAAAGTGAAATTAAATGAAGTGAGTTAAAGTTGAAGTTAGATGAAATAAAAAGTTAATGTTGCAATGAATGTGTGTTGGTATTTGAAGTGTTAAAATAAAGAAGGGTTTGTTTAATTAAGTTCTGAGTCTGTTCCCTGCCTTTTGTCTGTCACACAAGGGCAGAATACGGGTTGAACGTTGGAGGATTCCTTTTTGGGTCACACAGACCATACTCAAGTGGCCAAAGCAAACACAATCTCTTTGTTTGGCATTTTTTTTGTCTTTCTTCTGCACAATGAAAGTTCCTGTTCACAACTGCCTGAATACAGCACTTTACACCGCCTGCTCCTTCCACTTTCAAAATGTGGAGGTGTCGGTGTTTTGAAGAGTGAAAACATTATCTGTTAGGGAGGAAGCAACAGTCTTTCAGAAAGTGCTAGAACATCGAAGGGTGCTGCAGAAAGTTTGCTGTGTGGAAAGTTTGCTTCTGAGGCTTTATTCATGGTCATGGGTCCGAGATCTGCAGACTGAATTCAGCCACCCATCATTGTTCAGCCTTCAGTGTCTGTTGTTTCACACATGCTGCTGAACAAGCGTGTAATCCTTAAGCACATATTGCTCCAACCTCGGAAATAACAGAGCCTGCACTTAGAGCATCTTTCCCCACCAGAACAATGTGTTCTGATGCAGGTTTCAGATGTTAATGCTGTGTTGGGTGTACACTCCCTTGTAGGACACATGGTAGAATCCATGAGACATGTACAGAGATGAGTGACCACGTAGTCTCAAGTAAACAGAGAGTGACTGGAGGTGTGGCATGTGAGTAGAGGCAAGGACCTACTACAAATCTTTTCACGCTAGCACTGGCCTCAGTGCTCTTCTCATTAAAGTGCTAAGTCTTGGTTGTACTCAGAAGGGATCCCCGACATCTGCTGCTATGACATGAGCAATGCCACATTCATATAACTTCTATCCCGATTGGAATAAACAAAGAAACTGTTTAACTCTGACTTGTTAATCATGATCTAATGTGCGTGCACGGTGGCTCAGTGGTTAGCACTGCTGCCTCACAGCGCCAGGGATCCAGGTTCCAGCCTCGGGTGACTGTCTGTGTGGAGTTTGCATATTCTCCCTGCATATTCTGCTTGGGTTTCCTCTGGGTGCTCTGGTTTCCTCTCACAGTCCATAGGTGTACAGGTTAGGTGGATTGGCCATGCTAAATTGCCTGTGGTGTTCAGGGATGTGAAGGTTAGGAGCCTGAGTCAGGGGTAAATGTAGGGAGATGGGTTAGGAGGATCGGTGTGGACTTGTTGGGCCCAATGGCCTGTTTCTGCACTGTAGGGATTCTACGATGCTGATTACTGCTTGTTCAGACATGTGACAATTGTAAGTGTACATATACATTTCCCGATGTTAATGTTGACATACAATGATGTGTGGCCTACTTGCCCTCACCTCATTTTTCTTTCCCCTTGCTCACCCACAACCTTCAGGTGCAGAATCAGGGTCCACATCTGGCCTGGAGGGAGCCTGCTCTCTGGCACCACCTGTTGGACTGGAGGATTTCGGTGTACATTCCCAGGGGTTTTAGTGACGATGGAGGACCTGGACAGGCTGACAGTGCCCTGGAGGTCCCAAGGTGTAGGGTCAGCCTCCTAAGCAGTAACTTCCACAAGATTAGGTGATCACAGGCAGGGAGTTAGCGGGGAGGGGCTGGGCCAGACTGTGGGTCCTCCTGCGTCTGCTTCCTGGAGAGGAAAGGCAGTCTGGAGTTGGATCAAGGCCTCTGATCTCTCCTTGCAGCTGATGCTGAGCACCAGTGGCTAAAACGACAGAGTGAAGTCTGTGCACAGTTCGGGCAGCGGCTCAGCATTTTTCTAGGACCTGGCTTCTATGACAACCCCCAATCTGTGTCCAAGGAACCCAGCCACGCTGGGGTCAGCCCAGTTCCGAGTGTGCCTCCTGCTCCTGTGTATTTTCACAAGACTGTTCATAGAGTTACCTTCTGTCTGGGCATGGGCCTGGGCAGAGCCCTTGTCTCTAGCAGGCTTCTCAGTGCCAGAGACCTGGAGCTGGTTCCCTCGTTGATGCTGACCAGAATGAAAATGATCGACATCTCTGGGCTGGTGGAGGGTGCAGGAGGAAGCCCTGCTGAGGGATTTGTCACTTCATCCTCAGAAGTGGAGGAGGAGCTGATCTCTTTGGGCATTGTATCTGGTGTCCTCAGAAGGAAGGAGAGGCCAATAATCGTACAATTGGGTTAGAGGGTTGAGAGTACATTCACAGCAGTAAAGGCAGAGTATCACAGCAAAGCATATTTGGCTGACCGGACACACATCAGACAATCCCTACAGTGCAGAAAGAGGCCATTCAGCCCATCAAGTATGCATTGACCCTCCGCTGAGCATCCCACCTTCTCCCCAGCCCCACCACTCCCATTTATCTCTCTACCCTGGAGGCGCCCTGCCTGTATTCCTGAGGAAGGGCTTTTGCTACCATCCCACCCAGACCTCAACCCAATCCCCATACTCTACGTTTCCCATGGACAATCCATTTAACCCATACATCTTTGGAGTGTGGGAGGAAACCGGAGCACCTGGAGGAAATCTCCCCATACGTGGGGAGAACGTGCAAACTCCGCACAGACAGTTGCCCGAGGCTGGAATCGGACCTGGGCCCCTGGCACTATGAAGCAGCAGTGCTAACCACCAAGCTACTGTGCTGTCCTGATGATTCAGCACTCTGACAGGATTGGTTATGGTCTGACCATGGTTTCAGGATCTCCTCCTCATTGGGGTGTGTGTACAGAGATTTCACCTTCTCTGCTACCCATCTTGGTTTCTTTGGTCCTATTATTGAACACAGTTTCTGCTGCATTGAGAAAAGAGGGAAGATTGAGTGAGATGAAAGTCGATGGAAGACCTGTTAGTGATGATGGAAGTGTTGGAGGTGGAGAGGCTAGGGGGGGTGGCCTAAGTGGGTGAGTGAGTATGACCTCCAGGTCCCAGGTCAGACAAATAGGAAGTGAGCTCCCTTCTCTGGGCCATTTGCTGAGTCCCAGTATCTCTGTGTAAAGGCCAATCCCTGGCTTACAGTGTTCAAAGGGTTACAGAGCTGGAGTTTAAAGTAGTGTCTGTGATGTGATGAGAGTGAGTTGCCAGCCTCAGTTATACCTCCCTCTGGTTGCCACATGATTGAACATGGACAGCACAGTGGAGCCCGGATGTTTCATTAGCGGGGTGAGCAGAGCCAAGTCTCAATGAGCCATGATGGGAAAAACCTCCATAAAAAATAACAATCTAACAAAGGGGGCAATTCAGCCCTTGCAATCCTAATCAACCCTGAAGAATAGCTGTAAGCCAGCACATTCCTTCACCATTGTTACTGAATCCCAGCTCAGTCTGAGACCTCTGTTCCTCTGTAAAAGCCTTGCAGCCTAACCTGCTCTTGTGGTTCTGTCTCGAACAGGATCGGCTGTTCGAGCAAGTTACTGCAGGTGCTGGAATCTATACTGAAAACAACAAATGCTGGAGGTCACAGCAGGTCAGGCAGCATCCATGGAGAGAGAGCAAGCTAATGTTTCGAGTCTAGATGTCTCTTCATCAGAGTTCATCCAACTTTGCTGAGCTTCGCCTCCCCCTCCCCCAGCTCCCGTTCCCTCCAGCTCCCATTTCCCCCAGAACCAGTTCCCCTAATCCTGTTCCTCCAGATTCCATTTCCCCCCAGCTTCTACTCTCCCCAGTCCCATTTCCCCCCAGCTCCTATTCCCCCCGCTCCTGTTCCCCACAGCTCCTGTTCCCCCAGCTCCTCTTTCCACAACTCCTATTCCCCCAGTTCG
>NC_057725.1:62242065-62248990 GCF_004010195.1 Chiloscyllium plagiosum
CCTCCAGCTCCTGTTCCCGGCACCCATTCCCCCAGCTCCTGTTCCCGGCTCCCATCTCCTCAGTTCCATTTCTCCCCAGTCCCATTCCTTCAGTTTCAGTTCCTCAGCTCCCATTCCCCAAACCCTATATTCTGAAAGGCTTTCTCTTAAAATCCATTCTTTCAATGTCACCAGCTTCCTCTCTGTCTTCAGAAATTTCCTGAATCTTGCCTTTGACCTTTTCCCATGGAGTTGTACAGCATAGAAACAGGCCCTTTGGCCCAACTCAATCATGCTGACCAAATTTCCTAATCTGAAGTAGTTGCATTTGCTTGTGTTTGGCCCATTTCCCTCTAAATTTTTCCTATCCATGAACCTGTCCAAATGTTTTTTGTGACTAGAATTGTATGCAATACTCCAAATATGGCCTTACCAATACAGCCACAACATGATGCCCTGACCCCTGTACTTCCACCGATGAAGGCAAGCATTCCAAACACCTTCTTCACCATCCTGTCAATTTGTGACACCACATTCAAGAATCTATGTACCTGTATGCCGAGGTCTCTCTATTCGGCAACACTCCTCAGGCCCCTACCATTAACTGTGAAAGTCCTGCCATGGCTTGTCTTACCAAAATACAGCACATTGCATTTGTCTAAATTACACCATCTGCCATTCCTTGACCCACTGGCCCAGTTGATCAAGATGCCATTGTACTCTTAGATAACCTCCCTCACTGTCCACTGTACCACCAAACTGATTTCTCATGTTCTGCTCAGTACCTCATCATCTACTATAAAGGAACAGTAATTATGTGAAAATTGTATGTGAGATCCAGTTACATTCCCAATGTTACGGATGGTTTTACTCAACACCAACCCTAAGTTCAAAATGGATGCAGTGAGAAATTAGTCCATTTTCGTGCATAAAGCTGAGCCTAGTATCTTTCAGAACACTGCAGTACAGTTGACGAAGACTGCACACCCCTTTTGAATTTTGCCCAGTATTCACGGAATGAGCTAAATCCTTCGGGAATGTTCCTTGATGTTTTGATGTTCGGTGGGTCTACCTTGTGAGGATGAGTTATCTTGCTGTTTTATTTCCATGTGATAATGTTGTGTCTTAAATCGAACCAGCTGTCTCTGCAGGCCCCTGCATTCCCCGTAACCTTCCCACGCCTTTGATGTCCATATCCCTATCCCCAGCACTCTCTGTCTTACAGAGCTGTAAGAAATGATTAATGGACTTTAAACTGCACCAGGATAGTGAGAGGGAGTGAAGTGAGCCCTATTCTTTGGACCATTCCTGGTGTTACACGACAGCATGAATTCAGTCCCTTTCTCTCTTCCAGAGCTCAGAGGTGCTGATCCAGATTATCCTTTCTTTTTGATGAGGGGCTTTCATCTTTTTTTGGATCGATTGGCTACTCTGTGTCTGACAGACCCTAACGTCATTGTAACCAAATGCTCAATAAAAACCTTTTAACCGTCTTCAGCTGGATTTCAGTTCTCCAGGTCCAAACAAGGAAAGTTTACTGATATAAACTTCCACTAAAAATAAATTCAGTAAAATACAGTTTTAAGTTGTGCTGAATGCATCATCTTAGAGAGCTCTTCTTTATTAAGTATTGCATTATTCTGTCTATAATCCTGCAGTTCTTACAAGTTTAATACTTACTCATGTTTGCATTTACAGTGCTGTCATTCTATTTGGGTCAGGTCTAGCATTTCTGTCACCCCTGTCCATATTTTTAACATCAGGCTGAGAATTGGCCTTTTTTGTATTAATTTTCATCTCAAACGCTATGATTCTATTTGGGTTGCTCCCAGGACCTTGCCCTGTATGAGCTTGGACAGCAAGGATTATCATGGGAATCATATAGAATTCCCATCCTCTCCAATTCTGTCAGCTAACTCCAGGCTCTCTCAGCAGGGACTGGAGAGATAATGATCAGGAGCAGGAATCCAAGCTGACATTTCTCACACAGCAAGAGGCCGCAGAAGCCCTCAGGTTTTTTTTAGTGATAAAAAGAGTCTCCTTATAATTAAAAAAAGATCATTACCATACCCTTAGATGTCTGGTGGATAGAAATTGCTTTAGGGCTGACACAGTTACAAAGCAGGCAACAGGTAGACAGGGAGAGTACAAAAATCCTAGCTGTCTAAAAATATATTTCTATTCAACCACACAATGTGCTAGGTGGAAGAATCCAATGTATGGTGGAGTGCGGGGAGGCTTTGGACTGTCTTACAACTCAAACAGAGTCTGAACATCCACCAAAGGACTGTCAAAAGAATCACTGCACTTTTGAAAACAAGTCATTGAAACTCATTGAGTCCTGTGTTTGCACCGTTGCTTAGCAACAAGTTAAGACAATACAGAACCACATTGTGTGTGTAGAGAATCATTCATTTAGCAACAGGTAGCTGACTGGTTTGTGTAAACGTGACCAGTTTTGGATGCCAGAAATCATCAGAAAGCTGTCTGTTTGATTCCTGTATAGATGAGCTTGAGGGTTACAATAGAGGATGAGAAGACTCCAGACTGCTGGAAGAGCAGGTTCTGTGTCTCTATCTTGCTGCAGTGAAAATACCTGAAGCCTGGAGAAAGCCAATTGGTTTCTCCCATACATTGCCTTCAATAAGTAGCTAAAAAAACTTTGTAATTAGAGTACCAGTTGTCCTGTGCCTCCTGTAAAGAAGTGAAAGAATCTGGAGAAAGCTGACTGAAATTAGTCAAAAGGTACATCTCATTGAAGCCTGTGGTCTGGTGCTATTAAGCCCTGTTTCCCCAATTCAGTTTTTCCCCCCTCTATCGATAGCACCAATGCTTCTTTCTTTGTGTTTTTTATATATATATGTGTGTTTGTGTGTGTGTGGGCACTTAAAAAAGGGGTTAGAATTACAACTAATAAAGTTTTATGTTAATGGTTCATAATCTGTGACTCAACCCTACGAATTTGTAATAAATAACCAGTTCTAGATGAACTTAGTATTTGTTGTCGACCTGATTCGATCAGATAGGGAAAGTGGGGACTTTGTGTACTTTGATTCAAACATTAATGTTTGTGGTAACCTCAGAATATGGAGGTTCGAGAATCAGCATAGAAACTGTTTCCACTCCTAAATGGATCAAAAACCAGAGGTCACAGTTTATAAGTGTTTTGTAAAGCTGAGGCGAGAGCAACCTTTTTCACACAGATGAGTAGTTAGGGGCAGAAGGCACAGCCTGGAAATGTGAGGTAGATTGAATTGAGGCATGCAAGAGGACACTGGATGGTTATTTAAAAGTAAACAACATGTAAGGCTATTGCGTCCAATTTTATGCACCGCGCTTTGGGATGGACTTCAAGGCATTGACAAGAATGGAGACCTAGAATGGATCTGGGGATGAGAGACTTCAGTCATGTGGATAGAGGATGAGGCTATTATCTCCAAGTCAACTCTCTCTTCTTTTCTCTGAGAGGAATAGCCTCACCCTCTATCCACATGACTGAAGTCTCTCTGCAACCACACGGGATTAATGTGGATTTCACCAGTTTCCCTCCAGCCTGGTCCCAAGCTTCCCCACCTCCCCTCCTATTTATCTCTCAGCCCCTGACTCACAAGCCTCATTCCTGGTGAAAGGCTTATATCTGAAATGTCGATTTTCCTGCTTCTCAGATGCTGCCTGACCTGCTGTGCTTTTCTAGCACCACACTCTTGACTCCGATCTCCAGCATCTGGAGTCCTCACTTTCTTCCAGCTGAGTTCAGCATTGCCTCCTGGTTTTGGACTCTTTCCATGCCCTATTTGTAAAGTGCGAAATTGTTTAAGCCTTGTTATCCAACTTTTTCACTACTGTACCAGCTTCGATGCTTTGTGCATATTTACTTCAAAGTTCCTCTGCTCCCGAACCCTTTTTAGATTTGAATTCCTCACTTTATATTACTGCTCCTCATTCTTCTGATCAAATTACCATTTCACCGTGCTGTGTATTAAATTTCATTTGGCACATAATAGCAGTGGTCTGTCTATGTCCATTTGAAGGTTATCACTGTCTTCTTCAATTATAAGGTTACCTTTGACATATATATTGGCAAATTGCTTGTCCGATATCCAAATACCTTTGCTAGATCGTTCGGCTTTGGTGGACAGTCCTGCAGCAGAGTCCTCTCCCAGGCCAACATACTCATGATCAAAACACCAATCACTCATGACCACATCTGCTGTGTAGAATGTATAATTCAAATGCCCCGCAGATGCCGCTCCAGTTGGAACTCAGTCGCGACAGGAGCTGCTGTAGAGGAAAACAGTGCACAAGCCTCCAAACAGCCCATCAACTCAATCCTTCAAGCACCATTGGCTGTTGCCTTGCCAGAGTCTGCAGATTGCACTTCTCAGCTATTTCAGTGCCCATTGCATTGGAACTCCAATTGGGTAGACACATCATCCTCGATCCCAGGGCACTAGCTTAACGCACTATCTAAGCTTTTAGCTTTCGCTTGGGCAGGCCATTGATCGGAAATGCTTGTTGCGTTGGTTTTGCTTGTGAATCCAGATGACCAAGACTCTTTCCACACCTTCCATGATGCCTACCTCTGGTACGACTTGGCAGCAATTAAAAGCGGGGGTGGGGGGGGTGGGGGGGTGGGGGGAGGGGTGGGGAGGCGCTGTGGGTGATGGATTAATGCTGTTGTTGCTCGACTGCTAATCCAGAGAGTCAGCTAATGTCCTGGGGACCTGGGCTCGAATCGTACCACAGCAGATAGTGGAATTTGACTTCAATTAAAATCCGGAATTAAGAGTCTAATGATGACGAGTCTATTGTCAGGAAGAAAAAAAATAATTTGCTTTGTTAATGGAAGGAATCTGCCATCCTTACCTGGTCTGGCCTACACGTGACTTCAGACCCACAGCAATGCAATTGACTCTTAACTGCTCTCTGGCCAATTAGGGATGGGTAATAAATGCTGGCCTAACCAGTGATGCCCTCATCCTGTGAATGAATAAGAAAGTGTATTACTTAGATGTAGGTTAACTTTAATTATTGTGTGCACGGATAGGGTGAGTGAGGGAGGGAATTTGCAGAACTTTGACAGAAAGAAGGAATCCATTTGTGCTCTGCTGTGTGTGGGTCTTTGGTTCCAGCATTTCCTTTCACTGAGGCCTGGTAATTTTGTAGCTGGGAACAGGCCGTAGTAACCTCTCTGACTGCTGAGACAGAGCTTCAGTAATTGGGTTAGCAGGTCAGGAGCTGTCGGACTATTCTCTTTGTGAGCTTGTGAATTGTCTATCACTCAACCCAGGGAGTCACTGCAGCTTGTGGCGTGATTGAATTCTCTGTCGAAAACAGCAGTAACATCAAAGCTTTAACAGAATGCTTACAAATCAAAAGAAGGGACAGGCAGGAGGAGAGATCAGTTAGTGGGTGAGCCCAGAGGAGACAAATCAATACCAGAAAGCAACTCAAATCAATAGTAGTTGTAAGAAATTACTGCCTAAATTAACCCTGAAACTGTAAGAAGATAAAAATAGCTCTGAAAACTACCTCTCCTGAGACTTCAGTCAAATTTGCAAGGATCTCTTTTCAGGATTATTCACAGTTTACAATGTTATTGCTGAATTGTACATCTGCTAGGACATTAGTTTGTCACACTGGTGAGCATTTACAACACAATGGATCATCTTAAGCAGGAATCCATTTTAGGTAAAATCACTAAAGTCCCATAGGGCTCTTCTCTCGTTAGAGAGCGGCACGGTGGCACAGTGGTTAGCACTGCTGCCTCACAGCACTAGAGACCCGGGTTCAATTCCTGCCTCAGGCGACTGACTGAGTGGAGTTTGCACATTCTCCCCGTGTCTGCGTGGGTTTCCTCCGGGTGCTCTGGTTTCCTCCCACAGTCCAAAGATTTGCAGGTCAGGTGAATTGGCCATACTAAATTGCCCGTAGTGTTAGGTAAGGGGTAAATGTAGGGGTATGGGTGGGTTGCGCTTCGCGGGGCGGTGTGGATTTGTTGGGCCGAAGGGCCTGTTTCCACACTGTAAGTAATCTAATAACTGGTGGTGGTTTAACCTGAGGGTCACCACGCCTCAGGTGAGGCTGAGAAAGTAATGGTAACTCAGCCACTGCAGGAATTAAACTCATGCTGTTACTGTCACTCTGCATCACCATCCAGCCAACTGAGCTAAGGATGGGCCTGAGCATCAGTGCATTCAAGAAGAATAAATCTTACAATTCAAAATTATTAATAAACTGCCTGCACCTCGATTGTAAAGTGAATATATTACAAACTGTGTACCATATTTGGTGTGCGTGTCTGTGTGTATGCCCGTGTGTCTATGTGTGTGTCTCTCTATATGTGAGCCTATGTGTGCAAGTCTGTGTCAATCTGTGTGTGTGTGCCTGCAAGTCTATGTGTGAGTGTGTCTGTGTCTGTGTATCTGTGTGTGTCTATGTCTCTGTGTCTGTGTGTGAATGTCCATGTGTGTGAATGTCCACGTGTGTGTATATGCATGTGTATGTGTATATGTATGTGTGTGTGCACATCTGTGTGTCTGTGCATGCATCTATGTCTGTCTGTCTGTGCGTGCTTTGTGTGCATGTCTGTGTAAGTCTGTGTGTGTGGGTCTATGTGTAAGTGTGTGTGTGTCTATGTCTCTGTCTGTATTTGTGTCTCAGTGCATATGTTGTGAGTCTGTGTGTGTGTGTGAGAGAGAGAGAGTATGTGTGTCTGTGCGTTTATGTCTCTCTGTGTGTGTGAGAATGCCTGTATCTGTGTGTGTATGTCTTGTGTCTGTGTTTGTATGTTGTGTCTGTGTGTCTGAGTGTGTACTTTCGTGTGTGTATGTGAGAGAGAGAGAGAGAGTATGTGTGTCTGTATTTTTATGTCTCTGTCTGTGTGAATGTGTGTGTGCGTTTGTTTGTGTGTTTTTGTGCATGCGTGAGTGTGTATGTCTGTGTC
>NC_057725.1:62249264-62252950 GCF_004010195.1 Chiloscyllium plagiosum
TCTCTCTCTCTGTCTCTCTCTCTGTCTCTCTCTCTGTCTCAGTCTCTCTCTCTCTCTCTCTCCCCCCTCTCAGGGTGAAATCCTCTGTCGGTTGTGATCAGGAATCCCTGGCTGCCACAGTCTGGGAGAGGGGTTTGGGTGGAGGTTGGAGTTGTGGATATTGAGCTGAAACTATGATCTCATTTGTTTGTGAGAGATAGCGAGTGGTGTGTGTCAACAAGGGATCTCTCTGTGTCAATGTGTGTATGTGTGTGTCAGTGTCTCTGTGCACAAGTCAATGTGTCCACACGTGAGTGTTTTCCCTGTGTGTGAACGAGTGTGTGACGGGAATGTCTGCGTGTGTAACTCTGTGTGTCTCTGTGTCTGCGTGTGTGTCTGTGTCTGCGTGTGTGTCTGTGTCTGCGTGTGCGTGTGTGTGTGCGTGTGTGTGTGTCTGTGTGTGTGTGCGTGTGTGTGTGCGTGTATCTGTGTCTGCGTGTGTGTCAATGTGTGCGTGTGTCTGCGTGTGTGTCTGCATGTGTGCATGTATGTCTGCGTGTGTGTGTCTGCGTGTGTGTGTGTGTGTGTGTGTGTGATGCACACAGGTTGGGTTGGACTGTTGTCCCGGGATCATAACATCGGGAAACATCCCAGAGGTGACGTTGCAGTGCTATAAGATGCTATTATTGTCAAACTAGCCTCGACATATCCCAGCAGTTATATCCAAGCAGAAAGAATGAGGAGGCGGTGGAAGTCTCAGGGAGATGTTGGATGAGCAATCCGTACAGCTCTTCATCAGTTTGGATGAGCTCTCTGGGTTATTACTGACTACGAGTTAGCACCCTCTTTTAGCGTAGGGAGTTACAGGGAGTGGTGGTAAAAAACACTTAGGAGCCCAAGGAGAAGAGAGTCTTATCTTAAACATTCATTGCATAATGATAGCTACATAAAAGGTACATGGAGGGATACTTAAGAGGGAAATTAGGAGGGCAAAACGGGGACATGAGATAGCTTTGGCAAAGAGAGTTAAGGAGAATCCAAAGAGTTTTTACAAATACATTAAGGACAAAAGGATAACTGGGGAGAGAATAGGGCCCCTCAAAGATCAGCAAGGCAGCCTTTGTGTTATGCCGCAGGAGATGGGGGAGATACTAAACGAGTATTTTGCATCAGTAGTTACTGTAGAAAAGGACTTGGAAGATATAGAATATAGGGAAATAAATGGAGACATCTTGAAAAATATCCATATTACAGAGGAGGAAGTGCTGGATGTCTTGAAAAGGGTAAAGGTGGATAAATCCCCAGGACCTGATCAGGTGTATCCTAGAACTCAATGGGAAGCAAGGGAAGTGATTGCTGGGCCTCTTGCTGATATATTTGTATCATCGATAGTCACAGGTGAGGTACCGGAAGACTGGAGGTTGGTGGTGCCACTGTTTAAGAAGGGCGGTAAAGACAAGCCAGGGAACTATAGACCAGTGAGCCTGACCTCGGTGGTGGGCAAGTTGTTGGAGGGAATCCTGAGGGACAGGATGTACATGTATTTGGAAAGGCAAGGACTGATTAGGGATAGTCAACATGGCTTTGTGCGTGGGAAATCATGTCTCACAAACTTGATTGAGTTTTTTGAAGAAGTAACAAAGAGGGTTGATAAGGGCAGAACGGTGGACGTGACCTATATAGACTTCAGTAAAGCGTTTGTCAAGGTTCCCCATAGGAGACTGGTTAGCAAGGTTAGATCTCATGGAATACAGGGAGAACTAGCCATTTGGATACAGAACTGGCTCAAAGGTAGAAGACAGAGGATGGCGGTGGAGGGTTATTTTTCAGACTGGAGGCCTGTGACCAGTGGATTGTCACAAGGATCAGTGCTGGGTCCTCTACTTTTCATCATTTATATAAATGATTTGGATGCGAGCATAAGAGATATAGTTAGTAAGTTTGCAGATGACACCAAAATTGGAGATGTAGTGGACAGCGAAGAAGGTTACCTCAGATTACAACAGGATCTTGATCAGATGAGCCAATGGGCTGAGAAGTGGCAGATGGAGTTTAACTTAGATAAATGTGAGGTGCTGCATTTTGGGAAAGCAAATTTTAGCAGGACTTATACACTTAATGTTTAGGTCTTAGGGAGTGTTGCTGAACAAAGAGACTTTGGCGTGCAGGTTCATAGCTCTTTGAAAGTGGAGTCGCAGGTAGATAGGATAGTGAAGAAGGCATTTGGTATGCTTTCCTTTATTGGTCAGAGTATTGAGTACAAGAGTTGGGACGTCATGTTGCGGGTGTCCAGGACATTGGTTAGGCCACTGTTGGAATATTGTGTGCAATTCTGGTCTCCTTCCTTTTGAAAAAATGTTGTGAAACTTGAAAGTGTTCAGAAAAAATTTACCAGAATGTTGCCAGAGTTGGAGGATTTGAGCTATAGGGAGAGGTTGAATAGGCTGGGGCTATTTTCCCTGGAGCATCAGAAGCTGAGGGGTGAACTTATAGAGGTTTACAAAATCATAAGGGGCATGGATAGGATAAATAGACACATGTGTGTCTGCGTTCCTAGACGGCATAGGTTTAGGGTGAGAGGGGAAAGATATAAAAGAGACCTAAGGGACAATGTTTTCACACAGAGGGTGGTACGTGTATGGAATGAGCTGCCAGAGGAAGTGGTGGAGGCTGGTACAATTGCAACATTTAAGAGGCATCTGGATGGGTATATGAACAGGAGGGAATTGAGGGATATGGGCTGGGTGCTGGCAGGTGGGACTAGATTGGGTTGGGATATCTGGTCAGCATGGATGAGTTGGATCGAAGGGTCTGTTTCCGTGCTGTACATCTCTATGACTCTATATGACAGATATTGTCACAGAGACTGTGAAGGGATCCAAAACTCTTTTCGCACCATAATTACATTATTCTAGTGGCTAGTGTTTAAGATGCCCTCAGAATTAATCCTTTCAGATGCTTATCGCTCAAAAGAGACCCTGTTTAAAGTGGTCACTGCAGACAGCATGGTGCTGGCCATTGTAAAGTGAGAGCAGGAGGAGACGGTAGAGGCAGATCTGACGAAGGGTCACCGGACCCGAAATGTCAACTCTGATTTCTCTCCACAGATGCTGCCAGACCTGCTGAGCTTTTCCAGCAACATCTGTTTTTGTTTCTGGTTCCCAGCATCCACAGTTCTTCGGGTTTCTAAATTATTGGGAACATTCACTCAGATAGTGACAGATAGCGAAATGATAGCCATTGTAGTGTTGCTGTTGGGAGTGGGCAATGGAGAGACTGGAATCAGGAGAGGGGAACAGGGAGGGACGGAGGGAGGGAAGGCCACAGCATTGCTTGGGAAGTCTGGACTCAGCTCTTGAGGGGACTCAGTTGGCAGGATGGGTCAAGCCGTGTCTCTCGGTTGGGAGACCCATGTTGGGGATCTGGCTTCAAATCAGCGATGGTGGCTTTGAAACACAGGTTTGGGAGTTTTCTGTTGGTGGGTGGGACTGCGTCATCTGAGGCCCAATAGCCACTAGCATTTCAAATGTGTCTGTTTTCATTTTTAACCCTCCTGCTTCCCTCCACAATACCTCCAGCCCAACTCAATAATTCTCATTGTCTCTCAATGTTGACTCTGCCTCTCAAAACTCTCTAACCCCTCACCAACTCCCCCCTTGCCCCTCAACAATTCCCTCTCCCCTATTCACTAACTTCCTTCCCCCTCC
>NC_057725.1:62253072-62282164 GCF_004010195.1 Chiloscyllium plagiosum
CCCCCTCCCCTGCTGAATAACTTCAACCTCCCCCCAAACTTACCTTGCCTTCTTAACAACTCCCCCTTCTCTACTCAAGGGCTCTCTAAGCTCCTTTCCCTTAATTTTCATTTGACTGTCACACCAAGTCTGAGGCAATATGATGGGGTCACATCAGGATAATATTTGGAAAGCACTGCCGTTATGGACTAGGCCAGACCCCCTTCAGAACATTTCAAGAAGGTAGCCCAGGCCCTAACGTTTCTAGTTGTTTTAAGCAGGTGTAAAGTGGATATTCCAGGAGTGATGCAGCTGGTCAAACCACTCAGTTTTAATCAAAACATAGTTTATTTATCGAATGAAACACAAGCAAAAGAAAACAAAATTTAGAATAGCAACTACTTGAAAACTGGACTGACACAAAATCCTCCGCAACTTAACAAAGAGCTGTTCTGATTTCCTGCAACATCCCATAAACACATCCCTTGGCAAACAGGTAAATTCAAATCCAGGTTCTTACGAGAGAGAGAGAGATTGCAGAGAGGATCTGCCAGGGAGCATTGGCTGAAACATGGAACTCCTTTTTTTTCCCAGCAGCCTCTTGGGATCCCTAGCTAAAACTAAACCAAACTAGAAGAATCCCTGAACTGTGAGAACTGACCACTCCTCTTTCTTTGTACAAATGTTTTTTTAAAAATAACACTAAAAGTCCTTTTCCTTGATTGCTGCCTTAGGCAGTATCTGGTAGCCATAATCAAAGTGGCCTAAACCCAGACAAATCGGAACCTCTGCTTTTTACAACCCCTTTTGAAAATAACCAGGGGCAACATAACTTTGTTAAAAGAGCAGCAATGTCACACTGCCTTATCTTCAGTGTTTACTCACGTATTCCTGATGGTTGCAATAAGGAGCTGTGTCACTAACTGTGAGAAGATAATGGTGTAAGGACAACTTCCAGAAAAGTGTACACACACATTGTACATGCATTGCTTGTTACCATGTACTGCAAACCAGCTATACATTAAGGGAGCTATTGCCGAAACTCACGTGGCCCTTCACTCAGGACATGATGACCATTGTGGGTGTCGTCAATGAGCCTCAGTAACTGAGGGGATCCAGCTCTGGATGCACAGCTCACGGCTCTCTGTGCTTCCTGTGCTCATCCCAATCCAAACTCCACATGGTGCCCCTTGCTTTCATGAGCAGGGCATCCATTCCCCACATTAATTTGTGATGGGCTGCCCCCTTGGAGATGCCATCAATATTTGCCAAAGCCCAAACATTCCAGGCTGTGGTAACTTTAATAGCATCAGCTCATTTTTGCTGCAAAGTTTTTAATTAGGAGCTAAAGACGTTCTCTTCAGACAGATCTCTAGGGGGTCAAAATCCTATCCCTCAGCCAGCTGCATTCATTTGGCAGCCATGTAGCAACCTCTCGTCTTCCCTCTTTTACAGAGTTTCCTAATTCCACAAGTAGCTCACGACTGTAAGTGTGCCTCAATCATCGATATTTGCTTTGGGAAAATCTTTAAGGACATAGTATGCTGCAGATTCTATGTTGCAGACTGGCCTTAAACAGAGCTATTCATGATTTTTCAACACATTTCCTGAAGCCAATATAAACGTCGTTTGTGTCAAGGATCCATGCTGTCATTGCATTTCCTGCACATCCAACTTCAAATGTGCCCACATAAAATCTACATAAATTCATCTCTCTCAGCCTTCAGTGGGCACCTGAATGTTTGATATGTATGTGGACCGTATATTATGTGGGGCTCTATATCCTGTGGTGAGGTGTATGTGGGGCTGTATATTTTATGCATATGTGAGGTGCATAGTTTGTGATGATGTATATATGGGCTATTTATTTTATAATGATGTATATGTTGGGCTGTATATTTTGTGGTGATGTGTATGTGGGGCTGTATATTTTGTGGCTGTATATTTTATGGTGATGTGTATGTGGGGCTGTATATTTTGTGGCTGTATGTTTTGTGGTGATGTCTATGTGGAGCTGCATATTTTGTGATGTATACGTGAGCTATATATTTTGTGGTGATGTGTATGTGAGGCTATATATTTTGTGATGATGTATATGCAAGCTAAATATTTTATGATTTTATATATATATGTGAGGCTGTATATTATGTGATGATGTATATGTGGGGCTGTATATTTTATGATGATGTATATGTGAGCTATATACTTTGTGATGATGTTTGTGTGGGGCTGTATATTATGTGATGATGTATATGTGGGCTATATATTTTGTGATGTTGTATATGTGGGGCTATATATTTTATCATGATGTATATGTGGGGCTATATATTTTATAATGATATATATGTGGGGCTATATATTTTGTGATGATGTATATGTGGGGTTGTATATTTTGTGATGATATATATGTGGGGCTATATATTTTATAATGATATATATGTGGGGCTATATATTTTGTGATGATGTATATGTGGGGCTATATATTTTGTGATGATGTATATATGGGGCTATATATTTTATAATGATATATATGTGGGGCTATATATTTTGTGATGATGTATATGTGGGGCTGTATATTTTGTGATGATGTGTATGTGGGGCTATATATTTTATAATGATGTTTATGTGGGGCTATATATTTTATAATGATATATATGTGGGGCTATATATTTTGTGATGATGTATATGTGGGGCTGTATATTTTGTGATGATATGTATGTGGGGCTGTATATTTTGTGATGATCTATATGTGGGGCTATATATTTTATAATGATATATATGTGGGGCTGTATATTTTGTGATGATGTATATGTGGGGCTGTATATTTTGTGATGATGTGTATGTGGGCTATATATTTTATAATGATATATATGTGGGGCTGTATATTTTGTGATGATATATATGTGGGGCTGTATATTTTGAGATGATGTATATGTGGGGCTGTATATTTTGTGATGATGTATAGGTGGGGCTGTATATTTTATAATGATATATATGTGGGGCTGTATATTTTGTGATGATGTATATGTGGGGCTGTATATTTTATAATGATATATATGTGGGGCTATATATTTTATAATGATATATATGTGGGGCTGTATATTTTGTGATGATATATATGTGGGGCTGTATATTTTGTGATGATGTGTATGTGGGGCTGTATATTTTGTGATGATGTGTATATATATGTTTGAATCCCTCTGCTCCTGTTTAGGTCCTGTTCACAGCAGACAGACCTTGTTCACAGTCAGTCACATCGCTTGAGCTTGCATCCTGTAATTGATCTCATTGAGGTGTTCAAACCTTCCATACCCATTGGTTCTTGCACTGCCCTCGCGCATTTATGCTTAGCGAGTTTTGAGAAAATCTTGAGAAGACCAACAAACTGCCATTCCTAGATGTCACAGTAGAGCGAACAGCCAATGGGGAGCTTCAAACCAGCGTCTACAGGAAAACAACACGTACAGACCAAATATTGAGCTATAGAAGCAATCATCTCAACACCCACAAACAAAGCTGCATCAGGACATTATTTCAATGAACCAATACACACTGCAGCACAGAGAAACTACGCAGAGCAGAGGAAAATCTCCTGTACCGTGTATTCAAAAAGAATGGGTACCCAATGAACACAGTCCGCCGATTTCTCAGCAACAAACCCAAACAAGCAGACAAAACACATCCAGAAACCCTAGCCGCGCTCTCCTACATCAAAGACATCTCGGAAATGTCGGCCAGACTACTCAGACCCCTTGGCATCATGGTGGCCTACAAACTCACCAACACACTAAAACAGCAGCTCATGAACTTGAAAGACCCTACACAGACAACAAGCAAAACTAGTGTCGTTTACAAAATACCATGCAAGGATTGTAACAAACACTACATTGGACAAACAGGCAGAACACTGGCCACCAGGATACATGAACATCAACTAGCCATAAAAAGACATAACCCTCTCTCACTAGTATCCTTACATACGGATGAGGAAGGACACCACTTTGACTGGGACAGCACATCCATCCTCGGACAAACCAAACAAAGACATGCATAAAAATTCCTAGAAGCATGGCATTCCAACAGGAACTCTATCAACAAACACATTGAGTTAGACCCCATCTACCACCCCCTGAGAAAAGGAACAGGAAGTGACTTCACCACAGGAAATGACATCACCAACCCAAAGAAACCCAAGCATATAAATAGAAAACAGGAATTTTCAGCAGTGCTTTGCCTGAGGCCCACTGAAGATGTTACCTCGTTAGGGTAACAAAACGTCTGGAAATGAACCTTCAGGCTCAGCGAGCAAACCTACATCCAAAGCATTTGCGCTCCTAATAATGGCTTTACCTTTCTCCTATTTCTTGTTTATTTGTTGCCCCGGCACCTTTTGTACCTGCCAACTCTGCCACTGTGTGATTCAGTGCAAGGATTGCTTCAGGTAATTTGTTGTCGCCAATCCTCCTTTGTTAACACTTTGTCTTGGGCTTGGCTAATGATCAGTGGTAGAGAACATAAGAAATAGGAGCAGGAGTAGGCCAATTGGCTCCTTGAGCCCGCTCAGCTATTCAATAAGATCATGGCTGTTAGCATGGACTCAGCTCCATTTATCCACTTGCTCACCATAGCCCTTAATTACTTTACTGTTCAAAAATCTATCTATATTTGCCTTTAAAAAAATCAGCGAGGTTGCCTCAACTGCTTCCCTGGACAGGGAATTCCACAGATTCATAACCCTTGAGGTGAACAAGTTCCTCCTCATCTCAGTCTGAAATCTGCTCCCCCTTATTTTGAGACTGTGCCCTTGGTTCTAATTTCACCGGCCAGTGGAAACAACACAACACCCCCCACACGCCCCCCCCCCCCGCTTTTATCTTACCTGTTCTCTTCAGAATTTTATAAGTTTCTATAAAACTCACCTCAATCTTCTAAAGTCTAATTAGTACCGTCCCACTTGATTTGATTTCTCCTCATAAACCAACCCCCTCAACTCTGGAATCAACCTAGTGAACCTCCTGTGCACCCCCTCCAGTGCCAGTCCATCTTTTCTCAAGTAAGGAGACCAAACCTGCACACAGTACTCCAGGTGGGGGCTCACCAGGACTCAACACAGCTGCTGTATAACCTCCCTACTTTTAAACTCCATCCCTCTAACAATGAAGGACAATATTCCATTTGCCTTCTTAATTGCCTGCTTGAGGATACACCATTGTACAATCTTTACAGAAGAACAACTCTTAGTTAACAAGATTACTTATAGCACAGAAGCTATAGGATAGCGTAGAACTAGGATGGTGTAGGACCCACTGTCTCCAACCATGAATGGTGTGCATATCAACAGAACGGGTGGAGGTCAATGTAACATCAACTTTCATCATTCAGAACTATTACCTTATACAACAGTGACATCAACCATGGATTAAAAGCTGGTTGCTAAATGTGAACTGGTGGTGCCCAGCTTAAAGTCTCTGCCATAGCGTGTAGGCTGACATCAAGCAATGGCTAAGAAAGAATATTGTCCAGCTCTCACCATTAATTCGGCATTCCAGACCCACGTGCTCTGCTGTCTTAGACTGAACCAGGTAGTGTGAAAAATGTTACAATAAAGGCAAAATACTGCAGATGCCAGAGATCTGAAATAAAACAGCAACTGAGTCAAACCTCAAAGCTCCTACACATGGCAGCCTTCAGCAAAATCGCTCCTACATTGTGCACACATGCCATTTCCATTGTAAATCATCCACAACTACAACTCTTTCATATGTGTCACTACAGCCTGTGCAAGCCTTGTAAGTTGCATTCTCTCCTACAGCTCAGTCTGTCCTCTGTCATCACTGACTTACATTCTGTGAACTCCATGATGTGGGGAGGAGCCGGTGTTGGACTGGGGTGGATCCAGGAACTCTGCATTCCAGTTCACCCTGGTCCAGGTTGCATGTTTCTATAGGGCCTTGGGGGTCCCCGCCTCTTGCAACTACTCAACCCTTACCTGCTAATGCTGTGCTAATCCTTTTACAATTCAGTTTGAGACTGACTGTTCGGCATTTGAACTCCCTTTGTCTGTTCTGTCTCCCTATCTCTTGTCCCACTTACCTGCAGTCTTAAACAATTAATTGACCCAATACCTACGGCCTCTATTAGGGAGGGAATTCTAAATTTCAATCACCATTTATGTGAAGAATTGCTCCTTGATTTCCCTCTGATTGGGTTTAGCTATAAATATTAAGATTTTATATACGTATTGTATGCACATGCAAGCAGTGTGCACTATGCCAAGCAGAGTCAAGAAGCCTGTCCAAGATAGTAGTTGAGAATTGTAGGCAATTCATATCCTTCTCTGTCTTTCAGGTGGACTGAAGAGTATCTGGCAGGGCTCTGAGAGCAGCCGAACACAGGTCAGGGAGGAGAAACAGAGAAAGGGAATCAAAATATAGGAAGTATTTTCCAATGTGGCAGGCAGAGGGAGCCACAGACCAGGTAAAACATGAAGCTTGCTTGGCCACTACAAACATTACTGCTGGCTTGACTAGGTTGACAGTGGGCAGAAGGAAGGCTGGAGTACCAAAACAGGATAATGCGTGCATCCTGAGGTAACTAGGCCATTGACAAGGTCTGCTAGTGACTGAAAACAAATGGAGGGTGTGACTGTTGTTTTCCCAGTGCATCAGGATGACCAGACTGCAACACGCTGAAAAGATGGGGTTCCTTGATGACTGATGTGTTGAACAATGAATGGCAGGAGTCTGAGAAAGAGTCACTTGACATTCAGGGGGGTCACATGATGACACCTCTTTTCACCATTTAAATGGTGAAAGATTGCAGCATGCTGTTGTGCAGAGGGACTTAGGAGTGTTCGTACATGAATCGCTAAAAGTTGAGTTGCAGGTGCAACAGGTAATCAGGAAGACAAACGGAATATTGGCTTTCATTGCTAGAGGGATTGAGTTTAAGAGCATGGAGGTTCTGCTGCAATTGTACAAGGTGTTAGTGAGGCCGTACCTGGAGTATTAGATTAGATTAGATTCCCTACTGTGTGGAAACAGGCCCTTCGGCCCAACAAGTCCACACCGACCCTCCGAAGAGCAACCCACCCAGACCCACCTCCCTCTGACTAATGCACTTAATACTATGGGCAGTTTAGCACGGCTAATTCACCTGACCTGCATATCTTTGTGACTGTGGGAGGAAACCGGAGCATCCAGAAGAAACCCACGCAGACACAGGGAGAATGTGCAAACTCACACAGACAGTCGGCCAACTTCTGGTCTCCTTACTTGAGGAAGGATATACTGGATTTGGAGGTGGTACACTAGATTGAATCTGGAGAGAACAGCATTATCCTGTGAGGAGAGGTTGAGCCACCTGGGACTGTACTCACTAGAATTTAGAGGATCTTATAGAAACGTATAAAATAATGAAAGGGATAGAGGCATGCAAGTTGTTTCCGCTGGTGGGTGAGACTAGGACTAGGGGACATGGCCTCAAGATTATGGGGAGTAGATTTAGGACAGAGATGAGGAGGAACTGCTTTTCCCAGAGAGTAGTGAATCTATGGAATTGTCTGCCCAAGGAAGCAGTAGAGGCAGTTTCATTAAATATATTTAAGACACAGTTAGATGGGTTTTTGCATGGTAGGGGAATTAAGGATTATGGGGAATAATGCAAGTAGGAGGAACTGAGATGATGGATAGATCAGCTCTATGGGCCAAATGGTCTATTCCTGCTTCTATTACTATGAAATCTCTGGAGGTATGTCTATCCAGAGCGAGATTCAAAGTGATTCCTTTTCGATGGATTTTCTTGAGACTTTTTCAAGGGTTTCCTTTCCAGCCTCACAAATACGTTTGTTATGTAATAGAGTGTAATGGCGCAGAATACTCCGAGCTCTTGAACACTGTGGGTCATGGTGAGAAAGTTGAGTGAATTGTGTGAGATGTTCAGCAATGGACTTCTTGAGAGCAAAGAATCCCACTTGTCAATCAAGTTTAGAATGTGTGAAATGAGATTCTCACTTGTGAGCGATGAGAGATCTCATAGAGTCATAAGCATGGACACAGACTCTTCAGTCTAACTGGTCCATGCTGACCAGGTTTCCCAGACTAAACTAGTCCCACTTACCTGTATTTGGCCCATATCCCTCTAAACCTTTTTTGTTCATGTACCTGTCCAAATGTTTTTTAAATGTTGTACTCACCTCTACTACTCCTTCTGGCTATTCATTCCAAACATGCACCACCTTCTGTGTGAAAACGTTGCCCCTCAGGTTCCTTTTAAATCTTACCCCTCTCACTTTAAGCCTATACCCTCTAGTTTGATCTCCCTTACCCTATTACCGTCACGTTTTTATTAACCTCTACAAGGTCACCCCTTAACCTCCTACGCTCTAAGGAAAAAAGTCCCAGCCTCTCCATAAACCGTCCAGAACCGGTAACATCCTAGTAAATCTTTTCTGCTCTCTTTCCAATTGAATAATATCGCATACATTTAACATCTCATCATTACTTAATCTTGCCTCACTTACAAGCAGTTTTCCACGTTCCCACCCCTGGACAGAATTCCCAAGGTGGAAGCTGAAGTTGATTCTCGTTCACTGTTTGCTCCTCTCGGCCTCCATCTTGGACACAAGGTCACATTGGCAGTGCCGCGGACACCCCTACTCCACAGACCTTGCCATCTGACACCTACCAGCCTCACCTTCTCGTGATGGCACATCGTTGATCCACATAAAGTAGGGTTCTGCACCAGCACATTGGCGTTGGTCAAGGAGACAGAAATGTTGCTCTGTGGTACCATGCTATGACAATATCTCACGTGCCCTCTGCCAGCATTATACCCACTGCACGTGATTCAACCAAATGGTTCTGTCTCAGTCGAAAGGGAGTAGTCCTCAGTAAAAGTTCATCTGCTGAGAGCCAAAGGAGAAAGAATAGGGGCGTTTATCAGGGCTCTCTGCTGTGGGAGGGAAGTGGTATCTCAATTGTGGGGATTGTAACTGAGGGGATAATACAGGTGAAAGGGGAATGACTCAATATCTAGGTGGAGTGGTATGATAGAGTATTAAAGGGAAAGGTGTTAGGCATGAGAAGGATGGGGTCATTGAAATCAAGAGATTTCCATGTGGGGGACAAAGCATGATTGTACCAGGATAGATGTCTCGCTCTGCCTGGAGCCAGGGGATAAAGTGGGGGAGATGAAGATTGAAGACAGATGAGTTGGGTGGGGACTTGGAGAAATTCAGTTGACAGGGAGGAGTACCAGGAAGGAAATGTCTACATTCAGGATATTCCCCAGGAGTAACAGGTTCACAGTGAGACTCACAGAGTGAGGAGTGACCCTGCTATTTTCTATTGTCAATACCAAGTGTCCAATGGAGTTGAAAATAGCTGCCCCCAACCCCCAGACTGGGAGGGGTAAATGTTTCATTCCGTGAGGGAAGGTGCGTTGAGCGATGTACAGCTCTTCAAAGGCCAATTGCATTGCACAGACTCCTAAACAATGCAGGTGAAAGACAGCAGTGGGCACTACCTGCTGGATGGGAACCTTAGGCATTAAACCATTAACACATCCTCACATGAAGCTCTCTGGACCCCATCCAACAGTATTTAGAATCGATACCAGTTATGGGTGTGATGTACATTCAGCCTAAAGAGATCCATCCCAGTTGCTAAAGGAGCAAGCACCTTCCTAGCTCCCACTGCTTAAGTATAATGTGGATAAATGTGAAGAATTCCATCATGTTATGGTCACGCTCTCTTGAAGACCTCCCATAATAAGATTATTAATTAGTCCCTTTTCATTGCACAAAAGCAAATCCAGGATAGCCTGTTCCCCAGTTGGTTCCACAATGTATCTGTCTAACCTCAACTTGTCCACACTCCAGGAATTTACCCACCACAGTGGTTATTACTGCTAAATTGCTAAGATGGTTTGTTAGACTTCTAAGCCCAGTCTGTACGTAGAAAACAGTCCTCATGATTGTAGCAGCCCCTTTGTTGCATGCATCTGTAATTCCCTATTTGATGCCATCCCTACCTAACCAATGCTGTTTGGAGGTCTATAGACCATTCCTACTAATGTCATCTTCCACTTGTTGATTCTTAGCTCCACATGTAGACTTCCTGCACCAGTATCCTTGATCACTCTTGCACTAGTTTCATCTTTCTCTATCAATGCTGTTCCATCTCCTTTTCCATTTTTCTGTCCTTCCTGAAGATTGAATACCATTGGATATTCAGTTCCTAAGCTTGGTTCCCCCATATCTCAGTAATCACAATCATAGCACTCCTGTTTACAACTATTTACTATATACATTCCTAAACCTTATTGCAAATGCTCTGTGCATTCAGAAATCGAGCTTTAGTCTTGTTTTCTTGACATTTTTATATATTTGTTTTGCACCGCAGCCCTACTTGCAGCCTGCCTTTGAGAGGGATTAGAAAACAAAGGACAGAAGGCTCAGTAAGTTGCAGGAACAAAGGCACATGTGGGTTTTTGTGCACGGATCACTGAAAGTGGAAGGGCGAATCGAAGAAGTGACAAAAAACGCATATGGAATTCTGAGTTGAATAAATCAACGCACAGAGTATAAAACAACATTGTGATGAATCTTTGTTAAATACTGGTTTATTTCTGGTCATAACAATTTAGGAAGAAAGTGAATTCTTTACAGAGGAACAAAACAGATGTACACAAATATTCCTGGGGAATGAAAGTTTTCGATTATGTGGTTATGGCTTTTCATGTTGACTTCTCCAATTAAACTGTGGTAGAAGATAGTTTCAGCAGCAGTGAAACCTGGAGTTTTACCATTCCCAGTACATAGTCTGAACCTGAAGAATTCCTGGTTTAAACGTATGCCACCTTTAGTAACGATGCTGTGCTTATTACACGTTGTAGGAGACTGGCTTGTTGACTGCAAGGTTTTGTAATTATTTCAATGGCATAGGATCCTTAGTGTGAATTGGTAGTTTAAGGCAGTTAATTTCACACCAAAGAGTCACGTTGTGAGATGAACTGGAACGGTGGCATGGTGGTTAGCACTGCTACCTCACAGAGCCAGGGACCTGGGTTCGATTCCAGACTTGGGCAATTGTCTGTGTGGAATTTGCACATTGTCCCTGTGTTTGCGCGGGTTTCCTCCAGGTGCTCCCGGTTTCCTCTCATAGTCCAAAGATGAGCAGGTTAGGTGGATTGGCCATGCTAAATTCACCCATAGTGTGCAGGAATGTGCAGGCTGGGTGGATTAGCTATGGCGGTTATAGGGTATAGGCGGTTATACATGGAGGTTGACTCTGGGTGGGCTGCTCTTTGGAGACTTGATGGGCCAAATTGGCCTGCTTCCACACTGTGGGGATTTTAAGATTCTAAAATAAAATCAACTGATTTACCACTATGTACATTTGTTACAGCCTTTGGTCTTTCAAAGTACAATTACTAACCTATGACAGAGATCCAAAATGCACTGCCCAAGAGTCTGGTGGAGGCACTTTCAATTGTGGCTTTTGAATGGGGATTAGGAACAACAAACAATTTGCTGGGCTACGGGAAAGAATGGCCAGGGCTATGTGGAACAGGCACATTTGTTTTTGCAACAAGCTAGCATAGCTGCTACAATGGGCTGAATGGTCCCCTTCTCTGCTGTCGCCCATTCTTCAATTCTGTGTGAAGTCTTAAGCCATGGTCCTGTGTCCTTTAGGAGCTGAACAATAACGGGGCTTATAGGATGAGGACATCCTCATGAAGGTTGCATTAGCACAGCCTGTATTCCCTTGAGGAATGAAGATTGAAGGGGGATGAAACTGATGCATTTAAAATGCTACAAGTGTTTGACAGAGTGGATACAGGAAATAAAGAACAATGGCATTTAGTCTTAAAAATCAGGGCGACATTCAGGACAGAAATCACTCAAAAGACAGTGGAAATTTTGAAATCCTTACCCGAGAGGGATGATGGTGATGGGACAAATGGAAATTTGAAGACTGGGATGTTACTTTGGAGTCTTTGAGGATGGGGAGCTAAATGATGTGAGGTACAGGTCAGTGTAACTCAACTGAGTGAGGCAGTAAGCTCAAAGGGGCTGAGTGCTCCACTTCTTCCTCAGTTGCACCCAAACAGAGATTGTATATCCATATACAACAGGGGAACTTCACCTTACTCTGGATTCAGATCCAGGTCTCTCAGGGCAAGGAAATAGTTTTCGATGACCACCTTTCTTCAAGAATGGAGTAGGAGCCAGGAAGGGAAGGTCTGACAAATCAACCATCTTCTATCGGCCACTTTTCCTTTCCAACACATTTAATTTTCAGAAGAATTTACAGACTGCAGCAGATCACAATGGAACGAAAACAGAGAGTGCTGCAGGATCTGAGCAGGCCTGGCAGAGGCATCTGTGAAGACACAAACATTTTGAGTTCTCGGTGACTCTTGGTCAAGGCTAAAATGGGGGCTGGGAAGGTGACGGTGTAGAAGAAGCAGAGAGAAGTAGAGTGGAACAGATGGGAAAGGTGCTGCAGATCAACAGGCAAAGGAAGTGCTCATCACAGCAGAGGAGAGATACTGGTGAAGAGAAGGTGGATACTAACAGTGGAAAATAGGCCAGTTCTCCTGATAGCAAGCTCATGCAAACAAACACTGGGGTGGGAATCAGAACAGGCATCAGAGTTCATGGTTCTGAAATTGTTGAGCTCAAGGTTGACCCCTGAAGGCTGTTTAATTTAGTTGCCATTCCTCCAGCTTCCACTGGGATTTGCTGGAATACTGTAGCAGGGCTAGGACATAAATGTTGGCACAAATACACGACAGTGCTGCAAAGATGAAATATCTCTCTCTCTCAGAACACATAAATATTACTGCGAAAGCAATATAACAAAAGGACTTTTCTCTTTGCATACCCAGTAGATACACTGTCCAACAGTAACCCTGATTTAGTGTTTACTATCAAAATCCAATTCAAAACTTTAAATAGCGTGATTCCCTCTGAAATACGACAAGCAATACTCCTCAGCCAAGATGTAGAAGCAGAAGATTCAGTGAGGAACAGGGACACAGCTACTGCTGGACTGAAATTCTGATTTAGATTCAGTTTGCTACTTGGTTCTTGAGGTACAAGGCTAGCTATTTCCAAAATTCAATTATTCATGCAAGTGGATGCTACACGATTTTACGAGGCATAAAACATGGAGCTGAAACATAAACAGCAAGAAATAATTCAGTCCAGCTGCCTTGGCTTGGGACATTAATGGGCTGAATAACTGCTGCTAGAAGCATCTGATACCAACAAGTGATTCGTCTTCCAAGGCATAAATCTTCAAATGCAAATCCAGTTAAGATGCAGATCATTCATCTGATGGGTTGGAAATTTGATCTTTAAACGCTGACTATTTAAATGTTTTACCAAGTTATGCCATCCATTCAGTGATCGTCTCCAAAATGCTATGCAGTCAATGAGGAGGTTGACCAATCTCAGTAATGAATGAGCGAGAGTGAGACTCCAAGTGAAACCGATGTTAACAGGTGGAACTTAATGTTAGGCTAAGCCTTCAAATTAGGATAGCATTCAATGTGACTAGGGCCATCAAAATCAGCACGGGAGGAAGTAAGAGATGGTTTGGTACAGTGTGAATGTTAATAGTGAGACAGAATTGTTCAGTGAGATTATTTACACAGGAGGGGGTTCGATACAGTGGAATTGTTTACAATGGGAGAGGGTTTGGTACAGTGGGATTGCTCACAATGGGAGAGGGTTCGGTACAGTGGGATTGTTAACAATGGCAACGGGTTCGGTACAGTGACTGTTTACAATGGGAGAGGGTTCAGTACAGTGGGATTGTTTACAATGGCAGGGGGTTCGGTACAGTGGGATTGTTTACAATGGGAGAGGATTTCGTACAGTGACTGTTTACAATGGGAGAGGGTTTGGTACAGTGGGATTGTTTACAATGGGAGGGGGTTTGGTACAGTGGGATTGTTTACAATGGGACAGGGTTTGGTACAGTGGGATTGTTTACAATGGGAGCGGTTCAGTACTGTAGGATTGTTTACAATGGGAGAGTGTTTGGCACAGTGGGATTGCTTACAATGGGAGGGGGTTCAGTACAGTGGGAGTGATTAAAATTCAAGGTGTTGTCAGTTCAGCGTATGTGTTTAGGAATGGAAGCTGTTTAAACATCACAGTAGTTTTGAATGTAATGGTACTGAATGAAGTGGTGTGTTTCTGTCAGTTGGCATGTGACTTTGTGCGGTGTAATCTTTACAAGGGCAAATGGATTTAAAAGCACATTCCGTTAATGAGGAGGAAGATTTAAAGTGAATTTCATACAATAGGAGATGAGTGTGCAGAGGAATTCTGTCCAATAACAGGTGGCTATACAGAGAAATTCCAGAGAAAAGGAATGAACACTAGAGAGGTTTATTACAATGGAATCCAACAGAACATATGAGGTTTGTTGTTGAATATATTCAGATGGGAGGTCATACTATGGAATTCTGGGAGTGGGACAATGTAAATTTACACCAGTAGGGAGGCTTAATCCTGTAGAATTGTTTGAAATGCAGTTGGCCTGGTATTGTTCAATAAGTAGTCAATTGTACACCTTGATATGACAAGAATTTGATATATTTTACAGTGGTATTCTATCAAATGGGGAGTGAGTTTGGCACAATTTCTTTGATGCTAACACTTTTTTATAGTACATTGGAAAGGAATATCGGGTACAGTAAATCTTCAGACACGTGACAGAAGCTTGGTAAGTGGAATGCTATGCAATTGCAGGGTCATTGGTGGAGTGTAATTTCTTGGATAAATGTGTGTTGGTGTATCTACATCACGAATATTTGACTGGCAAATGCCTGCTGATATTGAAGACAGTATCGGACAGGTTTCCGTTATGCAGTCATAGAAATGTACAGCACGGAAACAGACCATTAGGTCCAACTTGTCCATGCCAACTGGATATCTTAAATAAATCTCGTCCCATTTGCCAGCACTTAGCCCATATCCCTTCTGATACGTGTACCTGTGAAATGATGAGCACATCTCTGTTATGGGCAAACGGGTTTATGGTTCTGTTCATGTGTGAAAGACCATCCACCTTTAACACTATATGAATATAAACAATCAAATCAAACAACATTGCTTTGTCTCGAGGGAATTTACACAATTATATAAGTGACAACCACATAATGGGACAATACTATCATTTTTGTGACGGAGGAGTGAATCTTGGAACACAAACAAAACTCGTTTGAAATGCAGAGTAAATCCTGACACTGTTTACAAAATGAAAGAAAATGAAAGATGTGAATTTTTGTTTTTCACTTTGGAACAGCTGGTTTTAATTTTGTCATTAAGTCCTTCCTGATGTAGCAACATGAGGCTTGAAATCTGAAAGAGTGAGATGTTGCAGGGCATGTTGTTTATGTGAGCTCTGAAGGTTAACTCAGTGTGGTTGCACAGGATACAGATGTCCACTTGTAAATTTTCATCGGAAAACATGCATCTTGAAGCCTTACATCATTATTGTCAAGATTGTGGTGAATCACCTGTAAGTGGAAAACCAACTCCAGCACTGCAGGGGATGGGAGTGGATTTTCCCCAGCTCTGCCTACTTGCCTTATACCCTTGTCTAATGTTAGAAACAGCTGCTGCTCTGACACCCAGAGACAGTGGTGAAGTAGATGCAGCAGCGCAGATCTCTGGCACGTGCTCTTTCACCTCTTTCTTGCTTTCAGTTAAGGTGGTAGGTGGCCCTGAGATTCCTCAGGACGTGCGCTGTTGAAAAGGCACATCCGCGGCTTTTGAGTTTGTTTCCTGGCACAGATGGCACGGAAATGTCAATGCAATTGAGTTCCTCCACTCATCCCACCACATGAGGCCAGGACTGTGAATGGTGAAGTGACTTCAGGACATGTTCTGCTAAGGGGAAAACGCCAGCAGGCTGGGTGTCAGCTTGGAGGAAGGGGAAAGAGAGAAGAGGAACCGAAACAGATGGCTGCCTCACAAGATAAACAGTGATTCTGCTCTATTTGAATACCCAGAGCAGAAGTGTGAGAATATACTGTGTTTTCAGATTCTGAAATGTAGAATTTACATTTAGCAACGCAATCATAAAAATCAGCAGATTCTGCGCCTGTTATGTCTAGATCATTTGTTTGAAACACTTTAGTGATTCGCAATGTTTCTTTAATCGGTGAGAGAGTGCATTTATATCAGGAGCTTATCCGAGATCATTCATCCCTCAAAATCTCTAGGTATTTCCTGTTTAGATTTCGAGTCCAGTTTCCTGGTTACCCCACAGAGACGTCCGCAAAAAGGGCAAGTTTCCTGGGTCGAACATCAGTGGAAAAATTGGATTTTATTCCTCAAGGTCACACAGCTGGATGCCATAGTTGTGTCTTCACAACAAAGGGACAAACCCATGGTTAAAGTGTGTGAATTATTCTTTTTGCTTCTCAAGTTAAATCCTTCAATCCAAACTCTCTTTAAATAATAAGTAGTGCAAGAACACACAACTGCTGTTCCATGCGGTCACTGTGGCTTTGCTCAGAGCCCCACCTCTAACCTGGTGTTGAGCAGGCAGTCTCTCATTTCAGCACTTCCCTGGAGGGTAGCTGGCTGTCCAAAGCTCAGCATGCTCCCTGCTCTGGACCGGTAGGGGGGCAGCTCCAAACGGCTGGGGATCTCGGAATCTGGTAGGTATGGAGGAGGGGGGAGGTCAAACCATGGGGGCCTGCAGGAGAAATGAGAAGGAAATGAGCACGGAAACAAGCAGATCATTAACGAGGATGTACGATACTGACAGAAGCTCTGGGGAGCGTCAGAAAGCACTTAATGGTCTTCCAGATAACCCTGTGAACAAGTCTCAAGAGTAATATAGAATACCATTAGCCTGAGCTCCTGAATTGTATTCCGAACTGAGTGCCTGACTGATACTTCATGTTTACACTTCCATTGCCACCTGATATTTCAGAGATCATTGAGTTGTAGAATCCCTACAGAGTGAAAGCAGGCCATTCGGCCCATCGAGTCTTTACCACCACCCCCCCTCCTCAAAGAGCATCCCACCCCCTAACCTATCATCATCATCTTGCATTCCCCATAGCTAATCCACCTAGGCTGCACATCCCTGAACACTATTGGCAATTTAGCATGGCCAATCCACCCAACCTTCACATCTTTGGACTGTGGAAGGAAACCCCAGCGCACGTGCAGGAAACCCACACAGACATGGGGAGAACGTGCAAACTCCACACAGTCACTTGAGAGTGGATTCGAACCCGGGTCCCTGGTGCTGTGAGGCAGCAGTGTTAACCACTGAGCCACCATGTAGCCTGGATGGTGGTATGTGAAAAGGGCCCCCACCTACATGGTGGATGGACTGTGCTGCAAAACAAGCAACAGCAAAGACACAAGCTGTTTGAGTCAAAGGAACCTGTTTGCTCTCAGCCCCCTCCAATGAGACTTTCAGAGTCAACAGTGAGTGGTGTCAATGGTTACCATGACTTGGAGATGCCGGAGTTGGACTGGGGTTGTCAAAGTTAAAAATCACGCAATACCAGGTTATAGTCCAACAGGTTTATTTGGAAGCACTAGCTTTCGAAGCGCTGCTCCTTCATCAGGTGGTTGTGAAGGAGTGGCACTCTGAAAGCTAGCGCTTCCAAATCAACTTGTTGGACTCTAACCTGGTGTCATGTGATTCATGACTCATAGAATCAAAATAGTGTTCAAGAGTTTTTGACTGTAACCACTAAGTATCACGATCTTTTTTTTTGTGAATGGCAGCTGTTGATGTGGATGCTGCTTTTCTCATTTAAATCTCCTCCATGTCCACCTATTGTTTCTGTGCTCGTCCCACTACCAACCCTTTGGCTCACTCCCATCGTCCCTTTTGCCATCTAATCGCTCCTGCCCTCCCCCTACCCTGTCACAGATTAGCCTTTTTTTTTGCTCTTTGAACCCTACCAGCTTTGCCGGCCTCTCTCCTTGTTTAAAACCTGCGACATCGTCAATTCAGCCTGCGAAACTGTGCTGTGTTTTGGAAGGTGGGAATGGGGGAGGGGAGTTTGGATCAGCTGTTTTACAGCACGCTCCAGACCAGTTTCCCATATTACGGTCTGCGAGGAAACAGTCAGGCAGCCCACACTCCCTCAGGCCCATTGCAGATTATAAGAGATTGTTTAAAGGCCACCTTCAGGGTCCATTCTAATTCCTAGGAGGGCAGGACTGACATATGATGAGAGACCCGATCAGTTAGGATTTGTATTCACTGCAGTTTAAAAGAATGAGAGGGATCTCATAGAAATTTGAACAAGATGAACGCAAGAAGGGTGTTCCCAATGACCAAGATGTCCTGAAATAGGGGTCACAGTCTAAAGATGTGCGGAAGGCTACTTAGGACTGAGATGAGGAGAAATTTCTTCACCCAGAGAGTGGGGAGCCTGTGGAATTCTCTACCAAAGAAAGCATTCAAGGCCAAAGCATTGAAACATTTTCAAGAAGGAGTAAGGGATAAAGAGATCAAAGGATATAGGGGGAAAGTGGGAACGGGAGGTGGGTGGCGGCGGTGAGTTGGATGATTAGCCATGGTCAGGTGCAGGTGAATGGCCTCTTCCTGCTCCTATTTTCAATGTTTCCATTCTGCCTCTGCTACTAGGTTAATGTGTGCAGGGTAAGGAGAGGATAATGTGGGTAAGCCCAGCAACTTTCACTGAGTGAATGGCTGTCAGGTAAGAGGGGAGAGGTTGTCTCCTTTTGGGGGAGTCCAGTGGTGGCCCCTCTCACCAAGACTAACCCCACCCTCCTGGTCTCCCAAGCCCACAAACTCATCTCCCAGCATCCCCCCATTGGGGTCCTAATACCCATTCCAAATCCTAGATGACTTTTTAAATCCAAGCACCATTAGGTTCACCCTTCAGCAACTGCCTAATCAGAGGTCACTGCTCATCTTGAGTTTGTTGGGTTAACAGTGCAGTTGGCCAATCAGATTGAGCGGCAGCTCTCTAGAGTCGGGGTCCCTTTCAGACATGAGGTCACAGGGTAATGGTGAATGGTGTCTGCTCAACGCAAACTGGACCTCACCAGAGCAACAGCAAACATTCAGGAGCAAACTCAACTGGGTACCAATTAATTCTCGCTTTGTTTGAGGCCACTGCAGCATCAGGCAGTTGCTCCCAACACACAATCCAACGAGAGAAGATTTCAGAATCTTCCCATGTCACCATCAAGGGGGCAGCATTTATTGCCCATCCCTAGAAACTCTTGAGAAGGTAGTGCTGAACTGCTTTGGTGAACTGCTGCTGTCTGTGTGGAAAATGTAGTGCCATCAGGGAGGCAGTTCCAGTGTTTTGACTGAGAGTCGTACAGCCACACAGCACAGAAACAGACCTTTGGTCCAACTCACCCATGTGACCAGGTTTCCCAAAGTAAACCAGTCCCACTTGCTTCTGTTTGGCCCATACCTCTCTAAATCTTTCCTATTCATGTACCTGTCCAAATTTGCCAGGTCCATTGCTTTTTGTAATTTATATAAATGAGTTGGATATGAACAGAGGAGGGATAGTTAGTAAGTCTGCAGATAACACCAAAATTGGAGATGCAGTGGACAGCCAAGAAGATTACCTCATAGTTCAAGTGGGATCTTGATCAGATAGACCAATGGGCTGAGGAGTGGCAGACGGAGTTTAATTTAGATAAACATGAGGTGCTACATTTTTGAAAAACAAATCAGAGCAGGAACTTATATACTTAATGATAAGGTCCTGGGAGTGTTGCTGAACAAAAAAACCTTGGACTGCAGGTTCATAGTTCCTTGAAAGTAGAGTCACAAGTAGATAGGAGAGTGAAGAAGGTATTTGGTATGCTTTCCTTTATTGGTCACAGCATTGAGTAAAGGAATTGGGAGGCCAGGTTGCAGCTGTACTGGACATTGGTTAGGCCGCTGTTGGAATATTGCAGGCAATTCTGAGACCAAATCTGGTCTCCTTCCTATCGGAAGGATGTTGTGAAACTTGAAAAGATTCAGAAAAGATTTACAAGGATGTTGCCAGGGTTGGACGATTTGAGCTACAGGGAGAGGCTGAATAGACTGGGGTTGTTTTCCCTGGAGCGTCAGAGGCTGAGGGATGACCTTATAGAGGTTTACAAAATTATGAGGGGCATGGATGGGATAAATAGACACCCACCCTGGGGTGAGGGAGTCCAGAACCAGAGGGCATAGGTTTAGGGTAAGAAGGGAAAGATATAAAAGGGACCTTAGGGGCAGCATTTTCACACAGAGGGTGGTACGTGTATGGAATGAGCTCCCAGAGAAAGTGGTGGAGGCTAGTACATTCACAGCATTTAAAAGGCATTTAGATGGGTATATGAATAGGAAGGGTTTAGAGGTATATGGGCCAAGTGCTGGCAAATGGGACTAGATTAGGTTAGGATATCTGGTTGGCATGGATGAGTTGGACCAAAAGGTTTGTTTCTGTGCTGTATATCTCTATGATTCTACAACTCTAAATGTTATAACTGTACAAATCACCCTCTATGTGAAAATGTCACCTTGAGGTCCCTGTTAAATCTTTCCCCGTCCCTCAACTTAAAATTATGCCCTCTAGTTTTGAACTACTCTACCCGAGGGAAAAGACTTTGGCTATTCACCTTAGTTATGCCCCTTATGATTTTATAAACCTCCATAATGTTACCCCTTAAGCTCCTATGCTCCAGAGAAAAAACACGGCCTCTCATTATAACTCCACCCCTATAGTTCCAGCAACTTCCTCGTAAATCTTTTCTGCACCCTTTCCAATTTAATAATATCTTTCCTCTAGCTGGGCTACCAGAATGGTACACAATTTACTTTCCTGAATTGAGATTTGCAGTACAAGTCATGGGTCTGGGAGGTACTGCTGAAACACAGCCTTAGTCATTGACTATGGTTGATCTTGCAGGTACACATATTGTAACCACTGTGCAGATGTGGTAGAGAGTTTAAGGCGACAGAGTGGACTGCTTTGTCACAAGGCAAATGTTGAGCTGTATTTTCTGGTTAACATTCCAGAAACCATTGGAGATCCAGTTATAAAACAACTGTCTGTGAGTAACGAGTGAAATCTATAATTGAAACCAACATAGCTTTCATTGTCTGTGGCTTGTTGGGACAATTAGCTCCCTACCTGTGTTCCAGCACAGCCTCAGAGTACGAGGGTGGTACTTCCTCCATTGCCAGTGGCTGGTGGTACATGGAGCTGGGCGTGAGCTGGATGCCATTGCTGGTGCTGTATGTGACATTGCAGTGGTGGCTGCGGTCTAGAATGACCAGCCTCGACAGGAGCAGTGGGTGCTGCAGGCGGTGCAGGGGTGGCGTGACGTGACCAATCAGGTTGTTTCTCTTGCGGTGATGGTGCAGCATCATGGCGAGCAGGGCCACCAGGAGGATGAAGACCACCGAGCTGCCTATGATGGCGAAGATGACGCTTGGGTAGTATGGGAAGCGGACATCGGATGTGACATATTCACGGTCACCATCCAGACTGTCTTCTGCGAAAGGAAAGATCATTGAACACTCCATTGCTACTAGCATACATGAAATTGCAGATTGTAGGCCATAATTGGGCAGCACTGAGATGGTAACACAAAGAAACTTAAAGCTATCCTGACCCAACTTGGGCTGCTTTCAAATATATACCTTAACAGAGAAAATGCAATGTTACATTAGAATCTGGGAAGGGCTGTTCATTATCACAACTGGCTTCACAGAGTCTGTCACTCCCACAGTGCGGCTCATAGGAAACTGGAAAATGTGCTTCGATACTACTTTCATTCAATGAAACACAAACGAAGAAATTAAATAATAGACAGCTCTTTAAAGGAAAATGGTTTGAGGAAATTGATTGAAATTTAGCTTTGAGGAGAGATGATGAACTCCAGCCCCTGCGTGTTCACTTGGGTACTTGGGAAAACACATGCTCCATCTCCAGGGACACGTATCCATGGAGGAGATGCAGGCAGTCTGCTCTGCTGCCTGGAGCTGTTAATGAATACCTTGAGTAGGCTCAAGGGCCAGATCTTCGAGGGGTGGCCTCCAATCTGTCTGCATCAGTTTATTAAAGACCTAGAGTATCTTGATGAAATCCAACCAAAGGCTGAGGCTCAGTTCAGCGCCTTTGAGTGATAAAAGAGGGCTGGAACCTCGCATGATCTGTACGAATGTGGAACTGGGATTCATTAAGACCATAGGCACGATGGGCAGACTGGGAGTCTGTGAATCAGCTCAAGCTAAAATTGCACAGGTCTGCTGCACGTAACACCCTCCACACCACGTCCTCAGTGGTAGAGGGGAGGACCTCTAAAAAAGCCCTTAACTGAGGGACCCTGCCACCTCTGGACAGCAGGGCAGGACACCAATGAGTGACAGCAATGAAATGAAGGGTTAGTTGTATTTTGAGTAAAAATTGGACAATTGTGCAATGCAACGTACAATCAATTTCTCTGTTCAGGTTGCTGTGACTGTAATTGGCTTGTCTCCTTGAGGTTGCATTGTCTCATGATGGTGAATAGATAGTGTGCGAAGCCAATTAAAGGCTAATTAATCCTAGGCATCACCAATTACCTTTAGCTGATGCTGTTCGTTAAGAACCGCACATGCTTTTTGCTTGGTTCCCTCTTATTAGTGATTTTCTGCTCCTTAATAAACACAACATTTGAACCAAAAATAGCAAGTTTAATATGTTCATTATGCCAAGGGAGATCGGTGACAAACACCTCGAAACATTTTGCTTTATTCATGGTGCTATGTGAATGCAAGTTTATGGGTGGGACGTTGAACAAGAGGTAGTGTTTACTTTGTCTTACAAAATCCTCCTAAATATACTAAACACCTGTAGCAAAGGGAGAAAATGCATTGAAATAATTACAAATAAATGTGATTACAAATGAAATATACCCAATATTCTGAGGAATGCAAACTGTTCTTACATAAAACAATTAACAGACTCTTTATCAGGGCATTGCCAGCAGTAAATAGAACATTATTTACGATTTCAGCCATACCTTTGACTTCTTTTCTCGGTTGCCAATCAATCTCATCCTCCTTTTGACTACTCTTTATTGTTTGTGTGTCAAGAGGAGACATGTGGCTTCCCATTTATGTTACTCACTGATCTATTCTCATTGCCTTTTGCAATCTTCCCATGTACTTCTTATATTCAGTTTGGTTTTTGACTGAATTATGAACTTGACGTTCACCATAAGCCTGTCTTTGCAGTTTCATTTTAACATTTGTATCTTGATTATCCAGAGGACTATAGATTTGGATGATTCCCATTTCCTCATCATGGAAATGTGTCTCGTGTCTACCTGAACCATCTCTTCCTTGGAGGTTCTACATTCTTCCTTCGTGATTATAGCTGCCATGCCAACATTCAAATCCACCTGAACCAGAGTTTTATAAATGACTGAAATTAGTGCTTCTCCTAGGTTAAGATATTATCACCTTTGATTTTTCCTTTTCCACCTCAACTCCAAACTTAATCATATTATGATCACTATTTCCCAAATGCGGTCCCTATGAAACAAGCTCCAGTTGCCCCACTTTATTCCCCAAAATTAAATGCAGAGCTGCTAATTTTCTCCTTAGATTGGAAAGATGCTGATCAAAAAAACTCTCTTATAAACATTTCAACAATTCTTCCTCCTGTATGCTGTTATTTTTTTAATCTGTATTTGAATAAATGAAGTCCTCCATTCCACTCGTCTGAAGTTCTTGCAGCTTTCTGTGAATTTGCCTGAAATTTGCCCCTTCTCCCTCATTCCCATTGTTTGGTGCCTCTCCTACTCGGGACTCCTTTCTAACCCTCCCTCTCAGCATTAGTTAACATTCCCATGAGCACACTGGCCCCAGCCTGAGCAACCTAGGACAGCACCTTTATCTGTCAAATTGGCCCCAAGAATCTGAAATCCTCTCTTTTGTGGCAGTTCTCCACAAACACTACGTTGGTGCTGCTAGGGAACAGAAGAACTGGAAGCAGCAAGAGCTAATTCAGCCCCTCAAGCCTACACTGCCTCTTATTATGAAACGCATTAGTGAATGCATTTATGCATTGCACTGCAAGCAATTCTGAGATTACCACCTGTAAGATCCTCCTCTTTAACCTCCTCCTTAACTCCTTGAACATTGTATGCAAGACCTCAAGCCTTTTCTACCCACATCACTGGGTCCAACATGAACCATAATCTCTTCTCTGCAAAATGTTCCGAAAGTGTCCTTTACCCTGACACCATGGGGGCTCACAGAACTACCTATCCTCCTGCCTACTGACCCCGCATGTTCACAGTATGTCTGTGTTCCTCTGTGTAACCATATTTTTTGATTAGATTCCCTACAGTGTGGAAACAGGCCCTTCAGCCCATCAAATCCACACCCACCCTCTGAAGAGAAACTCACCCAGACCCATTCCCCTACCCTATATTTACTCCTGCCTAAAGCACCGAACACTATGGGCAATTTAGCATGGCCAATTCACCTGACCTGGACTGTGGGAGGAAACCGGAGCACCTGGAGGAAACCCACGCAGACACGGGGAGAATGTGCAAACTCCACACAGACAGTCGCCCGAGGCTGGAATCAAACCCGGGTCCCTGGTGCTATGAGGCAGCAGTGCTAACCACTGAGCCACAGTGCCACTTCCAAATCGTTTATCCCAGCGTTGGAGATATGCTTGAGACTGCACTGCCCTACAGTGTTGTCACCTTCACTGAAAGTTTGTTGGAGAGTATCAATGCCCCAAAGAGATTCCCACTTCCTAAGCATCCTCCTAAATGCAGTGCCTATGAGATGAACAGTGTCTGGAATGCAGGCACCAGGAAATTCTCAGCGACCTCAGTTACCCCTCAAGCTCCAAAATCGACCCTAAAATAACAATACTTCAAAAATATATTGCAGCTTTAAATATGAAAATGTTCTCACAACTCATCTGTCTATCTGCTGAATCACTTGCTCTATATCCCTCGAGTTTAATTATGTCACTTCATGCTCTATTAAGCCAGTGAAATTGCTTCTATTAAGCATCGCTCTGTAACACATTAAGGCACGCCTCCTCAGCCTTAATGAACATAAAGCGGTTTCAATTGAAACAAAGGCACCACTGTAGCAGGTCAGTGACACTCTGATCCAGAAATGGAGTCTCTGTCACAGACATGAAAGGAAATATCCGGGACCACTCGTTCTCCAAGTAAAAGCCTGTTATTCTGCTGGAACGACACAAGAATTCCAGCTATCTCCGGATTTGCAGCTCAACAAAGTTGTCATGTTTGTGAAAACATTCCTCCTCTCTCAAATGCTTTTAGGTGGGATGTGAGACTCCTACATATTTTTAATATATATATATATATATATATTTATAAATAATATGCTCTCAGCTCTGGGGTCTTTAGCTACAGCAACCTTTTCAATTTATGTCAAGGTGTCTGTGAAAAACAAATGCACCACAATAAGCACTGAGCTACCAATCCCCATGTCCTAGAGATACATATATATGAATTAGGAGCACGCAGCACAGCTCCTTGACTTACTCTACCATTTCCTAAGATCCCAGCTGATCTGGTTACTCCACATTCGATTTGATTTGACGTATTTATTGTCACATGTACCTAAGTACAGTGAAAAGCTTTGTATGTGAGCAATCCAGGCAGATCATAGTAAGCAATGACATATACACCATATAGTGAAAAAAAAACTAAGACAGAGGTACACAGGTGACATCGCACAAGGCGTGCACCTGATATTCCTGATAACTCCCCCCCACCCCCACTACTTACCTTTTGAGGATCTGTCTAGCTACCTCTGCCTTAAAAATACTTGAATGTTCTGCTCCCACTGCTTTTTGTGAAAGAGAATTCCAAAGACTCACAGCTGTCAGCGAAAACGTCTCCCATCGCTGTCCTAAAATGGCCGAACCCTTATGTTGAAACAGTGACCCCCTAATTCTAGGTTCTGCCAGAACAGGAAACTTCCTCTCCAATTCTACCCTGTCAAGACCGCTCAGGATCTTGCATGCTTCAATCAAGTTACTTCTTCCTCTTCTAGAGAATTACAAGCCTAACCTCCTTCTCTGAACTGTTTCCAATCCATTTACAGCCTTCCTTAAATAAAGAGACCAAGACTATATGCAGTGGTCTCACTAGGGCCGTGAAGCATGACCACACTACGTTTTGTATTCAATTCTCCTCATTTTAAACAATATCATTCAGAGACTCAAAGAATTCTTACAGTGATGAAAGAGGCCATTCAATCCACTGAGTCAGTATGAGCCTCCGAACAGCAGCCTATCCAGATCCACTCCTCCATCCCATCCATTTCCCACCGCTAATTTCCCCTAGCCTGCACATCCCTGGACACTATTAACAATTTAGCATGGCCAATCCACCTAACCGGCACACATCTTTGAACTATAAACTACAGTGATGAAAGAGGCCATTCAATCCACTGAGTCAGTACTGAGCCTCCGAACAGCAGCCTATCCAGATCCACTCCTCCATCCCATCCATTTCCCACCACTAATTTCCCCTAGCCTGCACATCCCTGGACACTATTAACAATTTAGCATGGCCAATCCACCTAACCGGCACACATCTTTGAACTATAAACTATTCTATAAACTTTCCGAATTAATTTTTGTACCTGCATTTTAACCTTTGTGATTCATACCCTAGGGCCCCCAGATGTCTCTACATCTCAAGTTTTGCAACCTCTCAGCAGTTAGATAATATGCTTTTTAACTCCTTCAAAATGCACAGATTCACATTTTTCCAGATTATATTACATGTTTCAGATTGTGCTCCACACATTTAACCTTTATAGCCTGTGTCCTCTTTATAACTTACTTGTCTGCCTTTCCTTGCATCATCAGCAAATTTAGTAACCATGCCTTGTGTCTCTTCATCCAAATCATGGGAAGTGTTGAGGCCCTAGCACTGATCTCTGTGGCATACCATTTGTTACCCCATGCCAACCAGAAAATGAACCATTAATGCCCATTCTCCGTTTTGTGTTAGCCAGCCAATCTTTCCTCCATGCTAACATGTTACCCTCATACCCTGAAGTTTTATTTTCTGCAATAACCTTGGACATGGACCCATATCAAGTATTTTCTGGAAATCCAAGTATCGTTAGTCCAGTGGTTCCCCTTTATCCATAGCATATTACTTAGAGTCATACAGCACAGAAACAGACTCTTCAGTCCAACCAGCCCATGCCAAACAAAATGCCAAACTAAACTAGTTCCACCTGTCTGCTCCTGGCCCATATCCCTCCATACCTTTTCTATTCATCTTCTTATCCAAATGTCCTATAAATGTTGTAACTGTGCCCGCATCCACCACTTCCTCAGGAAGTTCATTCCTCATGCAAACTACTTTTCTGTGGAAACAAGTTGCCCGTCACGTCTCCTTAAAATCTCTCTCCTCATCCTAAACATATGTCCCTTAGTCTTGAAATCCCCCCATCCTAGAGAAAAGACACCTGCCAATTACCCTATGATTTTATAAATCTCAATAAGGTCAACTCTCAATCTCCTAAACTCCACCATGTGTGATAAGGTGGTCCAGTGGTTAGCACTGCTGCCTCACAGCATCAGGAATACGGGTTCGATCCAGCTTTGGGTGACTGTGTGGAGTTTGCTCATTCTCCTAGTGCTTGCATGGGTTTCTTCCCACAATCCAAAGATGTGCAGGTTAGGGTGAATTGGTCACGCTAAATTGCCCATAGTGCTAGGTGCATTAGTCAGGGGTAAATATAGGATAGGGGAATGGGTTTGGGTGGATGACTCTTTGGAGGGTCAGTGTGGACTTGTTGGGCCAAATGGCCTGTTTCCATACTTTAGAGAATCTAATCTAATCCAGTGAAAAAAAGTCCAGCCTTTCCTTACAACTCAAACATCCTGGTAAATCTCTTCTGAATCCTCTCTCGCTTAATAATATTCTTCTTATAACAGGATGACTAGAAGTGGACACAGTACTTCAGAACATCTTCAAATAACTCCAATAAATTAGTTAAACATGATTTCTCATTTACAAAACCATGTCGATCCTGAAGTAACACTGGTTTGAGAGTGGATAAAGCACTGTAACAGCACAGGAAAACCATGAGTTGATTGACTGGTGAGGATTGTCACTTTGTGTCCCTTCCTCCCAAGTTTGGAAGTTAGTTAAGGGTGCTAGGAAATTAAACGTTATTTTTTTTCTGGAAATAAAACGAAAACAGCTCCGTTGTCCTTCTTATATTTAAGTGGCAACAGAAGGAGAGAGGTGAGTAACTAATGAGTTCTAATTTTCACAGGTGGTAAGTTTTATTAATACTAAATGAATATTTTGCATCAGTATTTACTGTGGAAAAGGATATGGAAGATATAGACTGTAGGAAAATAGATGGCGACATCTTGCAAAATGTCCAGATTACGGAGGAGGAAGTGCTGAATGTCTTGAAACGGTTAAAGGTGGATAAATCCCCCAGGTCCTGATCAGGTGTACCCGAGAACTCTGTGGGAAGCTAGAGAAGTGATTGCTGGGCCTCTTGCTGAGATATTTGTATCATCAATAGTCACAGGTGAGGTGCCGGAAGACTGGAGGTTGGCAAACGTGGTGCCACTGTTTAAGAAGGGCGGTAAAGACAAGCCAGGGAACTATAGACCAGTGAGCCTGACCTCAGTGGTGGGCAAGTTAGATTAGATGAGATTACTTAGATTAGATTACTTACAGTGTGAAAACAGGCCCTTCGGCCCAATAAGTCCACACCGACCCGCTGAAGCGCACTCACCCAGACCCATTCCCCAACACCTAAACACTACGGGCAATTTAGCATGGCCAATTCACCTAAGCTGCACATTTTTGGACTGTGGGAGGAAACCGGAGCACCCGGAGGAAACCCACACAGATACGGGGAGAATGTGCAAACTTCAACACAGACAGTCGCCTGAGGTGGGAATTGAACCCGGGTCTCTGGCGCTGTGAGGCAGCAGTGCTAACCACTGTGCCACCGTGCCGCCCGAAAGTTGTTGGAGGGAATCCTGAGGGACAGGATGTACATGTATTTGGAAAGGCAAGGATTGATTAAGGATAGTCAACATGGCTTTGTGC
>NC_057725.1:62282957-62284444 GCF_004010195.1 Chiloscyllium plagiosum
ACATTTAAAAGGCATTTGGATGGATACATGAATAGGAAGGGTTTGGAGGGATATGGGCAGGGCGCTGGCAGGTGGGACTAGATTAGGTTGGGATATCTGGTTGGCATGGACGGGTTGGACCGAAGGGTCTGTTTTCATGCTGTACATCTCTATGACTCTATAACTAATAATAGGGAAAGCTGCAAAACATGAGCACATCCTGTTCCATGTGGGATCTCCAGGACATTTCTTGTAGATGACATTACGTGCAGGAAGTGACATCAACTGCAGCGTTTTGAGCTTTGAGCAGCGGCTGGCATCATGAGTTTGAATGCTTTGTGGATCACATCAGCGATGAACTAGGTGACTAGCAGACAGTCAAGAGGAATAGGCAGGTAATATATTCAGTTCTGAATACTGTCGAAAGTGGTGGTTCATCTTGGAACTGTAGATAGAGCCAAGGCCATAACTGTTCAGCTTTACCACAGAATATGAAGGAGACTGCAGGAGTAATAGTGATAAGAGAATCAATAGTTACAGCAACATTCAGGTACATGTGAGGTGCAAGAGCGTGAGAGGGTAAACAGCTTATGGTCATGGCTCAGTACCAATGACAATAGAGAGAGAGGTGACTTGCAGTCAGGATTTAGGGAGCTACCATAGGAAATGAGTAAGAACAACCTCAAGAGTTGTTCTTACTAATACCTCTGGCTTATTCCCAGCAGTTTATGCAAGTATAGAAATAACAGGATAGAGCAAATGAATGTATGGTTGGAGAAATGGCATTGGAGCAAGGGGTTGAAATCGTTGGAATTTGGGATCTTGGGCAAGATGGGACTTGTGCGGGAGAGACAGGTTGCACTTAAAAGGTAAAGGGATCCAGGTGTTAATACTAGAGAGCAGTACCAAGGTGCAGAGAATATTGGGAAAGACAGACAGTACTAGAGTCATGAATAGTAAAGCATTAGATGGGTTCAGCGTAAGGAGGAAGGTGGCAATGTCTAAATTCAGGTTACAGTGCACGTATATGCATGTGGGGTGTTTGCTTAATAAGATCAGTGAGTTACAGGCATAGTTGGACATGTGAAAATTCAATGCTGTGACTCTAAAAGTGGCAGGACAGGGTATTAAACATCCCTGGATACAAGGTGTTCAGGAAAGATGGAAAGGGGCAGGATCGAATAAAAAATGTCAAGAGAGAGAGTAGACAGAATCTAATTGACTCTTAATATGGAATAAAAACAATGTAATTAAATTGCTTCATATAGTTTATAGAACACTAAGTAAACTACAGAAAGGTGCAAGAATTATGGATTTCCCATAATAGGCACTTTAATTTCTGGATATTGGCTGGGATAGTAATTAGATTCTAGATTAGAGTAGTGCTGGAAAAACACAGCAGTTCAGGAAGCATCCGAGGAGCAGGAAAATCGACGTTTTGAGCAAAAGCCCTTCATCAGGAATAGAGATAGAATGCCTGCAGGATGGAGAGATAAATGAGAGGAGGG
>NC_057725.1:62284973-62362107 GCF_004010195.1 Chiloscyllium plagiosum
ATGCCAGAATGAAACGTGACTGCAAAACAATGGTAGATATTACAGGCGAATAGATAAGATGCTATGAGGGGAGGAAGTTAAGCTAGATACGCCTGTACAAACAGTAGGTATAAACATCTGTTTCCCACTTTTACAGAAACACAGGAACAAACCCCAATTAAAAGGGTCATAAGGATCAGTATGGTAGGGGAAGGTACAGATGGAAGGAGTAGATAATGGTGAAGAAAGAATATGCCTAACAATGACCCACAGCGGGATGAGGTCAAATGGCCTTGTGAGGCCAGAAATAAGTTTTCTGTCACAGACAAGGCCGGATGAGGCAAGAGATAAACAGGAGTAATGGGTGCCGGTCTTAGGGAAGTGGAAGATGTAAACAGGGGAGGAGCAATGAAAAAAAAAACAAATTATATAAATATCATATATTAATTGCATTTGGTGTGTGTGTGTCCCTTGCCTTGTAGACACTGGACATCACACCCTCTTGCAAGAGTAAAATAAAGGACACTACTGATTCAGATTTTGTCTCGGACTGCAATTATTGAAGTGTGTGAGCTTTGTTTCTCACAAGGCTTTGAGCAGTGAGAAGAGTATAGAAAGATAGCACAACGTTTTGTAGGCACTAACTGCATCCAGTTTGAATACATACCTATCACTATCCCCTATTAGGCTAGATTCCCTACATTGTGGAAACAGGCCCTTCGGCCCAACCAGTCCACACCGACCCTCCAAAGACCAACCCACCCAGACCCACTTCCCCTTGACTTATGCACCTAACACTATGGGTAATTTAGTATGGCCAATTCACCTGACCTGCACATCTTTGGACGGTGGGAGGGAACCCATGCAGACACGGGGAGAATGTGCAAACTCCACACAGACAGTCACCCGAGGCTGGGATCAAACCTGGGACCCTGGTGAGGCTGCAGTGCTAACCACTGAGCCACCATGCCACCCTCATGTTTCTACAACCTAACTGATCTGCTGATCAGGTCAATAATTACCTTTCAATTCCAGGGGTTTTAATGGTGCATAACAGAGTGTATAATGGAACACTTGCTGGATGTCCTTCAAAATAACATCCACAGACATTGTCCCGTTAGTTCAGTGACTTTGTCAGATAATTCAAATTGCTTCAATTGACATAACCTACCTGTTAAAAATCCACATCTTAAGTGCTTAAGCACTCTCTCTTTGATTACAGATTCCAATAACTTTTCTGCAAAATATATTAGACTAACAAAACCAACAATCCCCCTCACCACCTTTCTTAACCAATGGAGTTTTATTTGCAATTTTCCAACCTAAAGAAACAATTCCTAAATCTCTTTTAATTCTCATTCTTCTGTTCAAATCTCTCCAAGCCCTCATCTCTCCTACCTCTGAAATCTCCTCAGCTCTACAACTCTCCAAGATACAGGTCGATCTACTATAACTCTCATTTAGTTTACACAAATCCGCTGTTTCACGATTGACAAATTGGGGACACTGTTTCTAAAGCGCAAAGTTTTAAAGTGTGCATTGGTTATAACACAATTCCAGCCCATTAGTTTAAACGGTTCTGCTATTATGTGATTTTCTTATAACACGGGATTGTACAAGAACAGAACTACCGAGTTATAGTAGAACTGACTGTCTCTGCATCCCCCTGTCCTGTCCCCTTCAGCATCCCTGATTTTAATGGTTCCTCTACTGACAGCCATGCTTTCAGCTTTTGATCATGCGTCCTATTACCTTCTTAAGTGGTTTGGTGTAAACTTTGGTTTGAAAATACTCCTGTGACATGCCTTTATTTTGATATGTTAAAGATGCCACATAAATTCAGGTTTTTTTCATTGTTGTTGAATTGGAAAAGCTTCAGATAACCGTGGCAAAATCATTTGCAATTTCCTCACTTACTTCCTTTAAAGCACTGGGGTGGAAATTATTGAGGCACAAAATCATCAGATCCTAGGGATTTATCGACCTTTACTGCTGACACTGTTCTCTTGATAAATTGAATTTCCAGTCCTTAACTTATTATTACTTCCCTGAAATGTCAGTTATATCATCCCCTTCCTCTGCTGTGAAAATTAATACAGAATAATCATTGAACAAGTCTGCTACTTCCTTCTTTTCAAAAGCAATAGTACTTACATTTGTTTTTAAACAGACCACATTACCCTCGCCAACATTTTCTCTCCCAATGTAATTGTAAAACCCTAACACTAACATCCCTTGCTAGATTTCATTATCAAAATGCAGCACTTACTCTTTTTGTCTTCCTTTGCTGTTCTTAATCTCTCTCCCAGAACTCTGGATCGACACTATCCTTTGCACTTTTTTTCACTTTAGTTATATGCTATTCCTCAGCTCCTGTGTTGACAGTGCCTGTGTCATCTATTGCAGGCACAACTCTAGTCCCTTGGGGTTAAGGGTCTGTTTTTGTGCTGTACATCTCTATTACGCTAAAAATAAGGTCACCTGACTTCCTGTAGCGATCTCCCGGCCTGGCCTCCCCATCTATTGTAGTAGCCTTCCGGGGCAGCCTCCAGGCCAGGCGTCCTCTCGGCCCAGCATGGCATTCTGAAATTATTCCCCCAGCTTCATGATCCTCAAGGTGAGGCCTGGCCCAGTCTGGAGCCAGGGCCCGGTGCAGGCTGGAGGCAAGGTGCCAGCATGCTCTGGGTTAGAAGACCATGGTTCTGGACTTTTATTACTGCAATGTTGAACATTTTATTTCTCTATTTTTTTAGATCTTGTGAATGAAGAAGCTGTACTTAGGTACCTTTGTACCTAAGATGGCGCTGTTAATGGTGACATGTAAACTTTTCACTGTACTCATTGAGTATATGTGACAATGGAGGCTAATTCAATTCAATTTAATTCATAGTCCCAGAGAACTATGGGGCTTCTCTCGCATTAGAGAGAGAGAGAGAGAGACAGAGAGAGAGCAAGAGAGGCTGGTGGTGGTTTAACCTGAGGGTCACCACAGCTCAAGCAAACAATGAGGTTGAGAAGATTCCGTCATTTGTGAATTAAACACGCAACGTTGGCCTCACTCTGCATCATAAGCCAATCATCCAGCCAACTGAGCTGACTGACCCTTGGGGTATATAGTAGTTCGATATGAAACTGAACTGCTTTTTGAACATCTTTCAAAGTCCTGTACCTCAGTCAAAAGTTACTATGACTGGTCAATGAGAACACGATTTGAGTCTTACTTACTGAGTTTCTCCCATTGCTCCCTCTCTTCAACTTCACCAGGGAGTTGGGAAAGTTGCTCAGTAGGTGAGAGATTATATATATGTCCACATGGGGCTCCTATTGGAATCCTGGCTGAAGGTCTTACTGTAGACTCTGACCTTTGCTCAATTCAGCTGATTCCTGGGTGCGTGACATTCCTGAGCATATAGGTCAGATCTTCCACCCAGAAACCTGACTGATCGTCAGGAAGGGTACCATGTATTTCTTCGATGTATTTGTTGAATATCACATACCAACTCCACATGTCATTAACAGAAAGAGTTCTTAGAATCCCTACAGTGTGGAAACAGGCCCTTTGGCCCAACAAGTCCACACTGATCCTCCGAAGAGTATCCCACCCAAACCCATTCCTCTTCATTTCCCCCTGACGAATGCACCTAACCTACACATCCCTGAACACTATGGGAGGAAATCGGAGCACCCGGGGAACTCCACGCAGACACGGGGAGATTGTGCAAATTCCACACAGACAGTTGCCCGAGAATGGAATTGAACCCAGATCCCTGGTGCTGTGAGGCAGCAGTGCTAACCACTGAGCCACCGTGCTTGTTTTAGTTACTAATCCCAATCTATCCATGAAGAGAACTGGACATCTTCCATCAGCAATTCCTACACAAGACCTTGGGCATTAGTAAGAAGTGTTACGCAGGAATGGTTGGAGGCACCGATGGGGCATTGACACAGGAGATGACAAAGACTGGCAGGACATGTATGTCACCTCTGAGGTTTATGCCCTTTCAGAGTGACCGGTTGGGGGGGGGGGGGTAAGAAAGGGTCAGCCAAAAAGAAAGGGTGAAGTAACTTTATGGAGCACCGTGAAGAGTGGGACACCATCTGGGCTGCAGCAAGAGTCTCGCTGTAATCATAGAATTACAGAATTCCTACAGTGTGGAAGCAGACCATTTGGCCCAACAGGTCCACACCGACACTCCGAAGATTAACCCAACTAGACCCATTCCCCTACCCTATTACTCTGCATTTACCCCTGAGTAATGTACCTAACCTACACATCCCTGAACGCAATGGGCAATTTAGCATGGCCAATTCGCCTAACCTGCACATCTTTGGATTGTGGGAGGAAACCGGAGCACCCGGAGGAAACCCACATTGACACAGGGAGAGTATGCAAAACACCACACAGACAGTTGCTCGAGGCTGGAATTGAACCTGGGTCCCTGGCACTGTGAGGTACCAGTGTTGTGAGGTTGCTGCCTCAACTACCCTTCCAGGCATTCCAGATTCCCACTATCCTCTGGGTGAAAAATATTTTCCTCAAATCCCCTCCTGCCTTTTACCTGAAAATGATGCCCCCTTGTTATTGACCCTTCATCAAAGGGGAATGGAAGAGGAGCGTACTGTTTACATGGACAGAGATTGTAGAACTGTGATGGACAGAGGGATTTGGATGCCTGGTAAAGCAGGAGGCGGCAGTTCAGCCACTCAAGCCTACTTTGCCATTTAATACTATCATGGGTGATCTCATGTCTGACTCAACTCCACTTTCCTGGCTGCTTCCCATAATCCATTACTAATTAAAAAAAAACTACCTTCACCTCATATTTATTCAGTGTTCCAGCATCCACCACACTCTGGAATACCATCTAAGTCCTGGAATCATGTAGTGTGCCTTCTTTCAAATAGAGGCAGACTCTAAGTTTCAACTCTCTCCTTTATCGATTTAGCTTTTTGTTCCCAATGTCGGCTTTTTCAAACTTTTTCGCCACGAAGCTCTGAATCTATTCTGTCTACATGAGGTACTGAAATGATTAACTAAGTTCCAGTTGACTACCTGGGTCAGCGCGGGTTTCTTTCTCCTAACAAATAGCATTAATTCCATTAACTTCATGTGAGATGAATAAGATTTCTGATGAAATTTTGAAGGATTCCTTTAGCTCTTCTCTGCTTTTGTGGTGAATCTCAGAGATGATGATTATTATTTTACGCTGAAAAAGTTCTACAAAATGTGCGTTTGGAAACTCATTACAAGAACGTGAAAAGCACAAGCAAAGGAAATTCACCACACCAACCCTGCGCCCTGCTCTGCTCATTCAATCCACTTAAGGAAAAATGGTATGTGTAAGGCAGTGAGGCAAAATGAAGCACATCCATTACTATGTCATTGCCTTTGGAACAGCAGACAATGCATCAGATTTTATCTTGGTCAATGGCAGACACCAGATAAAAAGATTGATATTCTAATTGTCGCCTTATCAGTGAGCTACACAGGTTTCGAATGATTGGCTTCAATTAACAGCCGAGTGTCCTGGAGCTAGTTACCAAAATTTGATTAGCTTTGCAATGAAGCTCAGTCGATGCTTTTGCCTCATTTATGACTGGGATTTAATTAACACTTATCCTTGGATCGTTTTCCTTCATCACTGCTCTAAGCTTCTTTGTGCTGAATGCGTTGACTATTTCCTGAACCTTTCTACAAAGGGTTATATTCATCTGCACAGAAATTCAACTGCCAATCAATACGTTCTTCCACATCATTGATCCACAAACCTTCGAATGCTGCTTGCTTCCCTTGCATCAATCATTCAGACACGTGGCACGGTTTTACAAGAATCCCTTTCCAACTTATTTGTATGAGGGGATCAATGTGAAATAAACAAAAGACCACAGCAGAAGTCTGTAGGTCCTGCCTCAGAGTCTTTTTGACCGTGACTTGCCAAGTCAGTTTCCAATTAGTTCTTTACACTTGTGCTTAAATCTTATGTAGCTTCTCTTTCTTTTGGGAATATACTTCTTTTCTAAAATCAGTAAAACCAATATTATTTCAAGAAACAATCTTCTTCAATCTCTGAGGCATTACTTGCATTCCAAAATGATTCAAAAATCAAGGGGCAAAAGAGGCGAGGAGATAAATACAGTAACTCTCACCAGGGAAAAAGTGCTAGGCAAGTTAATGAGGTTAAAGACCAGTAGTCCCTTGGATCTGAAGGGATGCATCTGAGGATATTAAAGGAAGCAGCCGCAGAGATAGTGGTAGCATCAACAATTTGGATTAGAATTTAGGAGATATGGTTTGTAAGTTTGCGGATAACACCAAAGTTGGTGGTATAGTGGACTGTGAAAAAGGTTATCTAAGAGTACGACGAGATTTTGATCAGATGTGCCAATGGGCTGAGATGTGGCAGATGGAGTTTAATTTAGATAAATGCAAGGTTTTACATTTTGGTAACGTAAATCAGGGCAGGACTTAACACAGTTAATGGCAGGCCCTGGCGAGTGTTGCCAAAACAAAAGGGACCCAGGGCGCAGGTACATTGTTCCTTGAAAGTGGTGTCACAGGTAGACAGGTTAGTGAAGAAGGTGTTTAACATTCTTGCCTTCATTGGTTTGAGGATTGAGTACAGGAGTTGGGACATCGTACTGCGGCTGTACAAGACGTCAGTGAGGCCACTTTTAGAATACTGCATACAATTCTGGTCATCTTTCTATAGGAAGGATGTGTTAAACTAGAAAGTTAAACTAGAAAGGATACAGAAACAATTTACGATGATGCTGCCAGGGTTTGAGTGAAAAGGAAAGGCTGGATAAGCTGGGACCTTTTTCCTTGGAGCATTGGAAGCTGAACGGTGACCTTATAGAGGCTTATAAAATCATGAGGGTGCATAGCCAAAATCTTTTGCTCAGAATAGGGGAGTACAAAACTACAGGGCATAGGTTTAAAGTGAGAAGGGAAAGATTTGAAAGAGACCCGAGGGGCAACAGTTTCAAACAGAGGCTGGTGTCTATATGGAACGAGCTACCAGAGGAAGTGGTAGAAATGGGTATAATTACAGCATTAAAAAGACATTTGGACAGGTACATGAATCAGAAAAGTTTAGAGGGATGTGGGCCAAATACAGGCAAATGGGATCCACCTGATGAAGAAACAACGCTTTGAAAACTAATGATTCCAAATAAACCTGTTGGACTATAACCTGGTGTTGTGTGATTTTTAACTTTGTCCACCCAAGTCCAATAATGGCACCTCCAAATCGGGAATAATTCAGTTGAGGATACCTGGTCGGCATGGATGAGTTGGACTGAAGGGTCTGTTTCCGTGCTATATGACTCTGTAATTCTAAGACTCATTAGATTCTGGAAAAGTTCCAAGGATTGTAAAACTGCAAAAGTAACACCTTTATTTAAAAAGGGAAGGAGACAAAAAAAAACCAGGCCAGTTAACTTAATGGCTACTTTTAGGAAAATGTTGGAGTCTACTATAAAGGATGTAATACAAAGCAATTAGAAATACATGAGCAGAGTCAGCATGGCTGAAAGGGAGATCATGTCTGACAAATTTATTAGAACTCTTTGAGGATGTAACAAGCCACTAATAGGAGGAAGCAGTGGATGTAATATGCTTGGATTTTCAGAAGACCTTTGATAAGGTACCCCACATCAGGATAATTAATAAGGTAAGACCCCAATGCATTGGAGGCAGGACATTAGCATAGATAGAGGACTGACTAATACAAGACAGAGAGTTGGGATAAAGGGCACATTTTCAGGGTGGCAATCTACAACTACTGGAGTGTCACAGGGATCAGTGCTGGAGCGACTACTATTTATAATATATATTCATGTCTTGGATGAGGAAAGCAAATCTACTGTAGCCATGTTTGCAAATGACACAAATAAGGTGAAAACGCAAGTAGTGAGGACGAAACAAAGAGATGCAGAGGGATAGAGACATTTAGAATGAGAAAAGATCTCGTCAGATGGAGTATAATGCAGGAAATTGTGACGACGTGCACTTTTGCAGGAAGAATAGAGGAGGTGAATATTGCTTTCATGGAGCAAGGCTACAGCACAGAGGGATTTGGGGTCCTCATCCATAATTCAGTAAAATCTATCATCCAAGTTGAGCTGTTGGTCTTTCTTGCAAAGGATTTAAAGAGCATAAAAGTATGGAGGTGTTGCTAGAACAATACAAGGCACGAGTCACACCACAGTTGGAATACTATGAAAAGTTTTGGATCCTTTATCTAAGGAAAGATAGACTGGGATTGGAGGCAGTCCACAGGAGGTTGACTGTGCTGATACCAGGAATAAAGGGACTGTCTTATGAGGAGAGGTTGAGTAGATTGGGCCTGTACTCCTTGAAGTTTAGAAGAGTGAGAAGTTACGTTATTGAAACTACAGGATTTTTAAGGGGGCAGGACAGGGTAGATGCCATGACATTGGTTGAAGGAAAAATATTGTTCAGGCGTCCTAGGAAACATGTCTGTCTTTCTTGAAATACTGCCATGGGCTTCTGTTCAACACTCATACAACAGCATAGTCAGGCTCTCAGAATACGTTTCATCCAAAATGTGACACTACCCGCTATGCAAATGCACCTTGTTGATTTTAGTAGCACTCCCTCAATTCTGCTTAATGTGTCAACCCAGATCACAGGTTTCAGTTTCTGGAGTGGGACTTCAAACCCAGAGGGTAGATCACTAGTTGCTGAACTCTTTCGCATGGAAATGAAGAGGACTTGAGTTACTGAGAATAAATGGGAAGGAATTTACAGTTAGGCAAAGAGCAGGGTAATAGAAGCATTGACACTAACACGGATTTATCCTGATACTGAAGGGTTGTAGTGGAGGTTCCAGTGCTGTCTTATTTTCCTAATGCAACCTACCTCAGAAACGTCAGACATGAAACTATGTTTCAAATTGAGAATTGGGGAAAAAGCATAAACGCATTTAATCATCATTGACACATCTGAAACCTGGATCTGATGTTCCAATGGTGAGGACAGTTCTGGCATATTCACATGGCATTGAGTGCATTATCTGCTGATAACCTGTCAGTCTCCTGACGCTGCTGTGTTAAGCACAAACCTGATAGGTCAAGGGTTGGGTACAGAGTAGGAGATGGAATTTGTTACACAAAATTAAAACATCCTATAGGGCATCCAAATATACAGCTGGGTGGAACAGATAAAATTCTCCAGGATTTGGATTCCCGTAGTCGTTCACACTCTGCGGTATTTTTAGGACCAGGTTTACGAATGTGAAGAATTTCTAAGATAATGTGCCATATTTCTTTTAAATAGCTTTAAGCTGGGAACTGAACTTAGTTCTCTCGTCAGGCTTTTGAACAACAGGTTTTAGTCATTTACCGTCTTGGCAGTCAATTTTGTCTCTTTAAAGTGGTTGGCAATAGACTAAAAAAAAGAAAATTAAACCAGTGTCTGTCCATTGTTGATCATTGCCAGCTTGGATACAGCGTTGAAGGGAAGTTCATATTATCTGCCAGCAAACCACTCCAGCAAGTACCTTTGTTTCTGTGGCCCACGTAGCTACGTACCACGAAACCACACATCTGCCTGGATTTTCATACAAGTTGTTTTGCATGTTTCATCAACGCAAATTGGCTATAATGCGATTGATAAATTGTGGATGCTGTTTGGATAATGCAAATTTTCTATTGAACGGGTATAGTGATTTTCTATTAGCGATCTTCTCCAGCGTGATTTCCTACAGCGTGAGGTTGCAGACGAACACGACTGTCACGTTACAGCCTGTACTTGAGACAGACAATGAGAGTCGGGAAGATTCCTGGCTCAACTTTGCAGCCTCAGGGGAAAGTACTTCAGGAACAGGAGTTCCACTGCCGTTGACCCGTGAACAAAGTCGCACGCAGCCACTTGGAGGACTGGTTAAAAGGGTAAAAACAATGACTGCAGATGCTGGAAACCAGATTTTGGATTAGTCCAAAATAAAAGGACTGGTTAAAAGGTGCTGGTGCTGTGAGACTTTGTCTCCGTTAAAGTGAAGACCTCACCACTTCTCCACCCACCCCTTGGACTTTAACGGGTCTGGATGGTTGACACTTCCATTGCCCATTAATGGCTGTAATTGGCATCTTCTCAACAGATTTCTGCACTTACTCAATGTTATCGCTACTGTCAATGTCTCTTTCTGAGACCTTTCAATAAATGGCACACACAGTTCACTCACTCCCTAGCCTCATGTGTTCAACAGCTGTGGAGGGAGGTCTTCTTCTCTGAAACACTGAAGTCTTTTGTTTCTGGAACTTTTCTCTTACTAGCTTCTAAAACACTCCGGATTTATTTTTTCTGCTCTGATTGGTATGGGCTCAAGGATTGCCGCAAGCTGAGAGGGGGAATGGGAAGACCATGTAGGACTAGGGGACGTAGGTGGACCGTGTGATTGTGGGACGAGGGGGAGAACCTGTGACAGTGGGGTTAGCGGACATAGGGGCACTGTGATAACTCAGTCACAGCTCACCATTGCTGCTTTGAACCTTGTGACCCTAAAATTTCCACTCAAAAACCATTTGAGGTCCTGACCCCCACTTTGGGAAGCCCTGTCCTTCTTCAACAACAACTGCAGTCCTGAACACTTCAACTGACCCAACATTTCACTATCTTTTTGTCAAAGGGGTTACCTTTGTGTGAAAGGTTTTATACCCAAGGCAATTATGACTTATATAAAAGGGGATCTACTACTTCCCTACTCAACTGTCTGCCTGTATACACTGTAAGGTACCTAGCTCAACTGGCTAAACAGGCAATGCTATGACCGAAGCTAAAACTTCTACCACAGTCTGCTGCAACACACCATATGATGTAGCAGGAGGTATTAACGTGCATCTAAGACGGGCCAACTGACAAAATGTCCTGTTGATAAAGTTCATGCTGCTCTGTGAATCTACCTTGGCCTCTTCCTTGCTCAGTGTACTGTTAACTAATTCCCCTCATCTGCTGCCCATCTGTGTGACAGACTGCATTATAGAGGCCTCAATAAGTCACTCTCAAAACTGACACAGACCAAAGCAAAGCCAGCAATGACTTCCATCTGTACTCAGAGTTCCATTAACCCTTTCCCTTCTGGTGCATAAACACAGGAGCTTTCCATCCAACCTATTTCACGTCTCAACAATCCCTGGTTGACTGACTTTCCTCTGTTTTCACCAAATTAGAAACCAATGCAGAATAGTAAAATCATGTTCATGTTATGAAAGATTAAACACACAACAGTTTTCTGGGTGGGCCTTGTGTATCTCTACAAGGTGTGCGTGTGTGAGCATGCACTTGTGAGAGAGAGAGAGAGAGACAGAGAGGGAAGGAGGGAGAGACTGACTGTTCATTGACTCTGGCTTAATGGAGTATTTATATATTACAGCCTCTCATCCCACCAGAGTGGGGACAGTACGGGGCTAATGGATCACAGCTTGGGATTCTTTAGCCATGTAGGGCTTTTGTATACTGACACTTCCAACACATTTGTCATCCTCTTGCCAACTTTAAGTGAGGCTAAATAAAGTTGCTTTGGTGGCAATTTTATGCCTTGGCAACTTTCTGGATTAAGTTGCGTTGAGTGTTAGGAGTGATGGCTGCTTCAGACTGAAGGACTGACCCTGCAGTGATGGGATCAGAGGCACCAGGTACAGGAGAAATCGCACCATTCCTTCTGAAATTCCACCTGAACCACTGATTGCAGACGCGTTACGATATTGAAGACATACAGTGCATTAACACAGGTACAGCTCCACACAGAGGACATGAAATTACAGAATCTGCATTCATGGTTTATGGCAAACAGTTAAGGGCTTTCAATCATTTAAAACATTTTCACCGTCTTTTGGATATGCATATAAAGTCTGAGGTCCTCATGTTCAAAAACAGCTTCAAATGCTATTATATCCCTGTAGTGCCTACGCAGTCAAAGTAAAGTTAGTTCTCAATGGCCAGCCTCATGTCGTATACTGCTGGGCCAACATAATCCCTTTCTTTCTACCTTCAGTAACAATGATACCTATTCAGTGCATCCTATAAAAGGGGCCCCACAGAGGACAGAACAAGCACACCAGTTCAGAATAATAATTAGGCTGGATTTAACACACTGCCTCTAATGCTTCCTTGTTCAACTGGATTGTTGACTTAAACTGCTCAGGGTAGGAGCTGGATATGCTGATCTCTTGTTGGGGCTGTGACGATAAGTCATTCCTCATGGGGGATATTCGCTGTCCTCATTTGCAACAGTGATCAGCACATCAGATTTGAACAAAGAGAAGAGGGGAAAAAAATGAGCAACAATGTTATCACAAACCATCTGGATGTGCCTGGTCTCCCCCACAAAACTCAGGGCAAATTCTGTAGCTAAAGCACAATTCAATTCAGTGATTGAAGGTGGAAATGACTCCAGGCTCCATTTCTGGGTTTGACACATACACTCGGTGTTGGGAGTAATTTGGCTTTGAGTGTTTGCGTAAACAGGGAATATTGGAATAAGCTGCTTGTTGTGGGAGGTGTACGAGAGTGTTCTACACTACCGCTTGAAGATAAAGGTAGACCATTGTAAGAGAATAGGTTTAGCAGAACAATTTCCTATTTTTCATGTGATGCAGTAATTTGCTAAGACTTTAAAGCTTACTGTACGTATCAGCATTGTTTCCATGGTGCTAGTTGTCGCTCTATTGTGCCTGGTGGAAATCCACAAACCTTGACAAGATTAACCCCTGATCAGCAGCGTTCTGCGGGTCTTGGTGAGTCTGTAGAGCTAGGGCCGCAGCGATCTGTGAGCCTTTGTCAGTCTGGAGGCTGAATGTACACAAGTCGATCACAGCATGCTGTTTACTGCATGCCCCACCACACCAACTTTCATCAGCTACTCGCTTTCCTGAGTAACCCTGGGAAAACGGAGACTTCAAACATCATATCAGCTTGCAAAACATATTAACCTTATGGCTGAGAGAGACAGCCCTTGAGATCAGTAAGTTTTGAGGAATGTTTGTTGAGCTCAGCAGCTGGAGGGATGGGCATCCTGCAGAAGGTTATGAACCATCAACCGTGAGAAACTGTTGCATAAAGTCGTAGAGTTACAGTGGCACAGATTTTGTTTTGACTCCAAGAGTGCCCAATATTCAAAAAAGGAAAATTTGGTGGGGAGTACATTAGCAACAGAGGCTGTCCAGTTTCCTTATTCTAAGAAATATCAGAAAGGATCTGCAACTCATATTTGATGAGAGTTTCTATTCTGCACTTCAACCAAGTGATGCTGGCTGCTAAGCTATGAACACTTGCCTCTGTAGCACCAGGAACTGCAATTCTTGGTCGATCTGCTCCATCTCTGCAGTACAAACAGTGGGCTCCTCTTAAAGAGAGCCTTTTTAATCAATCTAATTGGTCCGACCACCCCCATGCTAGTGTCCCAGGCTGGTGTTTAGCCCCAAACAATACCTAAAACTGATTAACTTTTCTTAAATCGTGTTGCTGATTACAGCCATAATGATACTTCAGAAATACTTCACTGGGTGAGATGTACGTTGGAATTAAGGTAGCGAGACGTGTTACAAAGTCTAACTTCACCATAAAACAGCTCTGCACTGGATCTCTGCTACTGGTCTGTCTCTTATGCAATTAGGGAAAAGCTGCTTGAGGGACCACAGTTCGTCATTCTGATGTTTGCTACTGTAATATTGTAGAGTTAAGCCTTCCCTTAAGACATAGGAACATAAGTAGGCCATTTGGCCCATCAAGCCTGCATCAGCATTCCTGTTTTTTCCCCAGAACCCTCGACTGCCCTTCCTGATTAAAAATCTATCTAATTCAGCCTTGAATACACTTAATGACCCAGCCTCGACAGCCCTCTGTGGTAAAGAATACTTCAGATTCCTCCTCTCTGCCTTAGGTCTGCATGGAGTCTGCTGCGCTTCAGTGGAATGTGGCACAGTTGCATTTACAAAGCATTGTTCAACATGTTCAACAACAACAAAAAACAGTAGGACGCCCTTCACCCAACTGGGTACAAAAGAGAAGCAGTCTCCTTTCATATTCCAGGAGCTCAAAGCGAGACCTTACTGTTACATCCAGCCTTTTCCATGTCCCAAATAGCAAGGGATACAATTCTAATCCCCTGCAGGATTTAATCTCTTCACAGTATTCTTGTGGCCCCACAGTCATTTGTGAGTCAGCTGAGGCTGGGCTCCATTTGATTATGTTTAAGGGGACAGCCATTTGAAAAAAGGGCACTCCAACACAGTCTCCTTAGGTGGTCTTTGCCAGGAACTACCGGCATGCGGGAATTCATTAGCAGCCACAGGTAGGATAAGCTTGAGAGAGTGTCAGAAAGGCTCCTGTCAGCCCACAACCTCCACCATTCCCCCTGCCACCCACCCCCCCTCGGGACTCTCCATTCACATGAACTGGCAGGTTGCTCAAAGCAAAACAGAGGAAGTGGCAGGGGTCCTTGGGGCTGCTGAGAGTGAGCTGCCAAAGTGCACAGAGACTCCGGGAAATCTAAACTCCGGTTCCCATGGCAATGGGCTGATTAAGCTGATCTCTGCTCTCGAGAGAAACCTGACGCCAGAATGGATTTCTGTTCTCCCAGCAGACTAACTGACACCGTAATTCGGCACCAGAAAGGGGGGAATTATTTGCGCAGGCAAGAAACAGAAGAGGCTGACGGCCTGAAAAAAATGCAGCTCATGCAAACGGGGTGAAACTGAGGAGCTTAGGGAAAGAGGCAGCCTGGCACAAGGCCTGAACTAAACTGCAGCCCTGCCCAGTCCCTTAACACAGCAGCAAACTCAGCAGGAAGCACAATGATGCTTTCCACTCCATCTTCATTTTTAGTGGAAGGGGTTAATTTAGTATGGGACGCCTGCTCCGCAGGTCTTAGTCTGTTCCCAATTTCTCCTGGAATGGGTAAATTGTGACCTTGTAAACATTGTACTTCATACAATGAACCCTGTCATTTGCTCAACACATTCCTGAGGGTCTCAGGAGGTTGGGGGTGGGGGGGGGGGGGAGTAGGTGATATGGGTATTTCACGTATTAGAAAAAGCAGACTCTCTGACTACAGTGCTGGCTGATATCGGTTAACCCTATTTTTGTAAAAATCAATATAAACTATTTTTGTTTTTTGCTTTGAGACTGGGATTGCACTTATTCCTCAGCCGCGTAACATTAATATTGTCTACTCAGATGCTACCCAGACTGGAAGGTTTCGGTTATAAGGAGAGGCCGGATATGCTGGGATGCATTTCACTGGAGCATAGCAGACTGAGGTGTGACCTTATAGAGGTTTATAAAATCATGATGGGAGATAAATCAGGTAGATAGCCTGGGTAGGACAGTCTAAAACTAAAGGGCATAGGTTTAAGGTGAGAGGGGAGAGATACAAAAGGGGCAATTTCTTCAAACTGAGGGTGCTGAGTGTCTGGAAAGGGCTACCAGAGGTAGTGGTGGAGGCAAGTACAATTTTGTCATTCAGGAAACATTTAGACAGGTACATGGATAGGATAGTTATGAAGGGATATGGACTAATCACAGGCAAATGGATTAGTTTAATTGTGAAGATTCGGCAGCATGGACAAGTTGGGCTGAAGGGCCTGTTTCCATGCTGTAAGCCTCTGCAAATCTACAATCACACTGAAAAATAAGATGGGAACAATATTCATGTAAGAGTCATAGACATGTACAGCATGGAAACAGAACCTTCGTTCCAACCCGTCCATGCCGAGCAGTTATCTCAACCCAATCTAGTCCCACTTGCCAGCCCCCGGCCCATAATCCCTCCAAACCCTTCCTATTCATATATCCATCCAAATGCCTCTTAAATGTTGCAATTGTACCAGCCTCCACCACTTCCTCCGGCAGCTCATTCCATACACATACCACCCTCTGCCTGAAAAAGTTGCCCCTTAGGTCCCTTTTATATCTTTCCCCTCTCACCCTAAACCTATGCCCTCTAGTTCTGGACTCCCCCACCCAGGGAAAAGACCTGGCCTATTTATCCTATCCATGCCCCTCATAAGCTCCTGTCTCTTTCACAGCATGAAAAGGATAGTCACATTGAACCGTTCTCAAGGATCCTTCAACAGCATCTTACAAACCCACAACCTTCACTATCCAGAAGGATAAGAACACCACTATCTCCTTAATCCACACAGCAGCCTGATTTGGAATTATATCGTCCCTCCCTAACAGCAGCTCCCAACCACAGTGAAGGTGGTCCACCTTCTCAAGGTGGGACTGGCAACAATTGTTCTTGCCACTGACATTTCACACCCAATGACTAAAAAGAAAACCCTTAAAAAAAACTTCGTTAAGGACAAGATCAAGTGTGTGCGACAGAACTGAGGGAAAGATCAAACATGCCATAAAACATTGGCATTTCAACACAGCCAGCACATCTCCGGAAATGATCAAACTGCTTCTGAATGTCTATTTAATGGTTCAGAGTCTGAAACAAGAAAATGCAAAGCAGCCAGTGAGCTGACTGCTGGGTCACAGCAGGCTACACTAATCTAATCAGAGATATAACATCACTCAGTGGGCTGCCTGAGACTCAGAAATCATCCTGATAATCAGCGCTCACAGCATGAAACAACTTAATAGGGGATGCAGTGGTGTAGTGATAATTTCACTGGACTGGGACTCCAGAACCCAAGGCCAATGTTCTGGGGACAAGGTTTGAATCCCACTATGGGCAGATTGTAAAATCTGAACTCAGTAAAATCTGACGTAATGATGACCACTGTCAATTCTTGTAAAAACTCATCAGTGACCCTTAGAGAAGGAATTCTGCTGTTCCTTACCTAGTTTGGTCTACCTATGACTCTAGACTGACAGCAACGTGACTGACCCTCACTGCCCTCTGGAAAATTAGGGATGGTCTCGCCAACAATGCCATTCATCCCATGAATGAATTGAATAAATCAATTTGAACAACTCCACACACAGAGTGTACACAAATCTGTATTACTCAAAGACTGGAGGGAATTTGAAATATACGGGTTGGTGCAGGAATCTGTACAAATAGTCTGTCAGGGAATCTTTATAAATATTGCTGAGTTTGTAAACATCTGATTAGTGATCTGACAGAATCAGAACAGGGCCTCGCAGTCAATTATGTCTTTGAAAGAACTCTCCAATTAATCTCATTCCCTTGCTCTGTACTCAGAGCCCCAATTTTTCTTCTTCTCAACTATTTAGCCAATTTCCTGTTGAAAGTTACTATTGACCCTGCTTTCATTCCCTAGGCAGGCAGGATATTCCAGATCACAACAATTCACTGCACAGTCCTTTGCCATTTATTCAGAGCTCTGGTCAAACAAGCTCATTCATCTTGACTTCAAATTTAGGTCAAACCCTTTGCTTGCTCGATAAATTTGATTTGCTGGATAATTTTTGTCCCCTCTTTTGAGGTTTCGCCCCTTCTATTGCTTTTTACTGCTGGTAAGAAAATGGTCAGTCTTCCATATTGTCATGTAGATTGTGGATGGGCTGAACTCCCCTTTTCCCAGATCCCCTGATGACCTCAACATGTCGTTTACAAACCTGGCCTCACTGGCCTTTCAAATCGGCCGAAAATCTAATTTAAATCCTCCCTCCCTTCGTTTCTTCCTTCCACAGAGACAAGGGCCAAAGGGTCTGTTTCCGTGCTGTTTAACTCTAAAAAGACCCATTGACCCTAGGATTCTATGACTCTAAAAAGGCCCACTGTGTCTATGCAAGTCAAAAACAACCACCTAACTATTCTAATCCCACTTTCCAGCACTTGCCCCATAGCCTTATATACTTTGGCACATCTAAATTCTTCCTAAATGTTAATATGGCTTTTGCCACTACCACCCTTACAGACAGTGAGTTCCAGATTCCCACCCGCTTGGTGAAATAAACTTTTCTCACATCTCCTCCAAACCTCCCGTTCCTTACTTAAATCTATGCCCCTGATCACTGACCCCTCCATCAAGGGGCAAAGTCTCTTCCTGTCTGTGCACCCACAGTTTTACACATCTCCACTGTGTCCCCTCTGCTCGAAGGAAAACAACCCCAGTCTAGCCAATCTCTCTGCCTAATTGAAACTCTCCAGTGCAGGCAACATCCTGGTAAACCTCCTCTGCATCCTCTCCAATGCTATCACATCCCTCCTAGAATGTGGCTCCTACAATTATACACAATACTCTCCTGTGGCCTAACCAACATTTTTGTGCAGTTCCAGCATAGCCTCCCTGCTCTTAAACTCGACAACTCAGCTATCCCAGATGCCTTCTGAACCACTTTATCCACCTGTTGTGATACCTTAAGGAACAGGATCACGTTGCACAAAGGTCCCTCTGATCCTTAGTGCTTTCCAGGGTCCTACTGTTCATCACATATTCCCTTGCTTTGTCTGTCCTGCCCAAGTGCATCACCCTTACATTTATCCAGATCAAAACCATTTGCCACAAGGCCTATCTGACCAGCAAGTCTATACCCTCCTATAATCTAAGGCTATCCTCCTCACTAATTACCACTCCACCAATTTTCATATTACACGTGAATTATGAGGGATGTCATCGAAAGCCTTGCTGAAGCCCAAGTAGACGACATCAAAAATATCGCCCTCATCTACACACCTGGTCACCTCTTCAAAAAATTCAATCGAAGTGGTCAGACATGACCTTTCCTTAACAAAACCATGCTGACTGTTCTTGATTAATCCCTGCTTCTCCGACTGCAGATTCATTCTGGCCCTCAGAATTGCTTCCCGTAGTTTCCCACCATCGGGTTAGACTGTCCAGCCTGTAGTTTCCTGGTCTACCCTTTGCCCCCTTCCTGAATAACGGTACCACATTGGCTGTCCTCTGGCACTTCTCCTGTGGCCAGGGAGGAATTGAAAATTATTGCTCATGCTCCTGCTGCTTCCTCCCTTGTCTCACTGACCAACCTGCAGTACATTTCATTTGACCCTGGACAGTGATCTATTTTTAAGATAGCCAGATCACTCAGAAACTCCTCTCTGTCTGTGCTAATTTCTTTAATTAGGTCATAGACATTCTCCCTGAAATCTATACCCACATCATCCCTACTAATAGCGAACATTGACACAAACTATTCACTTAGAACCTTATCTATGCCTTTTGGCTCCATGTACAAACAATCACTGTGGCCCTAAATAGGAACTACTCTTTCCCTCCTTTCCATCATTTATCTTATTGAGGTCTTCATCGTCTTAATAACCTAATAATCTGTATGCTAAGGCTTTCCAATGAAGACATTTTAATTAATTTTCTGTTCCTTTTGAGCCGATGTGGCTATTTTACAGTGCCTTCCCTTTCAGTGGGTCTGTTCCACATTTTTCCCTGAAAGCCTATACACAATCTGCACAGTGACCTGTACAATGGCTGCACAGGTGGCATTATAGCGACTGTACCCAGCACCGGTATACAACACCGACAGACTGCAAGGGGTCTTGTACTGTTATCAAACTGTATGGGGCTATGTACATTGGGCAGCACGGTGGCACAGTGGTTAGCACTGCTGCCTCACAGCGCCCGAGACCCAGGTTCAATTCCCGCCTCAGGCGACTAAATAGGAACTACTCTTTCCCTCCTTTCCATCATTTATCTTATTGAGGTCTTCATTGTCTTAAAAACCTAATAATCTGTATGCTAAGGCTTTCCAATGAAGACATAGTGTTAGGTGAAGGGGTAAATGTAGGGGAATGGATCTGGGTGGATTACACTTCGGCGGGTCGGTGTGGACTTGTTGGGCCGAAGGGCCTGTTTCCACACTGTAAGTAATCTAATCTAATCTAAGGGTCGGTGTGGACTTGTTGGGCCAAATGGCCTGTTTCGACACTGTAGGGATTCTATTCTATAAAAATCTTGAATACCAAAGACAGAATAAAACATGGGGGGGAATCAGAAGGAGAGAGACAAAGAAAATGGTGGGTCAGCCATTAGCAGGTGAATCGAACTGTTTATTAGCAATGAGCATAGCCAAATGTAAAGGCCTGTTTCATTGCACCTTGCCTAGGTTTACTGCTGTGTAGTATTTTGTGAACGTGAAATCCATGCTGTAATCTGTGAGCGTGAGTGGAATTTTACCTGGAGAGATCTCACAGTTGTCCTCATCGCTATTGTCCTGGCAGTTATTGACTCCGTCACACAGGAAGCTTTTGTCGATACACCTGCCATTCTTACAGTGGAAGCGGGCTGTCGAGCATAGGAGGGGATTTGCTGCTATGAAGAACAGACAACACCATTAGGCAGTACACAGAGCTGGCTGTCACAAGTGACTGCTACATAGACACTGGTATGGAAACTGTCTATTGTACACAAGAGGACATGGACACCATGTTACACAAAACCAGACATAACTTCTGTCACATATAATGAGCTGAATTTAAGGCAGCATGTCATGATGGGAAACACATTGGCAGAATCCACTTAATCACAGGACAGGCACCATGTCAGTCTCCTAACAGAGGCATCACCACCACAGATTAATCTGTAGCCAACAAGAGGCTGACATGGGATTCCTGCCCATTGACAGGCATTATCCCCAAATGCACCACTAGTCAGTGTGAGTTTTTACAGGGACTGAGTTTGCAGAGAGACAGAGAGACACTGAGTTTATACTGGGACTGAGAGAGACACTGGGAGTTTATACAGGGACTGAGAGAGACACTGAGTTTAAACAGAGACTGAGGGAGACATTGAGTTTATGCAGGGACGGAGGGAGACACTGGGAGTATATACAGGGACTGAGGGAGACACTGAGTTTACATTGGGACTGAGGGAGACACTGAGTTTATACAGGGACTGAGGGAGACACAGAGTTTACAAAGACTGAGGGAAACACTGAGTTTATACAGGGACTGAGGGAAACACTGAGTTTAAACAGAGACTGAGGGAGACATTGAGTTTATGCAGGGACGGAGGGAGACACTGAGTTTACATTGGGACTGAGGGAGACACTGAGTTTATACAGGGACTGAGGGAGACACAGAGTTTACAAAGACTGAGGGAAACACTGAGTTTATACAGGGACTGAGGGAAACACTGAGAGTTTATACAGGGACTGAGGGAGACACTGAGTTTACACAGGGACTGAGGGAGACACTGTGAGTTTATACAGGGACTGAGGGAGACACTGAGGGTTTATACAGGGACTGAGGGAGAGACTGAGTTTACACAGGGACTGAGGGAAACACTGAGAGTTTATACAGGGACTGAGGGAGAGACTGTGAGTTTACACAGGGACTGAGGGAGACACTGAGTAGATACAGGGACTGAGGGAAACACTGTGAGTTTACACAGGGACTGAGGGAAACACTGAGAGTTTATACAGGGACTGAGGGAGACACTGAGTATATACAGGGACTGAGGGAAACACTGTGAGTTTACACAGGGACTGAGGGAAACACTGAGAGTTTATACAGAGACTGAGGGAGACAATGTGAGTTTATACACGGACTGAGGGAGAGACTGTGCGTTTATACAGACTGAGGGAAACACTGAGAGTTTATACAGGGACTGAGGGAGACACTGAGTATATACAGAGACTGAGGGAGACAATGTGAGTTTACACAGGGACTGAGGGAGACACTGTGCGTTTATACAGACTGAGGGAAACACAGAGTTTATACAGGGACTGAGGGAGACACTATGAGTTTACACAGGGACTGAGGGAAACACTGAGAGTTTATACAGGGACTGAGGGAGACACTGAGAGTTTATACAGGGACTGAGGGAGACACAGAGTTTATGCAGTGACTGAGGGAGACACAGAGTTTATACAGTGAATGAGGGAGACACTGGGAGTTTACACAGGGACTGAGGGAGACACTGAGTATATACAGGGACTGAGGGAGACACTGAGTATATACAGGGACTGAGGGAGACACTGTGAGTTTACACAGGGACTGAGGGACACACAGAGATTATACACAGACTGAGGGGGACACTGAGTTTATAGAGGGACTGAGGGAGTCACTGTGAGTTTATACAGGGACAGAGGGAGACACTGAGTTTATACAGGGTCTGAGGGAGACACTGTGAGTTTACAGAGACTGAGGGAGACACTGAGTTTATACAGGGAATGAGGGAGACACTGAGTTTATACAGGGACTAAAGGAGAGACTGTGAGTTTATACCGGGACTGAGGGACACACTGAGAGTTTACACAGGGACTGAGGGAGACACTGTGAGTTTATACAGGGACTGAGGTAGACAGTGTGATTTTATACAGGGACTGAAGGAGACACAGAGTTTATACAGGGACTGAGGGAGACAGTGTGAATTTATACAGGGACTGAGGGAGACACTGTGAGTTTATATTGGGACTGAGGGAGACACTGTCAGTTTATACAGGGACTGAGGGAGACACTATGAATTTATACAGGGACTGAGGGAGACACTGAGAGTTTATACAGGGACTGAGGTAGACAGTGTGAGTTTATACAGGGACTGAGGGAGACACTGAGAGTTTATACAGGGACTGAGGTAGACACTGTGAGTTTATACAGAGACTGAGGGAGACACTGAGAGTTTATACAGGGACTGAGGTAGACACTGAGAGTTTATATTGGGACTGAGGGAGATACTGTGAGATTATACAGGGACTGAGGTAGACAGTGTGAGTTTGTACAGGGACTGAGGGAGACACTGAGAGTTTACACAGGGACTGATGTAAGGGTCTCTGGGGAACATCATCATCAATGAATCTTCTTTCCGTGTAACTTAGTGGAATTCACTGCTTTGCATCACTCTGCTCTATCTTCTGCAAAGGGACTCTCTCTCATCCACGACCTGTCCTCCAATATGACACCACGTTAGCGCGTTGTACTTCTGTCTGACTGCCAGCAATCATTGTCTAAGTGTCAGCAAGAAACAAATGTCACGTTTTCTCAATAATTCTACTGTTCCTCAAAAACAGCTGTTACTTCACTACACAGTCTATTCTGTTGCCAAAGAGCTATTAATGCAACCTTCAGCACCGTCACATGTTTTTTTAAAACCCTATTTATACTCAAGCTATTTCAAAATGTCACCTGAGGGCTAAGACTCCGGCTGGTACTTTATAAAGGGCTGCTGGGGAAGCACTTGCCTTTGGATCCCGGGAGCTTTTCCATGATCTGAGGGGAAGGCTGGAATCGGAATAGCTCCTGAACAGGCAGCAGCATCAGGCATGTCGGCACCATTTGTCGCCACTGCACTTGCCCTTGGATTAAAGGCTCCACTATATCACTGACAGCGCTGGTCTAATGGCAGCAATCAGACCCCAAAAGCATTTAGACACAGGGATTATCACAGTCTGGAAACCACATTCAATGCTGCGCTCCAGCATGGTCTCCTTCTTGACTCTGAGAGCTACAAACTGGGGAGGGTGAGGCACTGAGACAGGACCCAGACTGTCCCTTTGGTGAGCCACCGAGGCAGAGTTGAGTGCAGCTGAGGCTTGCTTCATTGATTCCTGCGGAGCAGAGCTGTGGGTGTGAGAATCACACTCATCCACGTTCTCCTGTCCATACTAATCTAATGGCCCCTGGTTGAACCACAGTCCAGTTAATTGAATGCTGGACAATTGATGCCGGATAACATAGTTAACAAAGCATCGGGACCTTGCACTCTTGTTCAGATAATCCGAAATTCGGTTAATCAAATGCTGGATAATAGAGGTTCCTCTGTATTCTGCAGTTCCCATGTCCTACAGTGATTTTACACAGGAGTAACAACAATCCCTATTCTTACCAGCTTGCAAAGAAGATGATTGAAGAACCTCAGGCAAATATCTCCAGGGAGCACTGGTGAACTGTAGTATTTCATTGGCATCCAGTTCAATTGTGTGGAAATCCCAGGCTCATCGAGCAAATCTTACTCTTCTTCAAATGGGAATTTGATTGAAAGTATATTATTACTGGATGTTGTGACTCACACTATGACAGCAACTGGGTCTATTTTAGAATATTATCCATCTAATTTCAAGGTTTGTATTCAAGGATAATCAGAGCTGAACACCGAAAACTCCCTTTCGCAAACATCAGAGGAACCTCACGTTAGGAATCACAGGGGAACTAGCAAAAGTACCAGACGGAAGATGAAGACAATTTTATCTTTTGTGATCTAGAATTCACCATCACAAAGAGAATCGGATAAATAATAGAAGAGGGAAATTGTCAGATGTAGGGGAAGTGAGACTTCCAGTCTGGAAAGCTGGAGCACAGGACCAGCATTAGGAAAGTTGGGCTGAATGGCCTCCTACTCGGCTACATTATTGTGTGTCAAACGAGGAGCTTCTCCTGGTTTCTGGAGCTTAATGACTCTCTTTCTCTGCTAGCACTCAACGGTGTTTGGGTGGGGCAAGGGAGGTCAGGAGTCAGGGAGGAGTGGAGGCCATCAGATGGCATGCAGGGTCATGGCTTTGAGGGGTCGCGGAGGTCAGAGGCACACTGATGACTTCACCGCCATTAACATCACAACAGAAAAGCCCTGAAGCTCCTTCTCCATAAAACAAGGAAACTGCTTGAACGTGCCGCTGCCGGAAAATTTTATCAAATGATGGCACAGACAGATGATTGCATGTTGTCAGAAACGATTAGATATGGCGCTTTCGTAACTTTAACCTTTACCCGGGCTGCACAAACAGCAACGTCCTGTGCTAGGAGCAACAGAATAAGCAGAGTTTCAAGTGTTAAGATAATAGTTCTAGCCCATTTGGACTCAGTTCTGGTAAAGATAGGCTTTCCTCTCTGAACAAGAGTTCTTAGAGGAATTCTTGTTAACTATTAGTGCGCACACTTTGTTCAAATGTTCCCCAGTGCCTGTATAGGTTTCTGAACGCTGCTGAACCAGATGATGTAAGGTACTTCGGTAGGGAGATGGATTAATGTACTGAGTGCTGTTGCATATCCCTGCAGTAAGTAAAGTTGTAAGGGAAGTTGTGGTAACCACAGTGATATGTAAGTCAGTCCATATGAAACGTGCTCCTGTGGTCAAATTAAAGTAGTCCGTCTCAGTGTTGCATGGAGTTTCTACGATTAACATGTTTCATAACACAAGATATCATGATGTGGCACTGTCACCACCACTGATGGTGATCTCTCCACCACCGTCACCTCTTGGAGGTATCAGAATGATCAAATGTCTTTGAGGAATCAGACCTGCTAATAACCTTTCTAAACGTTAGAAGGTGGTGAAGGGACTGTCATTCCCTGGAAAGATGCACACAGAGAGGGCACGTCCGAGCAGTGAATGGTGGCAGACTAGAGGAAGAATTGGAACAGACATAAACAATGGAGTGAGTAGATAGTGCGGATTGCCTGGCTATACAGTCAAAGGCTGTTCTCATGAGGACACATTTAGCCTTCCCAAACAAATTCCTCTAAGGCTTTTCTGGATTTTGCACCAACTTATTCAAGTTCCTGGCCCTCTTAACTGTTCTGCAGGGGTAGCCTGAAGAGGTTAACTTGCACGGAGATGCCCAGAATTCTGTGGAATGTACTGGGAACACCGTCACCAGTCCTCCAATACTGTTCCGGGAGACTCCAGGAATCGAAAAGCAATCTCCCGGACACTATTGCGATAAACTGGGAGAGGAAAGTCAGACAGGGAATAATATCAACTTAGTTACTTTTTCAAAAAAAATAACACATGCTTTCTTCGAACAGTTAGTTGTACAAAAATGATCCAAAACGAAAAGAGATGGCTTTTTAGAACAGGAGGGCAGTTGCAGGTGGAAGGTCGTGCGATAAACCTTTTGGGAATACTTCCAACTGGAGTTAGTGACCGTAAATAATAGATTCATGGTGCTACAAAGAGTGAGGCGGATTACAAACTCTTAAGGAAAAGATAAAAAGCTTTAAATAGGTTATGTATCGAAAGCAAAGTGCGAAACCTGTTCGAACTGAAGCTGACTAAAGTTTGCCCCCGTTCTTTCTCAGCATATTGCAATGATGATTAAAGCACTTACTGCAGTTCTCCTCATCACTACCATCTGGACAATCCTCAAATCCATTACAACGGAAACGCCCAATGATACAATGGACGCCACTTGCACAGGGGAAGAAGGTTGGTGCACACTTGGATTTTACTTTTGCTGTAAGGGAGAAGAGGAGATAAGATCAGAGGAAAGTCCAGGAAAGGCAACAAAAGGAAACTCATTTATCCAAACATTAAAAACAAAAGGATCTGACAGCTTGGAGTCTGAACTCCAGGAGCCCTGTGAAATCCAGATCAACTCTGCTCACTGACCCATAGCAACGCGAATCACAAGCGGGAAGATCAACAGCTGCCCTCACATTTAGAAACACGGGTTTGGTTTGTCAGTTAATAAATCTGCCCATCCCTCTGCACTCACTGCCTCTCTCAACAGATGGTGTCTGGGAATGGGAGGGTTCGGAGACACCGGCTTTTAACTCTTTACATGCCGAATTCCCTCCAGTCATTTTCAAAAATCTTTCTTCTGCAAAGTTGCAATGATGACCGAATCAGCAGACACGTGGCTGCTGGAAATACAATGTCAGCAAAATGAAGGTGCTGGTCATTGACATCAGGAAGCAGAGTGGAGGGTACGGCCCTGTGAGCATCAACGTGGAGATGGCCGACAGGGTCAGCTTCCTGGGAGTGGTGATCACCAACAATTTATCCTGGTCTGTCCACATTGACAGAATGGTCAAGAAAGTGTAACAACGGCTCTACTATCTCAGGAAGCTAAGGAAATTTGGCATGTCCACAATGACTCTTACCAATTTTTACAGATGCACCATGGAAAGCAGCCTATCTCCTATGCAGAGGGATGGGCAGATTTATTAACTGACAGACTAAGCCCGTGTTTCTAAATGTGAGGGCAGCTGTTGATCTTCCCCCTTGTGATTCGTGTTGCTATGGGTCAGTGAGCAGAGTCAATCTGGATTTCACAGGGCTCCAAGAGCTTGGTATGGCAACTGTTTTTCCCAAGATCATAAACACTACAGAGAGTCGTCAATACAGCCCAGCCCATCACGCAAACCAGCCTTCCAGCCATTGACTCCATCTCTACCTCCTGCTGACTTGGGAAAGCAACCAACTTAATCAAAGACCCCTCCCACCCCGGTATACTCTCTTCCATCGGGCAGAAAATATAAAAGTTTGTATACACATTTAAACAGATTCAAGGACAGTTTCTTCCCTGCTTTTATCAAACTTTTGAATAGACCTCTCAAATGTTAATGTTGATCTATCTCTCTCTCTCTCTGCACCTTCTCTATGGCTGTAACATTAAAAACAAAAGTGCTACCCTGGTGCACTTGGAATGGAATAATCTGTCTGCAAGCATGCAAAGCAAAACTTTTCACTGTATCTCGGTACATGTGACAACAATGAATCAAATCAAGCATTACGAGTGACCCTGGGAAAAGGTAGTGTAATCACAGGGCTTAAGTTGGGGATTTTAGTTAACCCTGCAGCGTTGTACTGTAGGAGTGCAGCACTACTGGAGGTACTGGCTGAAATGCTCCAGTCTCTGGATTGTTGGAGATCTCACACTGGAATGCCTCGGGCAGTTTGAACTTATGACAGGAAAGTCCCCAGGACTCTCCGCAAAAACCTCCAATTCCTCAGGCAGTTCCGTGATGCCCAACTGGATAGTTATTCATGGAATGTCGGCAGAGGAATCCTGGGATATGGATCTTACAGTCCCAGAGGTGGGAAAGTAAATTGAATCAGTGGCATGTTGGTACCCAGAACTCTGATCTCTTCCTGCCTCTAGCTGGATTCAATTCTGGGTAGGAAGGCTAAAATGATGACCTCTCACCATGCTGCAAATAGACATTTGGAGTGGTGAATTAATTACCACCTCAAGGCCAGAACATATGAACGTATACACTAAGAGTAACAAGAGGCCATTTGGCCCCCAAATGCTATAAGATCATGACTGATTTCCCACGGTCTTGACAGCATATTTCATCCTACCTTCAATAAGCTATGACTGCTCTGTTAGTCACAAATCTAACAAGCTCCACCTTCTAAATATTTAATAGCCCTTCTTCCACTGCTTTCTAGGCAAAAGAATTTCACAGGCTCTCAACCTTCTGAAAGAAATTTCCTATCATGTCCAAAAGAAGGAGACCCCTTTAAAAAAAACTGCTTCCTTTAGTTTTAGTCTCACCTACAAGGGGAAACATCCTTTCAGCATGTCTCCCGTCAACTCCCGTTAGGCTCTTTTGTGGTTCAATGAGAACCGTCTTTCATCATTCTGAACACCCACGGATATAGGTCCAACCTGTCTACTCTTCTGAACTGACAGTAAAGCTCCCTCTGCATTAAATACTCACAGGATCAGAGAGAGAATGGGGTTAGATACACAGCAAAGCTCTCTCTACACATTCTGCATTAGACACTCCCAGGACAGGGACAGGATAGAGTTAGCTACATAGTAAAGCTCCCTCTGCGTGCTCCGCATCAAAACTCCCAGGGCAGGGACAGCATGAGTTAGTTACAGAGTAAAGCTCCCTGACACTATCCCATTCAAACACTCCCAGGGACAGGGATAGCACGAGTTGAGAAACACAGTAAAACTCCCTCTACACTCTCTGCATCAAACACTCTCGGGACAGATAGAGCAAGTGGTAGCCCAGCTTGTTTAATCTTCTTTCATAAGGGAAAGGGTCAGTACAATCACATAATAAATGAGTGTGGATAGGCAGTCAGCTGGGGGCAAGGATTCCCTTAATCTACACAAAATCCCAGGATTCTCTTCATGCTGCTGGGCTGGTTGAGAGAAACTTAGAATCCAGAAATGGAAGAAGACAGGATAGCATTTGTGCATCACTTTCCAGACCTCTCAAAATCCTGGGGCAGTTTCCAGCCAGAGCAGTCGTGCTCGAGTGTAGCTGATTTAATGTAGGTGTGTAAAAGCTGGTTAAAAGATAAATCTGACACACTGGATACATCAAATCAGGAAAGGTGCAGACACAAGGCTGCCAACTCGGCATAGTCTTTCAGCAATTCATCATGTTTTCTGGAACACTAACATATCTGGACATTCAGTAATTTATCGCCAATCTGCTTTCAGCCTTGAATTGATGTGTGACTGATTGCCAGGGCCGTCACACATGACTGGGCAGCCGTGAGGTAACATGGGTTTTAGATCACTCACAGAAAGGACCTGGAACAGGAGCTGTCTAAGATAAACAGTGAACTATCACTCACGACATTCCTTTTCATCGCTCTTGTCAAAGCAGTCCGGCAGGCCATCACACTGCCAGGCGCCAGGAATGCACTTGCCGTTGCTGCAGATGAAGTTCCCAGGAATGTTACACTCGTTGGTGAAGTTGTTCCCAGGCAGGAGCTGGCTTTCTGTTCAAAAGACATAACACAAGAGAGAAGCCCTGTCAATACAGCTGAGTACATAAAGCCCCATCTACAGCATTATCATGGCATAAGTGTGCACGTGCAATGGATCTGCACATGGATATATATTTATGCCACTGTGTGTTGTCTCTGTTATGGTGCTTCTCTCTGCATGCAACTAGGTGTCTATCTGCATGTGACTATGAATGCTATTGTGTGTAATGAGAACAAACAGCTGGAGAAACTCTGCGGGTCTGGCAGCATCGATGGATGCTAACTTCAAGTTCAGTGACTCTTCTTCAGACACGTTTCTGTTTGTGCATACCCGAACATCTATTCTGGTTCATTCAAGTCACTGCAAGTGCATCAGCTATTCGCGTTGTTATCCCTGCAATGCTCAGAGTCTGATCTTTCAGTTGAAGATTTCTGCAGCTCATGATGTCTTGAACATGGGTTGTTGGAGGATTTGCCTGATGCAGCTTGGGTAAGCTTGAGTCAGAAATGTCTGTCACTTTGTACGCTGTCAGCAGTCGTTAATGGAGTAACAATCGTGTTTAGTCTACTGAGGTAGGAAACATCAGCGTGAACCTATTAAACCCAGTATTTTCAATGGTATTCGTCTTCACTTGCCTTTTACTTATGCAACTTGGGTCTCAAGATTTTGTTTGATGACATCAGTATGAAGTGTTGAGGAACAGGTATAAATCACTCCGCCCATTCAGTCTATCCCACAATTCTAGACCATGGCTGATCATTTTCTACAATTCCTTGTACTGTCTCCATACTCCTTGATGGCATCAGTCTCCAGAACGTATCGACTTCTGTCTTGAACCTGCTCATAGTTCTCTCGGGGAGAAATTTACAAAGATTCACTACTCTCTGAATAAAGAAATTCCTCCTCATCTCAGTCTATCCTTACTCTGAGATTGCAACTGGTGGTTTTAGAGTCACCAATCTGGGGTATCATCAAATCCTTGTCTACCTTGTCAGAGCTTTGTTATTTTCAATGGGATAATTCCTACTGACCTATAGTGTATTTCCAACAGCTTCCTAATTTAATTTCACATTTTACGTACCTCCAGCTTTTCATCTGCAAAAAGTGAATTTCAAAGAGCCTGTTTTTAATTTGGAAGACTGTCTGAAATGTGAGTCGGATCAGTGTGTTCAACACATGGGTACGAACCCATTGAATAACTTGTACTTTTGTCTCTAACGTTTTGAATCTGGGCAGAGATAGCAGAATATCAACAAAGTATCGTTGAAAATTAAAATAAGCTGATAACCACATCAGCATTCAAAGGTTTGTTTTCCAGAAACCTCTTTCCAATTGTTCACTCTGAGACAAGCAGAGGATGAGAGAATCTGATTTCAGAATTCCCCCAAAGGGACGCACAGCTCAAAAGAATTAGCTCACTGTCTCACAGTCTGGTAATCAATATTACATCTTCTGTCACCTACAGAGAGTTGACAATTAACAGTCACTAAATAGACTGAGCCATGACGATTAGTGTGCACAACAGATGAAGGTACTCCTGCTGGGAAATCTGTTTCCAGTTGGCAGGACACATGCAAAAGTAGTCACTAGCTAATTAGCTATCAAAGTCCCATTAAAAATAGAAAGCCTTTTAGGATTTCAGATCCAGCTTACAAATGATAACTTTAGTCAAAATACTTAGAGTTGTAGTCATACAGCATAGATAAAGACTCATCCGCGCTGAGCTGATATCTCAATCTGACCTAGTCCCATTTGCCAGCATTTGGCCCATATCCCTCCAAACCCTTCCTATTCATATACCCATCCAGATGCCTTTTAAATGTTGTAATTGTACCAGCCTCCACCACTTCCTTCGGTAGCTCGTTCCACGTAACGCACCACCCTCTGCATGAAAAAGTTACCTCTTAGCACCTTTTTAAATCTTTCCCCTCTAAACTATCCCTTCTTGTTCTGGACTCCCCCACCCTGGTAAAAAGACCTTGGCCATTCACCCTATCCAAGGTCCTCATGATTTTAGAGACCTCTATAAGGTCACTCCTTCACTTAAATTTACATCATACCATTCACACACTCAGGAGCTCCCAATGACCTTCATGACCAACGAAGCACTTCTAGAGAGATATTGCTGATGTCATATCGACTTTGGATGAGAAGAAACATGTTTTTTTTCCCCTGGATTTGTGCAAATGTAGGACAGATTCCCAGCTAAATATCTCGGTGCATGTGATACTCCTACTTGGAGAGAGATAGAGATAACTCCCAACTTGCTTTAACCAGGCTCAATCATCATGTATAATCCATTCCCATGTTATTTAATGTGAACTCAGAGACTTATAGGATCACAGAATTCCAACAGTGTGGAAGCAGACCATTTGGCCTATCAAGTCCACATTGACTCTCTTAAGAGCAGTCCACCCAGACCTCCCCTTACCCTATAACCCTGCGTTTCATGGCTAATCCACCTAGCCTACTCAACTCTGGACACCATGGGCAATTTCCCACTGCCAATTCATCAAACCTGCATCTTTGTACTGTGGGATAAACCAGAGCACCTGGAGGAAACCCACGCAGACACGGGGAGATCGTGCAAACTCCACAGAGACAGTCGCCCGAGGTTGGTTTCAAACCCAGGTGCCTGGTGCTGTGAGACAGCCGTGCTAACCACTGAGCCACCGTGCTGCCCAGAAACTTAGTAATCTAAGCATCAACAGAAGCTGAAAGAACATTGATGTAATAAAGGCCAAATTTAAACTGTATTTTTGCTGGGAATAAAATACAAATGGATCTTCGCAGATGAAGACAAGGTACTGTCTTCACAATGCAGTGAGAATATGTTTCAACTCATTAAATGCCAAATCTTCAACCCAGATTGATACAGCACGTCTCATGACTATATGACTCAGTACTTGAAACCTCAAGGGTTTCCACAATCTGATGCTATCACATATTCTGCCAGCATTATCCAATATTGTGTGACAGGATTCTGCGTAATTCCTGTCCACTCTAAAAAAGAGGTCAATAGCAAACAGGAAAATTTAATCCACACTAGGGGCTGTACTGAGTTCTATAATAATAGCTGATACTGAAACACATAGGAAATAGTGACAACAGGGTCTGGTGATGCAAGTACAGAATCGGGCTGCCTTAAATACCTCCCGTCATATCCTGGAATCTGAGATACTCACACAAGTGAGCATAGAGACTGGCCTCAGGTAGTTAGCATGTGCTCCTCATATCATGGCACCATTGAGGGACTCGGCTGAAAATTATTTGAGGAAACTGGAACTTCCAAATATTAAAGAATAATTAATTATGCAGTGATACAGGTTACCAGGAAAGTGCACATCCATTGTCAGAGGAAGGGTAGTTCTGCACAATTTAATTACCACGCACAGCAACCTTCACTCTCGACTCTCAATTACTATTCTCAAATTACCAATTCCAACTCTCATCTATTTAATTACTAATTACATTCCATACAGAGTTCAAACTAGACACACTATAAGAAGCAATTACAGACTCAACCCTCCCATCTATTCAAATTGAGACCCAGTTTCTTCCTTTATTCTCAATACACACCCAGCTCCGTCTATTCTAATTACAGACCACCTTCTCCCTCTATTCTAATTACAGACCACCTCCTCCCTCTATTCTAATTACAGACCCAGCTCCTCCCTCTATTCTAAATACAGACCCAGCTCCTCCCTTCATCCTAAATAAAAACCCACCTCCTCACTCTCTTCTAATTACCGACCCACCTCCTCCCTCTATTCGATTACAGACCCAGCTCCTCCCTCTATTCTAATTACAGACCCAGCTCCTCCCTCTATTCTAATTACAGACCCAGCTCCTCCCTCTATTCTAATTACAGACCCAGCTCCTCCCTCTATTCCAAATACAAACCCAGCTCCTCCCTCTATTCTAATTACAGACCCAGCTCCTCCCTCTATTCTAAATACAAACCCAGCGCCTCCCTCTATTCTAAATACAAACCCAGCGCCTCCCTCTATTCTAATTACCGACCCACCTCCTCCCTTTATTCTAAATACAAACCCAGCTCCTCCCTCTATTCTAATTACAGACCCACCTCCTCCCTTTATTCTAAATACAAATCCAGCTCCTCCCTCTATTCTAAATACAAACCCAGCTCCTCCCTTTACTCTAATTACAGACCGAGCTCTTCCCTGTATTCAAATTACAAAGCCAGTCCTTCCCTCTAATTACATACATACCCAGCTTCTCCATTTGTCGCAATTTCAAAGCCAGGTCCTCTCTCTATTCTAATTACAAATTCAGCTCTTCCATTTGTTCCAATTACAAACCCAGTTCTTCCCTCTATTCTAATTACAGACCGAGCCTCTCCCTCTGTTCCAATTACAAGCACAGTTCCTCCTTATATTCTAAGTTATTGCCCTGTCATAGGGTGTTGGTGCTGTTGATGTCATTTATCTACACTGGAAGTAAAAGCTGGAACCAACTCTGCCCACCATGACGACGAACAATTCCACTCAAGCTAAGGAACCCTGAAACCGCTCAGCATCCTGCTCAGTAGCCCATTTTCAACCTCTCTCGCTGCACTGCTAACCCTAAACTTAAATGACTCTTATCCACTTTCTGCCTTACTCTCACACGTCCAGGGATGGGAGACAGTGAAGCAGTGCGCTGGTGACCAACATGGAGCAAATTGCAATTCCAGGATTTAACAGCACACATTTTATAGTTCCTGTTCTTTGTTGCAACGACTGTAGTGGCCTGAGCCATTCCCTGCAGTTATGGTGGCAACAAGTGCAATTATTTAAGTACAGGCCTTGCTTCACTGTTGTCTCTCCACAGCGAGGCAGTGTTAATGTCAATGGACTGGTAATTCAGAACCCCAGGCCAATATTCAGTATTCCGGTCAATATTCAAATCCCATCATTGGAAAAAGGTGAAATCTGAGTTAAACACTTGAGTTATGGTGATCGTGTGTCAATTGTGAAACCAAATTTCAAAATCTAACTGGTTAAGGGCAAGAAATTTGCCATCTTTACCAAACATAGGATATATCCCAAGGCCTGATGGGATCTGTCCCGGGATACTGAAGGAGGCAAGGGAAGAGATGGCTGGAGCCTTGACAGAGATCTTTGTACCCCCTTTAGCCTCAGGCAAGGTCCCAGAAGGCTGGAGAATAGACAGTGTTGTTCCTTTGTTAGAGAAGGGCAACAGAGATATTCCAGGAAATTATCAGCTTGTGAGCCTTGCATCAGTGGTAGGGAAATTATTGGAGAAGACTCTTAGGGACAAGATTTACTCGCATTTAGAAAAGAATGGACTTAGTAAGGATAGCCAGCATAAGAACATCAGAACGAGGAGCAGGAGTAGGCTGTCCGGCCCTCCAGGCCTGTCCACCATTCAATAAAATCATGGCTAATCTGTTTGTGGCCTCAGCTCCACTTAGCCGCGTTTTCACCATATCCCTTAGTTCCTTTATCTTTCAAAACCATATCTACCTTATCTTTAAAAGTGATTACTGAAGTAGTGTCAAATACTTCCTGAGCAAGGAATTGTACAGACTAACAACCCACTGGGTGAAGAAGTTCCTTCTCAGTTCAGTCCTAAATCTGCTCCCTCTAACTTTGAGGCCATGCTCTCTTGTCCTAGTTTCATCTACCAGTGGAATCATCATATCTATTTCTATTTTATCGATTCCCTTCATAATTTTATATGTTTCTATAAGATCCTGCCTCTTTCTTCTGAATTCCAATGAGTATAATTCCAGTCTACTCAGTCTCTTCTCATAAACCAACCCCCTCAACTCCGGAATCAACCTGGTGAACCTCCTCTGAATCCCTTCCAGTGCCAGTCCATCCTTTCTCAAGTTAAGGAGACCAAATTTGCACACAGTATTCCAGATGTGGCCTCACCAGCGCCTTATACAGCTGTTACATAACTTCTCTGCTTTTAAACTCAACCCCTTTCGCAATGAAGGACAAAATTCCATTTGCCTTTCTAATTACTTGTTGCACCTGCAGACCAACCTTCTGTGATTCAGGCACGAGGACACCCAGGTCCCTCTGCAAATCAACATGCTGCAACTTTTTATCCATTCAAGTAATAATCTACTTTGCTGTTACTTCTACCAAAATGTATGACTTCACATTTACCAACATTACATTCCATCTGCCAAACCTTTCCCCACTCACTCAATGTATAAATGTTCCTCTACAAAGTTTCACAGTCCTCTGCACACTTTGCTCTGCCACTCATCTGAGTGTCATCAGCAAATTTTGACATTGTATACATGGTCCCCAACTCCACATTATCTATATGGGTGGGTGGCACGGTGGTTAGCACTGTTGCCTCACAGCACCTGAGATCCGGGTTCAATTCCCGCCTCAGGCGACTGACTGTGTGGAGTTTGCACATTCTCCCCGTGTCTGCGTGTGTTTCCTCCGGGTGCTCCGGTTTCCTCCCACAGTCCAAAGATGTGCAGGTCAGGTGAATTGGCCATGCTAAATTGCCCGTAGTGTTAGGTAAGGGTAAATGTAGCGGCATGAGTGGGTTGTACTTCGGCGGGTCGGTGTGGACCTTTTGGGCCGAAGGGCCTGTTTCCACGCTGTAATGTAATCTAATCTATATAAATTGTAAATATTGTGGATCCAACATCGATTCCTGAAGCACATCACCAGTCACTGATTGCTTACCAGAACAGCATTCATTTATCCCCACTCTTTGCTTCCTGTCAGTCAACCAGTCCTCCATCCACACTAATACTCTATCCCTAATACCATGCATCCTTATCTTAGGCAGCAGCCTCTTGTACAGCACCTTGTCAAAGGTCTTTTGGAGATCTAGGTACACCACATTCACAGGGTTCCCATTGTCCACCTTACTTGAAATGTCTTCATAGAATTCAAAAGATTTGTGAAGCATGACCTGCCCTTCATGAACCCACGCTGCATCTATACAATGGGACAATTTCTTTCGAGATGCTCTACTATTTCTTCCTTGATAATAGACTCAAGAATCTTCCCCACTACAGAGGTTAAGCTCACTGGTCTATAATTCACCATCTTTTGTCTACTTCCCTTTTTAAACACTGGCATCACATTTGCTATTTTCCAATCTGCTGGGACTGCCTCAGAGTCCAGTGAATTTTGGAAAATTATCACCAGTCCACCTGCTATTTCTCCCGCCATCTCTTTCGTACCCTGGGATGCATTCCATCAGGGCCAGGATACTTATCTATCCTTAGCTCCATTACCTTACCCAACATGGGTTCTTCCATAATAATAATTGTCCTCACCTACCTTTGTCTCTTTGTCACTTACTGGCATGTTATTAGTATCCTCCACTGTCAAGACTGATGCAAAATACCTGTTCAATGCCTCAGCCATTTCATCATCTCCGATAACTAACTGCCCCTTCTCAGCCTCTAAAGGACCAACATTTACTTTAGCCACTCTTTTTCGTTTTATATATTTATAGAAACGTTTGCTATCTGTCTTTATATCCTGTGCTAGTTTTTCCCCCATACTCTATCTTACTTTTCTTTATAGCTCTTTTTGTGGCTTTCCGTTGACCTTTAAAGTTTTCCCAATCCAACATTTACTTTAGCCACTCTTTTTCGTTTTATATATTTATAGAAAAGTTTGCTATCTGTCTTTATATCCTGTGCTAGTTTTCCCCCATACTCTACCTTACTTTTCTTTATAGCTCTTTTTGTGGCTTTCGGTTGACCTTTAAAGTTTTCCCAATCTTCTAGATTCCTGCTGTTTTGGGCCACTTTGTATGCCTTATCTTTCAGCCTGCCTTATTTCCTTAGACACCCATGGCGAGATTACCCCTCCTCTTTTAGTCCTTCCTTCTCACTGGAATAGACTTTTGTGAAGCACTTTAAAAATCACCTTCGAGGGTCTTCCACCGCTCGTTAACTGACACCATAAAGTCTCTGTTTCCAGTCTACATTAGGCAGGTCCTCACTCATTCTATCACAGCCCCCTTATTCAAGGACCTGATTTTGGATTTTACCTTCCCACTATCTAGTTGTATTTTAAATTCAACCATACTGTGATCACTCCTTCCAAGAGGATCCCTGACTATAAGGTCATTAATTATTCCTGTCTCATTGCACAGGACCAGATCTAGGATAGCTTGCTCCCTCGTTGGTTCCATTATATACTGTTCAAGAAAACTATCACGGATACACTCAACAAACTCCTCCTCAAGGCTACCCTGACCAAGCTGGTTTGACCAATCTACGTGCAGAGTAAAATCCCCCGTGATAATAGCCGTACCATTTTTGCAATCATTAGTTATTTCCTTGTTTATTGCACGCCACAATGTGATGTTATTATTTGGTGGTCTATAGACTATGCTTATCAGTGACTTTTTCTTCTTGGAATCCCTAATTTCCACCCAAATGGATTCGATCTCATGCTCCATAGAACCGATATCATCTCTCAGCACTGCCCTGATGTTGTCCTTGAATATCAGAGATACACCACCTCCCTTGCATTCCTGTCTGTCCTTTTGAGTAATCTGGTACCCCTGGATATTTAATTCCCAGTCATGACCATTCTGCACCATGTCTCTGTGATGGATACCAAATCATATTCATTCACGATGATTTGTGCCGTTAACTCATCAACCTTGTTATGAATGCCAAGAGCATTCAGGTTAAGTGCCTTTATGCTAGCTTTCTTAACATCACAATTCACAACATCTCTAATATCTCCTGAGTTATATTTCATTTTTGCTTCTTTTGTAATCTACCTTGAACCTAAACCCTCCTGCAGACATGCTAATCTGCTGCTTACCTTTTCATTTATCACCATACTTCCTGTTGCTTTCCCTTTCCTTTCCCCCTGACTCACATGTAGGAAGTCCTGGTGACCACCCGATTTATCCTTTTCACTAGAACACTGGTTCCAGATCAGTGGAGACCGTCTCATCAGTACAGATCCCCCCGGTTCCAAAACTGATGCCAATGCCCCATGAAATGGAACCCCTCTTTCCCACACCAATCCCTTAGCCATGTGTTTACTTCCCTAATTTTTTTGTCCCTATCCCAATTAGCACGTGGCTTGGGCATGGCTTTGTATGTATAAGTCTTGTCTCACAAATGTTAAGAAAGTGATGAAAATCATTGATGAGGGTAGGGCAGTGGATGTTGTCTACATGGACTTTATTAAAGTATTTGACAAAGTCCCTCATGGTCGGTTGGTGCAGTAGATTAAGTCACATGGAATCCACTGTAAGTTGGATACAAAATTGAGTTGGTTATAGAAGACAGAAGATAATTGTAGGGGGGCGTTTTTCTGACTGGAGGTCTGTGCCTAGTGGTGTTCCGCAAGGATCAGTGCTGGGACCACTGATGTTTGTAATCTGTGTATAAACAATTTGGAGGATAATGTAGATGGTCTGATTAGGAAGTTTGCAGACAAAACAAAATTGATGCTGTTATGCATAGTGAGGAATGTTGTCAAGGATACATAGATCAGCTGGAAAACTGGGTGGAGAAGTGGTAGATGGAGTTTAATCCAGATAAGTGTCAGCATTTTGGGAGGTTAAATGAAAGAGGAAAGTATGTAGTAAATGGCAGGACCCTTAGGAGGATTGATATACAGAGGGATGTTGGGGTTCAAGACCAAATCTTCCTGAAAGTAGCAACACAAGTGGATAGGGTGGTAAAGGTACTATACGGCATGCTTAGCTTTATAGGTTAAAGCATTTAATATGAAAATTGGCAAATTATGTTGTAGCGTATAAACTGTCATTAGGCCATATTTGGAATATTGTGTGCTGTTCTGATTGCCTCACTGCAGGAAGGGTATGGAGAGGGTGAAAAAGAGGTTTACCAGGAGGTTTGCCTGGATTGGAGTGTATAAGCTATAAGGAGAGGTTGGACGAACTTGGATAGTTTTTGCTAGAGCGTTGGAGGCTGACAGGCGACCAGATAGATGTATATAAAATTATGAGAGGCATGGATATGCAGAGTCTGTTTCCCAAGGTGGAAATACTAGGGGGCATAGGTTTAAGGTGAGAGGGGGAGGGGGAGGGGGAGTTTAAAGATGTGTGAGGCAGGCTTTTTTACACAGAGGGTAGTAGGTGCCTAAGAGCGCTAGGAAGGTGGTAGAAGCAGACAATAGCAACTTTTATGATGCATTTAGATAGCCACGTGAAGAGGCAGGAAATAGAGAGATATGGACCATGTGTAGGTAGATGGGATTAGCTTGGAATGACATCTGGGTTGGCACAGATCTGGTTCACTGAAGGGCTTGTTCTTTGCTGTACTGTTCTATGTCAATGCTACAGAACTTTCTCCAGCAGCATCAATTAACCCAGAGAATGCTATCCCTGAGATGGACAGGAGCTACAACAACATGAGGATACTTCAGATCCAAGCTCTGTCTCACGTGACATCATTCTGAAGTGGGAGAGGAGGAACAAGGTCCACTTTCCATTGGAAAATGGTGAAAAGTAATGATATCATCCACTGGCTGTGCTGCAGCACCTTACATTGGTATCGACATTCTCAGTCTTCACTGGAGAGAAAATTAAAATTAATTGTATTTTTCAGTTTCTCAAAATTCTATACACAAGGCTGTTTAAAAAAAAACACGCAGGATCTTATGCTTCATAAACAGAACAAGAAAGTTTGAAAACAACAAAGTTTTAAGAGGAAACCCGAAATCAGGTGAAGAGTCATAGCAGATGTGAAATGTTAACTCTGTTTTTCTCTCTCCACAGATGCTGCCAGACCTACTCAGTTTCTCCAGCACTTCCTATTTTATTTCAGATCTGCAGCATCTGCAATATTTTGTTTTTATGAGATGGGGCCACGGTCTCAGGGGATAGAGTTGGCCACGTTGGTCTGAGACAAGGAAAGGGCAGTGAACATCTGTGGGATTCTCGACTATAAAGAGGCCGTAGAGGCTAAGTTGCTAAATATATTTGAGAAATAAATGGATTTCTAGAGGCTGAAGGCATCAAGGGGAATGGGGAGATGGAATACAGTGGCGAGATGGAGGATCGGTCATGATTATGTTGAATGGCGGAGCGAGCTCAATGGGCCAAATGGCCTTTTCCTACTTTCTATGAGAACTCTCTTGTCTGCCAATTGGTTATGATCTGAAATGGACTGTATGGGAGAGAATTCAATAACCTCTATCAAGGGGGAGCTGTGTAGGTGCGTTGAAACAGAACTGAACAAAGTTAGCACATGAACAACGAATAAGCAGCGCTCTGCAGCAATCAGGGCCTGAAACCTTGCGAGCGGTGGTGAAACCGACGGGAGGTCAGCAGCAGCTGGCAAACACAGGCGGCTCTTAGCCCAGCACAGAAAGAGTAAACCCTCTTGGGAAAACCCAGCTCGGATCGTCTGCAGGCCCTGTCTAAAGAAAGGACTGTAATGTTTGACATTTTTAATTTTATTTCTCTACTTTCAAAGTAAGAAGACTGTAGTGCTGAACTTTTTGACTTATTTCTTTATTTTCTACTTCTGTAACTAAGACTTTGTACCAGGGTACCTTTGCACCTAAGATAGTGTTGTGTGTGGCGATGTTGCAAACTTTTTACTGTGCTCCTGTACTTGAGTACACGTGACAATAAAACCAAAGAGAAAATTACTGAATGGGCCCCCTTTAATTCTATGATGAGAGGACATTGAACTGAAGGGAGTCTTTAGCTTGTTGTTATCATTCCTCTGTGTTAAGACATGCAGGATTCAAGCTTCACCGATGAAACATGCCAACCCAGGAGAGCTCTGCGATCACATTTACACATTGTCGGGGTTTCCATTTCCGTCCGGACACATAGTTCGGGTGTCGCCACAGAATTGGCTTTATACCTCTTCCAAGACCGCCTTCCTGGACAACGTTTCTTACTTCACACGCCTTTCATTCAAATTTCCAATTCCAGCTCTGATCTGCTCCTTTTATTTTTAACCTTCTCCCAACCTACGGAAAGCAGCGCAAACTCTTCAACAGTTCCCTTTGCTTTGGCCGCGAGTAGATTAAAACTTACTTCTCTCATTTGAGCTCCCAAATGTCAGTCACAATCAGTGGTAAGATCAGGATGTGCTACAGAAAACATAGACAGTATATTTCATAAAAACTTCATCAATGTGGATATTTTCAGGCATGATTATATACACTTTGCGTATCGAATGCAGAGGTGAGAGGGTTGAGATTGGGATCATTACAGTGCTGTCATTCAATGCTATTTTCATTGATATATATGCCAGCTTACCAATTGATACTTTATTCATTACAAGGATGAGGGCCACACTGGCTGGGCCAGCATTTATTGTCCATCCCTAATTGCCCAGAGTTAGAGTCAATCACATTGCTGTGGGTCTGGAGTCACAAGGATGGCAGTTGCCTTCCCTGAAGGACATTAGTGAACCAGATGGATTAGATTAGATTACTTACAGTGTGGAAACTGGCCCTTCGGCCCAACAAGTCCACACCGACCCGCCGAAGCGAAACCCACCCAGACCCATTCCCCTACATTTACCTCTTCACCTAACACTACGGCAATTTAGCATGGCCAATTCACCTAACCTGCACATTTTTGGATTGTGGGAGGAAACCGGAGCATCCGGAGGAAACCCACGCAGACACGGGGAGAATGTGCAAACTCCACACAGAGAGTCGCCAGAGGCGGGAATTGAACCCGGGTCTCTGGCGTTGTGAGGCAGCAGTGCTAACCACTGTGCCACCGTGCCGCCCATTGGATTTTGCCAATGATCAGCAATAGATTTCATGGTCATTGGTAGACTCTCAATTCCAGATCTTTATTGAGTTCAAATTCCACCATCTGCCATGGTAGGATTCGAACTTGGCTCTCAAGAACATTACCTGGGTCTCTAGATTAACGTCCAGTGACAATACCGCTAGACCGTCGCCTCCCTAACTAATATAAGAAGGGGACATGACAGCATAGTATTGACGGCACTAAAGTAGCAATCTCGAGGCTTAAACTATGTTCCGATAACAAATATTCAAATTGCACCAAGATAATTGGTGAGATTTGAATATAATAAATAAAGTCTAGAACTGAAAGCTAGTCTCAGTAATGGTGGTTCACTAAAGCTGTTGGGGAAGGATATCTGTTGTTCTGATCTGGACTGACCTTAGTCCCACAGAAATATGGTTGGCTCTTACCTGCTCTTTCCAATCATTTCAAGGAATGCAGGCAGGTGGGACTAGTTTAGTTTGGGAACATGGACTGGTTAAATCGAAGGGTCCGTTTCCATGTTGTATGACTCTATGACTCTCCATTTCTATAAAGGTTCCAGCGATTGTTCAGAGCAATGTTTGAGTTGGAAGAAAGTACTTGTTTATTAAACACCTCACTGGAACATTTTAAAGAGGTGAACGAAACCAGTTTATTTTCAATCTGCTGAACAATAGGTCTTTGGCTCTAAGAAGGCCTGCACTATGTTCATAGTGTGCACTGGCACTTGCTTCAGCTCCCAGCAGGACCTCAGCCAACTCCTCTCCCCCCCACACCCGCCAGTCTAAGCGTCGAAGAATGAGGTGGGTGGGGGGTGGCGAGGGTGTCTCTGACAGCAACCTATAAAATTTGAACAGGATTAGGCAGGGTAAACACAGGAAGGATGTTCCCAATGACCGGGGAGTCCAGAACCAGGGGTCACAGTCTAAGGATATGTGAGAGGCCATTTAGGATTGAGATGAGGAGCAACTTCTTCACCCAGAGGGTGGTGAACCTTTGGAATTCCCAGCGACAGGTAGCAGTTGAGGCCAAAACATTGGAAGTTTTCAAAAAGGAGTTGGATGTATTTCTTAACGGATTGCAGGGTATGGAGACAAAGCAGGTACAGGGGACTAAATTGGATGATCAGCCATGCTGATATTGAATGGCAGAACACACTCAAAGGGCTGAGTGGTCTCCTCCTGCTCCTATTTATTATGTGGCTAAGTTTCTTGGTGGGCAACTCTATCACATGGCCCATCTCTGTCCCTGGCTCAAGCCTTCTGCTTTTAAACACTGAGGAGAAAGTGAGGTCTGCAGATGCTGGAGATCAAAGTTGAAACTTTATTGCTGGAACAGCACAGCAGGTCAGGCAGCATCCAGGGAACAGGAGATTCGACGTCTCGGGCACAGGCCCTTCTTCTTTCCTGAAGAAGGGCCTGTGCCCGAAACGTCGAATCTCTTGTTCCCTGGATGCTGCCTGACCTGCTGTGCTGTTCCAGCAATAAAGTTTCAACATTTTAAACACTGATCCATGCTTTTCGTAATCTCCAGATCTGACCATTCCAAAGGAATCCTAGCCAACCTTTTGTCCTCAATGCTCCATGAAGATGAATCAATGCAAGCCTCTGCTTTCCGCATCCAATCTTCCATTAAGTCCCACTCATATATCATCCCTGTGCTCACGGATTTCCATTAGGAGTGACGCCCTAAATTTATAATGTTCACCCTCATGTCCAAATCCCTCCTGTGGACTTGCCTTGCTCAACCACCGCAATCTCCTCCGTGCCCCACATCCCTCGATGAACTCTTGTGCTCCTTCAATTCTGACCTCTTTTGTAAACCTCCCCATTCCATGTGCATTTCCCATTCCATGGTGGTCCAGCATGAGGCAATCTTTCAATTTCCCTCCTGAAACTTTGAAGCTCCTACACCTTTCAGATGTTCCTTAAAACCCATCATCCTATTAGAACACAGCAAAAGGGCGAGGGAATTCAGGCCATCAATATCGCAGTGCCAAGCAACTCGATCATGACTTATCTGAACCCTCAACTCCATTTACTCTATAACTTGATACCATAATCCACCAAAAACATCTTGAAGATTTAAACTGATCCCACATGGGGGATGTGGGGGGAACATATTCTGAGAGCAAAAACTCCCAATTTCTGCCATCTTGTTGGCTTCATGAGGTCACTGACATTGTCTTTACTCTTCTCTGGTTTTCTTCAAGATCCCTTCAGTCGATGTCTCAACATTCTCTCTCCGTCTGATTTTCCTTCTTCCTCTTCTGCTTTTATTGTCAACCTCCCCTTCAGTTTTCGGCAGAACAAGCTAATTGGAGGTGTGCAGTTTAATTTCCAATATCAATAATTGGCTGTTTTTTTCCTCTCTCTTCAATAGGATTTTTGATCCCTGAACATCTACTCTTGATCTAACCCACTTAACTGAGTTTGAGCTACCTTCATCCTGTCTATACTACAAGAGCTGTTATTATCCTCTCATCATCATTTCAGTGTTTAACTCTCTCATCCACAGCAACTCTCCACACTACTGATAATACCAGATTTTATTTTTAGCTTCATGCTGATGCTATTGGACTTCCTCCCATTGCTTACGTAAGAGACTGGTCGCATCTTTTGCATTAACTGACATTTCTTTCTTGGACGTAACTTTAGTTTTCATCATCAAGCCAAAGTTGAAACTATCCATTGAATCTCTCTCAGTTTTTCCAATCCTGACTTTTTGATTGCAATATAAAGCCATACTTTCCTTCTTTTACTTTCAATCCAAAGGCTTGCTCTGTCTTTCGACTAGGCCAGCCCTAGTTGCGATCTCTTCCTTTCTTAGACCATAAGAAATCAGAGTGAGAGTAGGTTGTTTGGCCCCATGACCCCGCTCCACCATTCATTTGGACCATGGCTATACATTAGGTGGATTAGCCTTGGGAAAAGCAGGGTGACAGGGACAGGATAGGGAGTTGAGTCTGGGTGAGATGCTTTTCAGAGAGTCAGTGTGGACTTGTTGGGTTGAATGGTTTGTTTGCACACTGTCAGGATTCTACAAATACTTAACCTATCAATATCTCTCTGTAAATTCTGTATCCTTCTCACAAACTGCCTTTCCCCCTATTTTGGTGTTGTCTACAAATTTGGCGACAGTACATTCACTTCCTTCCTCCAAGTCATTAACATGTACAGTATTGTTCTGGCTAGGTGCATGATGTTTAAACTGAATAACTGAGATTTCATTTGCAGTGATCTCCCAGGACACAGCTAGGTGTCTTTGCTAAGTGTTACTGCACCATCCTCTCCACCACAACATTAACTAATACCTTTCAGGTGCCTGACCCCTGTCCCTAACTGGAATTGGGTACCATGCTCTGATGACTCCTGAAACATTTCTATGCAGCTCAAAGATTAGCCATACAAAAAATTTCGGGGACACTAAAGTCTACAAGTGTCCTTCAGTCAGTATCATACTGCTCATTATTGAAAGCTTTGATAGAGTATACAAACATGGGCCAAAGTTGACTTTCCTGCTTGTTTTCACATTCATCTCCGAGATTTCGGGGGGGGGGGGCACAAATTCGAACTAGTCAGCCTATTCCCAAGAACGACACCAGTTTGCCCCTCTGCCACTTCTCTGTTCATACAGCAGGCAACTCTCTGCCGGATGATGTCCAGTTGTATTTCAGATGCATGACTGAGGACACGTCACATGAGATGTTTTGGATGGTTTCGTATGCCTGCTATTGTGGACATGGTGACCATCTCAGATAGAGTTTGCTCGCATTCACCATGCTATCGATATCACATTATAATCTCTTGCCGTGCATCTGCCACCACTTCACTTCGTGCTTTTTGTGCTTCTCCTATTTGATGTTGTCCTTCTGCTTTCCCATTTTCAACGCTCTTTACAACCAGCTAATGCTGCACAAAAGAGTGCCTTCAGTCTCACTCCTAAATGGCTCGGCTCGAATCCAGAAGCTGCCTCATCCTGGATTGAAGTGAGTCTCGATCAGGGCTTCTTTTCCAGGTCCCCGATTCACATGAGTGACAAGCCTCACTTTACCATGAGTTTAAATGCTACTCTTGCATTCGCCAGAGAGGGAGAAATAGTTTGCTTGAGGGAGGAGGGGTGTAAAAATAAATCCAGAATGCTTCCTCGGAACGTTCAGAGTCAATATATCGTGCTCAGTGATTTCATACCCTTCATGTGCCTGAAGCATCAGTCCAAGAGTCTCCATTTGCCTGTGGCATAGGGCTGGGATTTTCATATAGACATTGGAGACAGCAGGTTTGAAGGGCCAAATGGCCTCCTCTGCTCCTAATTTGTTATTTTGTATGTGGAAAAGAGTGACAGAACTTGCATTTATATAACACCTTGCACAACGTCAGGATATATCCAAGCACTTTACACCTTATGAAGCACTTATTGTAGTGCAGTCCCTGCTCCCAGCTCACAACCCGATCCTAGGCCTTTCACACAGATTTGATCGCTGTGGCCCCAAGAAAGAAAGTGCTCGGTTTCCTTTTGTCATATGAAGCCAACTTCCTTTCCCTGATTTGAAGATCCATTCATGTTGCTGACTCAGGATATGTATGTGTGTGGGTGTACATTGGCATATGACAGTGTATATGTGTCTGAGTGTGTATATGTGTGAGTGTGTGTGTATGTATGTGTGTGTCTCTGAGTGTGTCTGTGTGATTGTGTATGTGTGTGAGATGGTGTGTGTGCTTGTGTGCATGTGAGAAAGAGAGAGTGTGTATGTATGTGAGAGAGTGTATGTGTATGAATGTGTGTGTGGCTGAGTCTGTATCTGAGAAAGAGATAGTGTGTATGTGTGAGAGAGAGTGCATGTGTGTGTGAATATGTATGAGAGAGAGTGCGTGTGTCTGAGTGTATATGTGTGTGAGTATGCGTGTGCCTCAGTGTGTGTGTGTGTGTGTGTGTGTGTGAGAGAGAGAGAGAGAGAGACTGTGTGTGTGTACGTGTGACTTGAGTGTGTATGTTCGCTATACGTTCATCATGGGAGAATGGCATGCCAGCCAAGCATAACCCTGCCCTTGCCCAGGTCTCTATAGCAGGAACCTCAGCCAATTACATCATCCTATGGCACTGTGGTCAGTTTAACTGAGATTTTCATTTGTGTAGAGAAGCAGGACTGTCATTGACCTCAGGGAATCAGAGCTTAGGGGGATTTGAGCCAAGTTTGTTTTTAAATGATACAGGAATGAAACAGTGTAGTTATGTTGTGAAATGGATTGGAGACCAATCTACAAAATCAATAAAGGTTTTGATTTGACGCCACAACGTGTTTTTTTTCAGAATATCCACTCCCTTGAGAGCAAGTTGCCAAATGACCGACACATTGTATACCAACCTGGAAGAGTTATGGAGGGCAGATTATGAGTTTGACAGGACTGTGAGGAATTACAGGTCACTGAAGTCTCCTGGAAGCTCGCTTGATTGCCTTAGAGAATCGGATGCAATTTCCAAGTGTTTTCCTGATGAATTTATCAAGGAGATTTTACACCTATCTCAGGAGCTGGAGTGGTTACTGTTAACTGAATGAAGCATCATTTGACGGTCTTTATCTTTGTCTCCTTTTGATTATTTATCAACAGCCAATCCACCCAATATGAGTCCATGCAGCACAGCCTGGGCATTAAATCATCTCAGACAGTACAGCTCACCAGCATACAGGAAATCTACAGGGCTGCCATTTGTGGAGATATCATACCGGTTCGGGTGGTGTGAGTTGGTCTGCATGGAAGTTCATCTCACTACAGGGATGGAAAACACTCACCTGCCGCTTCTCCCTAGACCTTATCCTACAAATAGGACATAGACACCTGAAAGGTATGTCATTGGTGAGAGGTGGGAATGTGGAGTAATCAGGTCAGCTACGCTCTTATTGAATGGAGGAGCAGGCCGGAGGGGCCGAATGGCCCACTCCAAACTCATATGTTCACATACAAAGGGCCTTGGGAAATATGGGCTTTACTCAGAGGAGCCTTGAGGAGCTCGGGTTTTGCTCGGCATTACCTTGAAGGCAATAAATTGAGGAAATAAATCACCCTGTCATGTCTTTTCGAGACTAGATGAATTGCCCAAAAGGCCTGTCACATCTCTGAGAGTAGCCAATTACTAAAATACTGTCTTCGGCACACCAGTCCTCTGGATGCCATTTATAGTCACTGCCAACCCTGAGCTACTCATTACAGGCTGTCGCCAGGAATCTCAACGCCGATAATGAGCACATTATGCTTGAACAAAATGCAGTTGCCTCAATAATAGAGTCTGGGTTACTGCAGATCCATATACCACACATTAATCATCAACCATTGAAAAACGGTGCTGCAGAATATAAAGTGTCAAGGGGCAAACTGCATTCCTTTACATGGCTCCAATGACCAGTTCACAACTAATTGATGATGGCCATAGTTAAAACTGTGTTAGTGAGTCTTAAGGCTGTGAAGTAATTAAATGCGCCACCCAGCTCATTTATCAGCAACTTTGTGGCTATATCCTGCCATACCCTTCCACAGCAGGGAGTTTGAGATTTTTTTTTTCATAGTTACCCACATCTTTCAATGGCCCTTGGTTAGCCATCTCCTTAGACAGAGTCACTCTGAACATGAGTCCAAACCTGGGATAGAGTCGAGAGTTGTGCTGGAAAAGCACAGCAGGTCAGGCAGCATCTGAGGAGCAGGAGAGTTATCAGGAATAATGAAGGGCTTATGCCCGAAACGTCGACTCTTGCTCCTCGGATGCTGCCTGACCTGCTCTGCTTTTCCAGCACCACACTCTAGACTCTGATGTCCAGCATGTGCAGTCCTCACTTTCTCTCAAACCTGGGATAGGGCTAGGGATTACGAGTTGCCATTTGTATGGAGTCCCTCTTCATTCAGTAGGGTCTAGATTGTTCACTATGTGCAGTCCTTAGTCATTCAGTAGAGTATTGGATACTATTAGGGTATATATGTACATATATATATTCTTTGTAACAGCTTTTTAAAGGAACAAAGCAAAATTGTTAATGCAAGAACTACAGGAAGCATAGGTAAATATACCTTTTAATATATGTAAAAGTTAAAGTTTGGTCACCTTGTTATAGGAAAGAGATTATTAAGTTGCAGAAGGTTCAGAAGAGATTTAACAGGATGCTGCCAGGAAATGGAGGGTTCGGGTTATAAGGAGAGGCCGGATAGGCTGGGACATTTTTCACTGGAGCTTTCACTGAGAGATGACCTTTTAGATGTCTATAAAGACATGAGGGATGTAGCTAAGGTGAATGGGAAAGGTCTTTTCCCTAAGGTGGGGGAGTTCAAAATTAGGGGTCACATTTTTAAGTGAGAGGAAAATGATTTAAAAAGGGCAGCAGGGGCAAATCTTTTACACAGGTTTGCATGTGGAATGAACTGCCAGAGGAAGTAGTGAATGCAGGTATAATTACAACATTTAAGAGACATTTGGATAAGTACATGAATAGGAAAGGGTTGGAGGGATATGAGCCAAATGCAGGTAGGTGCAACTAGTTTAGTTTTGGAACATGGTTGGCATAGACCGAAGGGTCTGTTTCCATGCTGTATGACTGTGACTCTAAATGAGTAGTGTGTGTTTCTGGATGTTATATTTTAAGAATGCAGGAAGCAGGAGTTTAACATTTTAAATATGTTACCTTTACCATTTGCATGGAAAGGTATTCCAGAAGATGTGTGTAGCATGGTTGACACCAATTCTGAGGGTTATATTTTTAGACAATGAAACTGGACCTAATAAGGTTGCTATGTTCGAGGACCTGTTCACAGACTGAAATGTTGCAGAGGTTGAACAATCATAGCTAAAATTGCAAGGAAGTGATTTGTAAAAGCCTCATGTGACTACATATACAAACTAATTTGACAATGAAGGGGTTCAACCTCTTGCTGCTTGTCATTTTGAGAGGAGCTGAAACCAGTCCAGTGTCTCCAAACGTGTTGGCGTAATCAGCTGTTTAATTATTCATCGGAGGTTATCCTAAAATCTGCTGCTCACCACAAGTCATCTTCACCCCTCCCCCTCAGTGATTGTTGCCCTCCATTAGCTTCCAGTCAAATGACAATACAATTTTTAAATCATCATCTTGGTTTCCAAGTCTTTCATTGACCTGGCTGCTCCTTATCTCTTTAACCTTCTCTCACCCCCCCCCCCCCGCGAAGGTATTTACATTTACCCAGTTCCAGCCTCTTGAACATCCCCAATCTGAATCCCTCCACCTTCAGAGCTATGTATTCAGCTGCCAAGTCCTTAAGCTCAAGAATTCCTCCCTTAAACATTTCTAGTACTCTGACCTCTTCATTTTTTAAGGCACTCCTTAAAGCCTGAATATTGTTTGATGTCTCTGAGTGTCCAATTTTGCTTCATAATGCACCTTTACCAGCTGCGCAGGAAGGTATTTTGACAAGTAAGCCCATTATAGAAAGTGGCTGATCACTGTTACTATAAATCTAAATTATTTATGGCTCTTATAGTGCAGGGGTAGTGTCCCTACCTCTGAGTCAGGAGATTCTGGTACAAATGCCACCAGCTCCAGAGATGTGTCATAGCAACTCTGAACAGGGTGGTTAGAAAATATCTAAGTTGTTGCTAACTTTACAAATACAGGGCCAATTAAGTTTATGTGCACACCCTAGTTGCCATTAGGGCAGTTGATAGTAATCGAAGAAAAATTATAGATACATATCTTTTAGTTCTCAATTCATTCGTGGGATGCAGGTGTGAGTGACTAGCCCAGCATGTGCAGCCTGAGGGCAGTTCAGAGTCAACCACATTTCTACGGGTCTGGAGTCACAGATAGGCCAGACCAGGTAAGGTAAAAAGAAGGGTTACACCTGAAACATTGACTTCTCCACTCCCTGATGCTGCCTGCCTTGCTGTGCTCTTCCAGTCTCCTGCTTGTCTAGACTGGGTAAGGATAGCAGATTTCCTCCCCTAAAGGACATTAGTGAACCAGAAGTTGTTTTTTTAATGACAATTTGCGATGTTACTTGGTTTCTTCAGGCTAGCTTTTATTTAAGAACCAACTACATAATAAAGGGCCATTTGGTGCAGTGGTATTGTCCTTGCCTTTAGGCTAGAGGGTCCAGGTTCTCACCAGCCCCAAAGGTATGTCATAACATGTCCAAATAGGTTGATTAAATCTAAGTATAGGAACAGGATTCCAACAGAGAGTCTGTTGGAGTGAAAAGCTGTCTGCTCGTTTTCTGCACGGACTATCACAAGTAGACATTTCCGGAAGATACACTGGGTCAGGCTTTATCCTTCGCAAGATACATGGTTATCAGAGTAACAGTTATAGCATGTATCAGCACAGGGCTGATAGCCTTATGTTTACTGCATATTAATTCAGTGTATATTTAGGTTTATAGGCAACTTTGGCGATGTGTATAACATGAATGTAAAATATTGAACGAACATTTCATGAGATAATAATAAAATGAAAACTTACCAATTACTCACTTTGAACAAAGTAAGTGCTTATTCACAGGATACCTTTACCCACTGAGTGCAGTACGTATACATTCAGCAGGGTAAGAGTTACAAACTATATGCAGTACATAATGATTCAGCAGGGTAAGGGTTACACAGTGTGCAGTACCTATAGATTCAGCAAGGTAAGGGTTACACGGTGAGCAGTACCTATAGATTCAGCAGGGTAAGGGTTACACAGTGAGCAGTACCTATAGATTCAGCAGGGTAAGGGTTACACAGTGAGGAATACCTATAGATTCAGCAAGGTAAGGGTTACACAGTGAGGAATACCTATAGATTTAGCAGGGTAAGGATTACTCAGTGAGCAATACCTATAGATTCAGCAGGGTAAGGGTTACACAGTGAGCAGTACCTATAGAGTCAGCAAGGTAAGGATTACACAGTGAGGAGTACCTATAGATTCAGCAGGGTAAGGGTTACACAGTGAGCAGTACCTATAGATTCAGCAGGGTAAGGGTTACACAGTGAGGAATACCTATAGATTCAGCAGGGTAAGGGTTACAAACAGTGTGCAGTACCTATAGATTCAGCAGGGTAAGGGTTACTCAGTGAGCAGTACCTATAGATTCAGCAAGGTAAGGGTTACACAGTGAGGAGTACCTATAGATTCAGCAGGGTAAGGATTACACAGTGAGCAGTACCTATAGATTCAGCAGGGTAAGGGTTACACAGTGAGCAGTACCTATAGATTCTGCAAGGTAAGGGTTACACAATGTGCAGTACCTATAGATTCAGGAGGGTAAGGGTTACACAGTGAGCGGTACCTATAGATTCTGCAAGGTAAGGGTTACTCAGTGAGCAGTACCTATAGATTCAGCAGGGTAAGGGTTACACAGTGAGCAGTACCTATAGATTCAGCAAGGTAAGGATTACACAGTGTGCAGTACCTATAGATTCAGCAAGGTAAGGTTTACACAGTGTGCAGTACCTATAGATTCAGCAGGGTAAGGGTTACACAGTGAGCAGTACCTATAGATTCAGTAGGGTAAGGGTTACTCAGTGAGCAGTACCTATAGATTCAGCAGGGTAAGGGTTACACAGTGAGCAGTACCTATAGATTCAGCAAGGTAAGGGTTACACAGTGAGCAGTACCTATAGAGTCAGCAAGGTAAGAGTTACACAGTGAGGAGTACCTATAGATTCAGCAGGGTAAGGGTTACACAGTGAGCAGTACCTATAGATTCAGCAAGGTAAGGTTTACACAGTGTGCAGTACCTATAGATTCAGCAGGGTAAGGGTTACACAGTGAGCAATACCTATAGATTCAGCAGGGTAAGGGTTACACAGTGAGCAGTACCTATAGATTCAGCAAGGCAAGGGTTACACAGTGAGGAGTACCTATAGATTCAGCAGGGTAGGTTTACACAGTGTGCAGTACCTATAGATTCAGCAGGGTAAGGGTTACACAGTGAGCAGTACCTATAGATTCAGCAAGGCAAGGGTTACACAGTGAGGAGTACCTATAGGTTCAGCAGGGTAAGAGTTACACAGTGTGCAGTACCTATAGATTCAGCAGGGTAAGGGTTACACAGTGAGCAGTACCTATAGATTCAGCAGGGTAAGGGTTACAGAGTGAGCAGTACCTATAGTTTCAGGAGGGTAAGGGTACACAGTGAGCAGTACCTATAGATTCAGCAAGGTAAGGGTTACACAGTGAGCAGTACCTATAGATTCAGCAGGGTAAGGGTTACACAGTGAGGAGTACCTATAGATTCAGCAGGGTAGGTTTACACAGTGAGCAGTACCTATAGATTCTGCAAGGTAAGGGTTACACAATGTGCAGTACCTATAGATTCAGCAGGATAAGGGTTACACAGTGAGCAGTACCTATAGAGTCAGCAAGGTAAGGGTTACACAGTGAGGAGTACCTATAGATTCAGCAGAGTAAGGGTTACACAGTGTGCTGTACCTATAGATTCAGCAGGGTAAGGGTTACACAGTGAGGAGTACCTATAGATTCAGCATGGTAAGGGTTACACAGTGAGCAGTACCTATAGATTCAGCAGCGTAAGGGTTACACTGTGTACATTACATATAGATTCAGCAGAGTAAGGGTTACACAGTGTGCTGTACCTATAGATTCAGCAGGGTAAGGGCTGCACTGTGTGCAGTACCTATAGATTCAGCAGGGTAAGGGTTACACAGTGAGCAGTACCTATAGATTCAGCAGGGTAAGGGCTGCACTCTGTGCAGTACCTATAGATTCAGCAGGGTAAGGGTTACAGTATGTGCAGTACCTATAGATTCGGCATGATAAGGGTTACACCGTGTGCAGTACCTACAGATTCGGCATGATAAGGGTTACACCGTGTGCAGTACGTACAGATTCAGCAGGGTCAGGGTTACATTATGGGCAGTACCTATGCATTCCGCATGGTTAGCGTTACAATGTGCAGTACCTATAGATTCAGCAGGGTAAGGGTTACACAGTGTGCAGTACCTATAAATTCAGGAGGGTAAGTATTATACTGTGTGCAGTACCTATAGACGATTCAGCAGGGTAAGGGTTACTCAGAGAGTAGAATTTCATTAAAACTGAAGCTTTTTCATTATTTATTTGTTTATTTTTAATGTAGTGGTGGGATTTGGCAGCTCTGTTGATGTAAATTAGTTTTTATCGCAAAAGAGCAAGAACTTCTTGTACTGCATGCATTAACAGCCAAAGCACTCATTCTCACTGCTCAGCGGCACCTTGATTGGTGAGCCCAGTCCCTCCCATTGCTCACTTCCAGAATGGGATATGTGCCCGTTTAACTGCAGTGAATTCTGGACTCCCTCATTTTTTCAAGCCTGAGCAATATTAACCTCTTTCATCCCCACCATTGCTGACCCTTATCTCCTGAATCATTGCAGCTTGCCTTTTAATATTCTCAAACCTCTGCTGCTGTTCCAATAATTCAGCCTTCACCATTTTCCCCTTCACTTTCTCCTGTGTGACATCCCTTCAACACCTACATTTAAACATAATTTACAGAAACATAGACACCCTCAGAAACGCCAGTTCAAAACACAGATTTAGTTTTTACAACGAATCAAAAAATAATTATTTCCCACTAAATCTTATGTGTCGATTGTTTGTTCTCTGAAGAGTTTGTGAAAACATAGCACATGATTTTCACCGAGGTATCAAACATTGGGAGACAATTATCAAAACGACCCATTTGGCACCAGCAGCAAACACAGGAAGCTGCCTGCTAATGCGCAAACCGGACACTGACTTCCTGCATATCCAAATTGGGATGGACGCCATTGCTGTACCTGTCACATGCACAGTCATAATCGCCATTGTTAATTCTCAGAAGCACTGATTGGGATCCAGCCATTTCTGTTCTGGCGGGGGGGGGGGAAGAGTGATGGGGAAATGGAATGGATGAGGCCATCATGAATGAAATGCGCAGCTCCATGAAATAAGTGCCCTATTCCAACAGTGCAGCTACTGTTCAGGGTGAACGTTCACAAGATTAAACATAGAACATAAAGGACTATCAGAGGGTGTTCTGAGGTAACTACCTGAGCTAGCAGAGTTCAGAAAGCTCAGAGGATTAGGGGTCATCCAGGTAAGGTAACACCCTGGAGCCAGTTGTTCTTTGTAGAAGGATGTCTGAAAGTTTAGGATCTTCCATGATCTAATACACGTGGACTCACTCCTATTAAAACCCTCAAATGGTGGATATTTGCTTGGTTCAGACAGCCCGTCACTAATTACTGCTCTTCTACAATATGGACTGCATTGGTTTCTCAGCCAGATGACATTCTAATATTCTTTTCAAACAACAAAGGGCAGTCCCATTACTGAAGAGAGGAGAAGAAAGTGAGGACTGCAGATACTGGAGAGCCAGAGTCAAAAAGTGCAGCATTGGAAAAGCACAGCAGGTCAGGCAGCATCCGGGGAGTAGGAGAGCCGATGTTTCGGGCATAAGTCCTTTAGTGCTCATTACAGAACAGACAATGGAGAGGTAGTTGGAATCTTCCAAATCTGCAGAGTAGCTAACTGCTTCAGACTTATGGTGACATACTTACCGGGCAGACACACTGCTTGCTGTTTTACCTCTTCATGACTATAAGGTGAAACCCTCAGATGATGTCCCTTTCACTGAAAATTACTCTTTCTCAGATCCTTGCTGTGGTAGGATTCAAACTCCGGTTCAAGGAACAGCTGAGTCTCTGGATTAATAATCTAGCGATAATACAGTAGGCCAGCATCTCCTCTAGTAGGTTATACACACTGCTGTTGCTGAGCATCAGTGATGGAGGCTGTGAATGTTTGTGAATGTGGTGCCAATCAAGCGGGCTGCTTTATCCTGGATGGTGTCAAGCTTCTCAAATGTTGTGAGAGCTGCACCCATCCACGCAAGGGGCAAGTATTCCATCACACTCCTGACTTGTGCCTTGCAGATGGTGCACAGGCTTTGGGGAGTCAGGAGGTCACAGAGATGTACAGCACGGAAACAGACCCTTTGGTTCACCCCGTCCATGTGGACCTGATAGCCCAACCCAATCTAGTCCCACCTGCCAGCACCCGGCCCAAAACCCTTCCAATTCATATACCAAATGCCTTTCAAATGTTGTAATTGTACTAGCCTCCACCACTTCCTCTGGCAGCTCATTCCATAGACGTACCACCCTCTCCGTGAAAAAGTTGCTCCTTAAGTCTCTTTTATATCTTTCCCCTCTCACCCTAAACCTATGCCCTCTAGTTCTGGACTCCCCCACCCAAGGGAAGAGACTTTTGTCTATTTACCCTATCCATTCCCCTCATGATTTTGTAAACCTCTATAAGGTCACCCCTCAGCCTCCAATGCTCCAAGGAAAATAGCCCCAGCCTGTTCAGTATCTCCCGATAGCTCAAATCCTCCAACCCTGGCAACATCCTTGTAAATCTTTTCTAAACCCTTTCAAGTTTCACAACATCCTTCAAATAGAAAGGAGACCAGAATTGCACCAATATTCCAACAGTGGCCTAACCAATATCCTGTACAGCTGCAACATCACCTCCCAACTCCTGTACTCCATACTCTGACCAATAAAGGAAAGCATACCAAATGCCTTCTTCACTATCCTATCTACCTGCGACTCCACTTTCAAGGAGCTATGAACCTGCACTCCAAGGTCTCTTTGTTCAGCAACACTCCCTAGGACCTTACTATTAAGTGTATAAGTCCTGCTAAGATTTGCTTTCCCAAAATGCAGCACCTCACGTTTATCTGAATTAAACTCCATCTGCCACTTCTCAGCCCATTGGCCCGTCTGGTCAAGATCCTGTTGTAATTTGAGGTAACCTTCTTCACTGTCCACTACACCTCCAATTTTGGTGTCATCTGCAAACTTACTAACTATACCTCTTATACTCTCATCCAAAACATTTATATAAATGACGAAAAGAAGTGGACCCAGCACCAATCCTTGTGGCACTCCACTGGTCACAGGCCTCCAGTCTGAAAAACAACCCACCACCACCCTCTGTATTCTACCTTTGAGCCAGGAGGTGAGTTACTCGCTGCAGTATTCATAGCCTCTGACCTGCTCCTGTAGCCACAATGTGGATATGGTAAGTCTAGCTGAGTTTCTGCTCAATGGTAACCCTCAGGATGTTGATAGTGGGGGATTCAGTGATGGTGATGCATTGAATGTCAAGGGTGCGATGGTTAGATTCTTTATTGTTAGAAATGATCGCTGCCTGGCACTTTGTACTTGCCAATTCTTAATCCAAGCCATGACTCACTACTGAATACCAAGCCACGCTATTCCTGACTCATCACAAAAGTTAACAAATCTTCATCAGATGCAAAGTCCCTAATTATCCTGATGGAAAGTCCCAAGCTTACAGGAGACATGGGCCTGGTTTCTGTACTTAACAAGAATGACTATACTTTGATGTTATAGATAGAGGGCAAAAGAAACTGGGGCGGCAATGGCACCAGTTTTGCAGGGTTTGCTGGACTGCTTCTTTGGCTTTCCAGGATTTTCCATTCTTCAGTCTCTCTTCTCCAGCCTCTTTTCACAGCCTCACAGGAAGCACAAGTGATTGCGACAAAGTCTCTTGGTGACTGGTTAAAAGCCACAGGTGAGGGAAAATGACCTGGCTTTCTTTGGCCTTTAGGAATTTTACTGTGGGCAAAGACACACCACCTGCCCTTTGCAGCAGTCCAAAGGCTTCTGCCCATATCATTCACACTCACCAGCTGTTCAGCAACCTAACAGCCAATAAAACAGCTGTTGTCAGGCTGATGGCCTTTAGCATCACAACTGGTCACAACTCTCTAAGCCAATCAGCAACCTGCTGTTGATCAAACCTCTCTTCGTATGCACGCCCCTCGTGCTGGCCTGTCTATTAACAGCCTCCCCCACTTCTCTCTGGTCATAGGTTGTCAGAAAAATTTGGACCAGATATAAAATCATTCTTTCAGGGGCTTGTGTGAGACAATGGTAGTGTTCCTAGCTCTGCAGCAAGAAGCACGGGTTCAAGTCCCAGCAGCCTCAGGGAGGCATAATACCATCTCTGAACCAGCAGTTTAGAAAATATTTGGAAATCAATGTTTAATTAACATTTTTATACTTAGTTCGATATCTCCATCTTAGTTTTGATTTTCACTGGTGAATCAAAGGCTCCAGGAAAGATAAATTTTAAAATGCTATGTTGCCTAAATGACAGCCAACCGAGGGCAGAGATGAACAGTTGTTTTTCAGACTTAGGGTGGTATCTATGGGGATAATTGGATCATAATCTGAAGAGAAATGATTTGTCAGGTGAGGGAGTGGGACGAGTTGAGTTCCTATGCAGACAGCCAACAGTGAGGAGACAGAACAAATGGCCTCCTTTTGTGTTTTATTCATTCTATGAATCTGCTTCTAAATTCACCTTTTGTCGTGGTTTACGGGAAGAATCGCAATTGCACGTCACTGGTTTACTTCCAACTACCTCGAGTGATCCACTCAAGACGTCCACTACCACTTGTCAGCCTACATCAAAACATACGCTGCTCCAATATCACATTTCTGCAGACTGACTCATTTCTATAATTATCCCGCCGAACAAGCAAGGCCACATTAAACCGCTATCCAAAACCCTATACCACAGCTCTGCAGTCACACATGCCATTTAGCCTTTAATCGGGCATGAAATGGAGGATTTGCTCCCAGAGTAACTCCTCTGGGGACCCCCAGTTTGAGCTTCAAAGTTCCAATTGCTACAAACCCACAGGTTTACTGAGCTGGATTCAGAACAGATTCGGAGTGAAATCTGCCTCCCTTCAAGACCGAATTGCACCATTAATAAAGGTGCCTACTGCAAAAACTGCCCACCACAGGGACCATCACCACCAAGAAAACTTTCAATAAACTCAAACTTTTCACAAGGATAAAAATTTATAAGATGCAACATTGCAACCACTCTCCTGCGTGCGTCAGAAACTTGACAGTAAAGAGAGCTCGATGGAAGCTTTTGAAATCTAAATACAAAGACTCGTGCCAGATATTCCATAAATAAACCATAAATCAAATGAAGTGCTTTAAATTTCAAGAGCAAAAACAAATCTTAAAAAAGTGACATCCAGAAAAGGCAACATCGATATTTGGCCAGCAGAAAGAGACATCGACTAGGGGTAGTTCAAGGACTGACATCGCAGATTGGTTGCAGATGAAATCCAACATCTCTACCATCTGATTTTGCAAGCTTCCAGATGGAAATCATGGAAATTCAACTGAGGCATTCAAGAGGGCATCAGATGATTGTTTAGATAGAAATAATGTACAAGGGTGTGAGGAGACAGCAGAAGGTTTGAAGACTTGAATGCTTGTTTGAAGACCTGGGGGAGGCCGTGTGGGCTGAATGGCCTTCTGCACCCGAACAATTCTGTGAAAAGAAGGAATGATATAGGTTCACAGAGATTGATGCAGGAATGGACTCAGCAACAAAGCAACTCTTACATATACCCTGGCCCCAAGAATATCCTACAAACTGTCGCGGTGGAGCCATCTGCCAGCTATTTTGTACTTTTCCAGGGCTCTATCCAACAAATACTGTTGTACAAAATGTTTGATAATAATTTGGCATTATTTACAAATATCATTGGCACTAAGCTTTATTTCAGCTCTCCCAGTGATTCTGTGTTCTTCACCCAAGACTCGGAGCATGGGAGCAGCAACTTGGACCCTGTTTATGATCCCTGTGTGCTGGTTATGGTATCAAACTCGTAAGAGGTCCCTTAACAACTGGATCCACATTGGATCACTCAATATCAGCCAGTCCCACCCGAGCTCCGGTGGTTTCCTTGATCTTTGAGGGGTCCAAGCTCAGGTTAGAGAATGGTGTGACCGCCTGCTTCATCAGGGCTTCAAAGACCCCAAAATAAACTTGCATTTAACTGCCAGCAACATCGGAATGAAAGGGAAACGTTAGACTTCCATTTCTATTGGATCCTTCGCAATCTCAGGATGTCCATCAATGCTTCTCAATCAGTGAAATATTTCCTGCTAGTGTCGGAAATGTGACAGCCAATGTTTTAAACTGAATTTTTCTACTTATACCTAAGAACAACGGTAATGCTTTACTTTCAACTTTATTTCTCTATGTTATTACTTGTTCCTACATTTTATACCTAAGTACCTTTGTACCTAAGATGTGTGGCGGCATTGTACACTTTTCACTGTACTCTCATACTTGAGGACACGTGACAATAAAGCTTAAATTAAAACAAATCAATTTGCAGAGCAATTGCCAATGAATTAACATTTTTTTGTTGACTGAGTTAGAAATGTTGGCCAGGGCTCTGAAGAGACTCCCCTACTTTTCTTGGAATAGTACCATAAGAGCCAGCATCGTGCCTCAGGGATTAGCACTGCTGCCTCACAGTGCCAGGGACCTGGGTTCGATTCCACCCTCAGGTGACTGTGTGGAGTTTCCTCCGGGTGTTCCAGTTTCCACCTTACGTCCAAAGATGTGCAGGTTAGGTGGACTGGCCATGCTAAATTGCTCCATAGTGTCCACAGGTAGATCAGAGACGGGGAATGCAGGGTTTCCGAGGATAGGGTGGGTCTGAGTGGGATGCTCTTCAGAGGGTCAGTGTCGACTCAACAGGCCGAATGGCCCTCTTCCACATTGTAGGGATTCTATGATATGACCTTTTACCAACTGAAGCTGAGTCAGGATTCCAACATCACCCCCATCCACTTCCAGCTTTCTGCAGAGTGGGATGGGAGGTGAGCCCTTGGGTCTGATGGGCAAAAGGTCACGGTGATTAGAAAGCTGAATAGGACATGCCTGGCTGCTGCATCTGTTTCCAGCCTATCAGTAACTCTCCTGATGGGGGGTGTAATCCTGCAACTGTCCAGTCAGGTCTTGGCACCAGAGTAGTGTTCCTGTCATTGACCTTCAAATAAAGCTGGAAATCTGAAATAAAAACTGGAAGCACTGCAGAACTTCTTTGGAGAGAGAAACAGCATTAAACATTCTGAAGGACAGTTGTACTGGACTTGAAATGTGCCCCTATTCCTCTCTCCAGACTTTCAGTTTTGATATCATTGACCTTTCCGGCCTCTCAAGTTCATGGACTGTCTCTTGGTAGAAGGAACTACATTACTGCTCAAGCCTTGGGCTATCGCTAACCAAGCCTGCTCTGTTAGAGACACTGCTGCTCTCCCCGTCTTTGGGTTCTGAATTGGCTCTTTAATTGATTGCCAGACAGAACCTAGGGGACTCACCTCAGATCCTGCATCAGGAAACCCAGGTTACAGCAAGAGCCTCAGGGGAGGAGAGAAGCCTTCCTGGTCCTCCTCTCCATTCTGTGGGACTTGCTGCAGCCACAAAAGCCCACGAGCTGGGAAGGCCCTGTAACCCATACTATGGTCCCTTTATTCAGAAACTCTCCCTCTCACTGCCCTCTCAATAATTGGTCAGCATCCTCAGATCTAGGATAAGAACGTGCTGCCTGAGCCAAAATACCTCAAATAATACTCACCAATTGGTGAAACGGCCTCCTGATGTATAGAAAGAACTAATTGTCAACAAAATTGCCCAGAGTCAGAGTTTCATTCAAAAGGTCAGCCATGGGTGAAGGTCCCAGGAGACTGGAGGGTGGTGAATGTGTGCCCTTATTCAAGAAGGACTGTGAAAAGAAACCTGGGAACCGTAGACTGGTAAGCTTAACATCTGTGATAGTTAAATTACTTTAGAAGATCCTAAGGAATAGGATATACATGCAGTTGGAAAGACTGGGATTGATTAGGAATAGTCAACATGGCTTTGTGCGTGGGAGATCATGCCTCATAAATTTGTTAAAGGTCTTTGATGAAGTGACCAGGAAGGTTGACGAGGGCAGGGCGGTAGACGTGGTCTGCAAGAATTTCAGTAAGGCCTTTGATGAGGTTCCACATGGTAGGCCGCTCTGGATGGTTACAGGAAGTGAGGACTGCTGGAGATCAGAGTCGAGAGTTCTTATAGAGAGCGTAGGAAGGTTAGGTACAATGTTCCAAGTGCAGCCTCACCAATGTCCTGTACACTTGCAACATAACTTTCCAACTTCTACACTCAATGCCCTGACTGATGAAGGCCAGTGTGTCAAAAGCCTTCTTCACTGCCCTGTCTATCTGTGACTCCACTTTCAGAGAACCGTGCACCTGCACCTGAACTTACACCCGAAACATCGACTTGTCCACCTCCTGATGCTGCCTGGCTTGCTGTGTTCTTCCAACCTCCTGCCTGTCTACTCTGGAAAATTAGATTGCATGGAATCCAGGGGGAGCTGGCAAATTGGATACACAATTGGCTTGATGGTAGGAAGCAGAGGGTAATAGTGGAAGGATGCTTGTCAAACCGGATGCCTGTGACTAGTGGAGTGCCTCAGGGGTTGGTGCTGGGCCCATTGCTGCTTGTTATCTATATCAATGATTTGGATGAGAATGTACAAGGTGTGATTAGTAAGTTTGTAGATGACACTAAAATAGGTGGTATTGTGGACAGTGAGAAAGGTTATCAGAAATTGCAGCAGGACATTTGACCAGCTGGGGAAGTGGGCTGAGAAATGGCAGAGTTTAAAATCAATAAGTGTGAGATCTTGCATTTTGGCAAGTCAAATCAAGGTAGGAGTTTCATGGTGAACGTTAGGGCCTTAAGGAGTGTAGTGGAACAGAAGGACCTTGGAGTTGAGGTGCACAGTTCTGTGAAAATGGAGTCACAGATAGACAGGGCAGTGAAGAAGACTTTTGGCACACTGGCCTTCATCAGTCAGGGCATTGAGTATAGAAATTAGGAAGTTATATTGCAGTTGTACAGGACATTGGAGTATTGTGTTCAGTTTTGGTCACCTCACTATAGGAAGGATGTTATTAAACTGAAAGAAGTGCTGAAGAAATTTACAAAGATGTTGCCAGAACTCAAGGATCTGAGTTATAGGGAGAGGTTGGTCAAGCTAGGAGTTTTTTCTTTAGAGTGTAGGAGGCTGAGGGGGGATCTCATAGATGTGTATAAGATCATGAGAGGCATGGATAGGGTGAATGTATTCAGTCTTTTTCCCAAGGTTGGGGAATCGAGGACGAGAGGGCATCAGTTTAAGGTTAGTGGGGAAAGAATAAAAGGGAACCTGAGGGGCAACATTTTTTTACACAGAGGGTGGTACGCATATGGAATTTTGAAAGTGAAAGTTGTTGAGATGAGAACATTAACATCATTTAAAAGGCATTTTGACAAATACATGGATGGGAAAGGTTTAGAAGGATATGGGCCAAGTGCAGGGAAATGAGGTTAGTGTGGATGGACAGTTTGGTCGGCATGGACCAGTTTGGGCCGAAGGGCCTGTCTCCGTGCTGTAGGACTCTATGACTCTAAAAAGAAACGCAGCATGGTTCACTCCTTCACTTCTGCACAGAAGCATCAGCCTCAAGGTCTGGAGTGGAATTTGGTAACTGAAAGGTGAGAGTGTGACACACAATCCTAATTGGGAAGTTTGGGGCACTGACTCAGAAATCTGCCCTACTTGTTGTCACTATGTGTGGAACCTTGTTTTGTAAAATCCACAAACTTATCCTTATCTGCCCAATGTTCTCCAAAGGCACTGGGATATGTTTTTAGGCAAAGGCTGGTTAATAAGGGATGCTTTTGAGTTCTTTCTTGCCCAGTCACCAGCTACTCTTGGGTCATTTACTTTCAACATAAGGCTCCTTTCATTCTCCCCTATTACAGATATCCTATAATTCAGGCTTCTGGCCAAGTGAAATGCTGGAATCCAAAACTGTGTGCATTAGAACTCTAATGAACTGGGCCCTAGCTAGTTAGAAACAAGTTGGCCCGACCTGGAGTTTCTGACTTCAGCCGAGTTTATATTGGCTACAGTCAGAGGGGGAGCGATGAATCGGTTATGCCCCATTCCGCCCGTCTCAGTTCTTGTTTGTACAGTAACACTGACAGAATGGGGCCAGCAGGTTGACTCAGCCAGAAACAGGCACAGCACAAGGCAACTCAGGAAATATCAACAAAGATTTTAAAGATAATTAACTTCCTGTCCATCATCAACAATGGCAAGCCTGACAGACAAAATCTACATCCAGTCTCCTCTACGTCGGGGAAATGATGTGTAACCACTGGGCAACCACTTCACAGAACACCTACGTTCTGTTCACAAAAAAAGCCCCTGAGCGTCCAGTTGCCTACCACTTCAATACACACCACCTTGCTCCCTGGCAGACATCTCTGTCTCAGGCTTGCTACAGTGTTCCAGTTACACTCAACGTAAGCTGGAAGAACAGCATTTCAACTTCCACTTGGGAACTCTGCAGGCACCTGGACTCAGTGTCGAGTTCAACAACTTTAGGGCTTGGGCTGCTCCCATGACCTTATCTCAACCCCCACACACCAGGCCTTGTTATCACATGGCGTTTTATGACACACAACCTATTGTTAGCCATGATTCATTCTCCCAGGCTGACCGTTATCCACTCCTTTGTCTGTCCAACTGTTCTCTCTCAATAAAAACTGAAAGAATTGTGGATGCTGTAAACCAGAAACAAAAATAGAGATCACTGGAAAAGCTCAGTAGGTCTGGCAGCATCTGTGGAGAGAAATCCAAGTTAACATTTCAGGTCGAGTGACCCGTCCTCAGAACTGATAGTAGCTAGGAAAATGGTGGTTTATAAGCAGAAGGGTGGAGGGGGTAAGGAGTGAAGGATAGGTGGAGGTAGAGCCAAAAGGGAGACAAGGACAGTTGGACAAAGGAGTGGATTATTGGTCTTCTGTTTTTCTTCCTCTTGGGCTCTAACCCCACCTATTATTTACACCTTACCCCCTTCCCCACTCTACCTTCTGCATATAAACCAACATTTTCCTACCTACCGTCAGTTCTGAGGAAGGGTCACTCAACCCGTAACTTTGATTTCTCTCCACAGATGCTGCCAGACCTGCTGAGATTTTCCAGCAATTTTTGCTTCTGTTTCTGATTTCGCAGTTCTTTCCCTATTTTTTGAGACAAACTCTACAGCACATTCCTACATAATACAGCTTCTATACATTTAGATAACAAAACCCAGCTACATACAATGCATAAAACAACTCATCTCCTTCACAGTTTACGACAGAGCACAATCTATATGTATATAGGATGTTGAATAATACTGTTTAACCAACATGGGCCTTAATTTGCTCAAATTGCATCATTTCTGTGGACTATAGAGCACTGGGGGATTTACAAACGGTACATCTTTGTTAAGAACCACTGTAAAGATACGCCAAACAACTCCAAGGCCCATCAGTTTAACCTCAGCGTTGGGGAAATTTCATAAGACAACAATTCAGGACAAAATTAACAATCACATGAACAAATGCAGATTAATTGAGGAAAGCCAGCACAGATTTTTAAATGAAAGGAACAGTAGCAACATTGATATGCACTTGGTTCAGTGACAGGAAGTAGGAAAGAGTGAGGACTGCAGATGCTGGAGAGTCAGAGTTGAAAAGGATGGTGCTGGAAAAGCACAGCAGGTCAGGCAGCATCCGAGGAGCTTGAGAGTCAACGTTTCGGGCATAAGCCCTTCATCAGGAAGGGAGGGGAGATGAGGAAACTGGTGAAGTTGATGTTGAAGCTGTGTAGTTGAAGAGTTGAAGATGAGGCGTTCTTCCTCCAGTTGCCGGTGGTTTTGATTTGGTGGTGGAGGCGGTCCAGGACTTGCATGTCCTTGGGAGAGTGAGAAACAGAGAGTAGTGGCTAATAGCTGTTCCTGGGTTTATAACGGAGCTTCCCATGGATAGGGATTGGAAACTTACTTTTCCTGATATTTTTAGATGATCTGGTACTGGCTGGAAAGAGTACAAGTTCAAGGTTTGGAGATGAGCACAAAACCTGTTAGCTTTGTGGTCTCTGAGGAGGACTCCGAAGAGATGTAGAATAACAGGTGGCACACAAGGTCAAGGGGGAGAAATGTGAGATGGTTCATTTTGGTGGGACAAATACAGGGAAACAATACATAAAGGCTGCAATTCTGAGGGGAATGAAGATGGAGAAGGAACTGGATATATATGTGTGCAAAGCATTGAAGGTGACAGGTCAGCTGAGAGCGTGGTCAATAAATCGTATGGTATCCTGGGCTTTATTAATCGAGTCATGGAGTATAACAGCAAGGAGGGCATGATGAACTTGTTCAGCTTCAGCTGACAAGTTGCAACCAGTTCTGGGTCCTGCGTTTTGGGAAGAACGTGAGACTGTGCAGAAAATATTTGTGATAATGGTTCCAGGGATGAGAAACTTCAGTTCTGTAGGTACATCAGAGAAGCTAGACATGCCCTTGGAAAAGAAAATACAGCTGAGAGGTGGTTTGGAAGTGACATTCAAAATCATGAAGGGCTTGGACAGAGCAGGTGAGGAGAAACAAATTCCCGAGTGAAAAAGGAACGAGAAGAAACAAATTTAAACAAACTAGAGGAAAGAGAAAACAAAGACAACTGGAGAAAAAAATAACCTCGTTACAAAGCAAGCAGTGAAGATCTTGAATGTGCTGCCTGAGAGTGCGATGATGACTAGTTTAATCAGAGCACTTAAAAGGGTATTAGACTGTTATCTGAGAAAGGAGAAGGGGATGGAATGGCAGTAGGTGAGCCCCTTGTTCAAACAGCTGGTGAAGGCAAGCTGGACCAAAGGGCCACATTCTGGACTGTAATAATTCTGTGATAATTAGTTATGCAAAACACGACCCATCCCTATATACAGACTATACGATGCCAGTCAATCTTGACAAAGCAACTCATATCTTTCATGCACAGCATAACAAAGCATTTGCTGGCCTCCAAAGTTTATAAACTCCAGTCTAACCAAAGCTTACGCAGACCAACTCCCACTTTGGTCATCACCCCAGCCCTCACTGATCGCCATTCATCCCAATGCATTTTCTGTGGCTGTAGATATATCCACACCCTCATCTACGTCACCTCCACCAGCCTTAAACTCCCTGAAACACTTGGTTCTTGGTTTGCTCCATTGTTGACATTTGTAGCTAGACCCATCGAGGATGCACTCATTGAAACTTTCATGTTGCAATATCCCTTTCTCTCAGCTAGTAGCCCCAGGTTCAAGTCCCATCTGCTCCCGATGTGTGTAATAATATCTCTGAAGTTGATGAGAAAATATTGTTAGTATGCATGTATAACAGATTGCTGGACCCTTTGACTTCAGCCTCTCCATCTATTGGAGCCCTCCTTTAAATTAAACTCTTTAAACCCATCCTCTAGATAATATGTATCACACTCCAACATGTATAAATGACTTTTGGGTTTGCAACGCAGATTACAACTCGACCTGCATAAAGCAGCTATCTTGTTCATATCAGTGTGTAGTATATAAGAGTCTGACCCATAGACAATACATAGCACACTACATCGCATATACAGAATGTGACAGAACCCAAATCAATCCAGGACATTGCAAATCACGGTACATGTACAATGCCTATCTCACACCCCAAACCATGTACAATGCATGTCACACATCCCAATCCATTTAGAGTTCGTCTCACCCAGCCTATGTAGTTTGTATCACATGCTCCAAGCTTTCATAGAATCATAGAATCTCTACAGTGTGGAAGCAGGCCATGCAGCCACACCGACCCCCTGAAGAGCATCCTACCAAGACCCCCCTACCCTATTCCTCCAACCCTGCATTTCCCATGGCTAACCCATCTGACTTGCACATCTTTGGACTGTGGGAGGAAACTGGAACACCCCGAGGAAATGCACGCAGACTCGGGATAATGTGCAAACTCCATAAAAAGTTGCCTGAGGATGGAATTGAACCCAGGGCCCTGACACTGTCAGGCAGCAGCGCTATCCACTGAGCCAGCATGCTGTGGTATATCAAATTCCAAACCATATACAGCATATATCAAAGTACAACAATCCTTAGTTCCTGACCAATCTAATTAATATTTTGGGATTCGTGTTTGCTTTTGTGACAATACACAACAATATTTAACATCTACCTCCAACTATTCAACTGACATGTGATAGAACCATAGAGCTATACAGCATGGAAACAGACCCTTCAGTCTAACTCATCCATGCCAACCAGATATCCTAAATTAATCTAGTCCCATTTCCCAGCACTTGGCGCTTATCCATTTAAACCCTTCCTATTCATATACCCAGCCTTTTAAATGTTGTAATTGTACCAGCCTCCACCACTTCCTCTGGCAGCTCATTCCATACACGTACCACCCTCTGCATGAGAAAGTTGCCCCTTAGGTCTCTTTTATATCTTTCCCCTCTCACCTTAAACCTATGCCCTCTAGTTCTGGGCTCTGTCAGCACAGAGAAAAGACTTTGCCTATTTATCCTATCCATGCCCCTCATGACTTTATAAACCTCTATAAGGTCACCCCTCAGCCTCTGACACTCCAGGGAAAACAGTCCCAGCCTATTCAGCCTCTCCCTGTAGCTCAAATCCTCCAACCCTGGCAACATCCTTGCAAATATTTTCTGAACCCTTTCAAGTTTCACAACCTCCTTCTAATGGGAGGGAGACCAGAATTGCACGCAATATTCCATAACTGGCCAAACCAAACACAGCCACAACACGACCTCCCAACTTCTGTTCACAATGCTCCGACTAATAAAGGAAGGCATACCATACGCCTTCTTCACTATCCTATCTACCTGCGACTCCACTTTCAAGGAGCCATGAACCTGCACTCCAAGGTCACTTTGTTCAGCAACACTCCCCAGGACCTTACCATTAAGTGTACAAGTCCTGCCTGCTTTGCTTTTCCAAAATGTACCTTCTATATTCACATCAAAATCATTTATACAAATGATGAAAACTTTCAATGATTTAGCCCAATAGTGTTCCTCTCTGCCTTTTTGCCTTGCATTACAACACTGCCTGATAATCCAAAACTGGCCAAGAACATGGGAACAACGTGCTCAGTGTCTCCTTGGTGACAATGATGCTTTTTTCCGTGCAAGTACTACGGAAGGTTCATATTTCCTGAGGTTTTATTTGCAAAGAGGAACTCCTCCCATTTCACCCTCAGCCAATAGTGAGCAGCAGCTAGCAGAATGGCTCTCTCAATCTCCTACCATGTTGTAAACCATACCCATTTGCCCCATTCACACAGCATTCAGTACCCTTCGGCCCATTATACCTGGGTTGCCTCTTTGAAAGAACTTTCCAATCAATCTCATTCTCCTATACTTAGAGCTGCATTTTTTTTCTTCTCAAGTATTAATCCAATTCCCTGTTGAAAGTTACTACTGAACCTGCTTTCATTCCCTAAGCAGGCAGTGCATTCCAGATCACAACAACTCATTCTACATTGGTTTTCCATTTATTCAGGTCAAACATCTTGACCTTACTGAAGTTCAGATCAAATCTCTTTCTTAGCCTGGGGGTTCTGTTTGCCAGTCCTTGGCTGACCTTCCTCTTTCAGCAGTCAGGCTAACACCACCAGCAAAGATCACATTATTGAAAGACTGTGTTCTTCTTAAAACATCTCCATTCATGCTATAGAATCCCTTCGATGTGGAAGCAGGCCATTCAGCACCACTGAGTCCAAAGAGCATCCCACCCAGATACACTCTCCTAACCTATCCCCGTAACTCTGTACTTTGCATGGCTAATCTGCCTAGCCTGCACATCCCTGGAAACTACGGGAAATTTAGTATGGCCAATCTACCTACTTGCATAGAAGACTGTGGGAGGAAACCAGAGCACCCAGAGGAAACCCACACAGACACAGGGAGCATGTACAAACTCCACACAGTCACCCAACAGTGGAATCGAACCTGGGTGCCTGGTGCTGTGAGGCAGAAGTGCTACTGTGCCCATATCTAGACAGACCCTTACTATTGCAGCTACTGTTACAATCATAGATATTGGAAACATAACACAGGCAAGTTTCATTTCTTCAGCTATTTATACCACTTAGATTGCTCACAAAATTGCACACCCAGCTCCTGGATAACAGTTATTTATCCATAAGGCCAGCTTACAAACCCTATCAACATTCAGACCACTGTTTTTTATTATTAACCACAAGTGGATCCTTCAGCTCTTGTCATACACTTGTGTGAAATTGGTCTCCTAGAGATATTAGTTTTTTTTTCATGATATTTTTCAGATGGCTGCTTCAGGGTAAACAGATCAGTGTGTTTTGCCTCAGTTAGAGCTCAATCCATCCACCAGGAAGTTTAATGATCTTTTTATTCACAATTTGATTACCTAGGACTGACAAATACTTTGTCAATGAGACCCAAGAGGCTAATTCCTGAGTAGGTTTTACACTCGTCTGTATCCCCTTTTGAAGTATCACTTCTTTTATTAGCTTTTTACTGTTGGTAAGAAAATGATCAGTCTTCCATTTTGCCGTGTAGATTGTGGATGGCCTGAACTCTCATTTCCCCCAATTCCCCGATGACCTTAACATGTCGTTTACAATCTTGGCCTCATTGGTCTTTCAAATCGACAGAACATCTATTTAAAATCCTCCCTCTCTTCATTTCTTCCATCCACGATCTGCCTTCTTGAGCTCTTTCTCATCTTGAAAACCAAATAACAATTTGTGTGCTGTGATCTTTACGTGAAAATTCCTCTTTCCCCACTCCTTTTGATGTTTTTGTGGTACTTGGCTTTTTAGCAAGCCTGTTCCACATTTAGCTTCTTAGGCGTCATTGAAGTCTACCAGACTGACTATCCACAGGAAGCTGTTCTGGCCCTTGGATCTTGGTCTTCCTGTAATGAGGTGACAGAATGTGCCCATTTGGCAGTGTCCTGTTATGTTCAGGGAAGCAGGGTCACACTGGCATGAAGCCACATCCTGACCACCATCCATTGGCCATCATTTCATGATCTAAAGAACCTAGATATGAGGGAGGGGGAAGAAAACTGTCAAGGAGTGACACTATTATTGGATTTGAAAAATCCACACTCGCACATTACTTGTCGCACATTCTGAAAACACTTAAGTCAGCAGGAAAGAAGATATACACATACCACACGATTCTGAAATGGCTGGATAACAGTCTACTGGCATCGTTAAAGGTGCTTAGGAAGAAACTCATAGAGTTATAGAGATGTACAGCATGGAAGCAGACCCGTTGGTCCAACCCGTCCATGCCGACCAGATATCCCAACCCAATCTAGTCCCACCTGCCAGCACCCGGCCCATTTCCCCAAACACTTCCTATTCATATATCCATCCAAATGCCTCTTAAATGTTGCAATTGTACCAGCCTCCACCACATCCTCTGGCAGCTCATTCCATACCCCTACCAAACAGTCATAAATGTTGGAAAATCAGGGCAGGACTTATACAGTTAATGGTAAAGTCCTGGGGAGTGTTGCTGAACAAAGAGACCTTGGAGTACAGGTTCATAGTTCCTTCAAAATGGAATTTCAGGTAGATAGGATAGTGAAAAAGGCATTTATTATGCTTTTCTTGTTTGGTCAGAGCATTGAGTATAGTAGTTGGGAGGTCATGTTGTGAGTACAGGACATTGGTTAGGCCACATTTGGAATACTGCATGCAATTCTAGTCTCCCTCCTACAGGAAGGATGTTGTGAAACTTGAAAGGATTTAGAAAAGATTTCCAACGATGTTGCCAGGGTTGGAGGATTTGAGCTAAAGGGAGAGGCAGAATAGGCTGGGGCTGTTTTTCCTGGAGTGTCAGAGGCTGAGGGGGGACCTTATAGAGGTTTATACAATCATGATGGGCATGGATAGAGTAAATAGGCAAGGTCTTTTCCCTGGGGTCGGGGAGTCCAGAACTAGAGGGCATAGGTTTACGGTGAGAGGTGAAAGATATAAAATAGACCTAAGGGGCCATCTTTTTCACAGAGGGTGGTACATATATTGAATGAGCTGCCAGAGGAATTGGCGGAGGCTGGTACAATTACAATATTTAATAGGCATATGAATAGGAAGTATTTAGAGGGATATATGCCAAGTGCTGGCAAATTGGATTAGATTAATTTAGGATATCTGGTTGGCATGGACGAGTTGGACCAGAGAGTCTGTTTCCATGCTATACAGCTCTACGGTTCTATGACTCCATAACTTTGAATTAATTTCTAAGCAGCAAGCCATAGCAATCACACCATGTTCTTCAACAAGACACCTTTACAGGTTTAGGTGCCTCAGAGTAAGAAATACCTGAGTTATTAGATAATATTGAGCAAAAAGGAAAGGCGATGACTGAGTGTTATTATTGCTAGACTATTAATCCAGAGACTCAGCTAATGTTTTGGGAAACTGGGTTTGAATCCCACCATGGCAGACGGCCGAATTTGAATTCAATAAAAAAAACTTAATTAAAGATCTACTGATGACCATGAAATCATTATCAATTGTCAGAAAAGCCAATTTGGTTCACTAATGTCCTTTCAGAAAGGAAATCTGCTATCCTTCCCTGGTCTAGCCTATATATGACTCCAGACCCACAGCAATGTGGTTGACTCTTAACTGCCCTCTGAAATGCCCTAGCAAGCCACTCAGTTGTACCAAACACTCCAAAATTTCAAAGAAATGAAACCGGGTGGATCACCAGGCATCGACCTAAGTTATAGAATTATAAATTAGCAATTCATGCTTCTTTTTGCACTTGGTTAGAGACAGTTTGATTACAATATATATTTACATATTAATGAGAAAAGACCTTATTCACATATTCTTTCAACTTGAATTTGATTGCTAGGTAGAATTAGACAATTTAGTGGCTTAATCAAATTTTCACATTTGCACAGGAATAGTGGGGCTTGATGTCCAGCTGTGACAAGACAAAGTCGAGAGGTTTAGGGAGGGAATTTCAGAGCCTAGGACTAGGGAGCTGAAGGCACATACCTCTGGTTAAGTAATTAAAATTGCTCAAAAAGGCCAGCAACAGATGGCCCCAAAAAAATTCCCGGGAGAATTGTGTGGATGAAGGATATTACAGAAAATCAGACAGACCAGACCCTGATGAGATTTAAAAACAAAGATAATTTTACAACAGGACATTGCTTACTGTTTGTCATTTGAGTTGAAGATTACTGCTTCCATTATTTAAGATGTTTGACAGGGTTCCAGTCAGTATGTAGGTGATTGCAACAATAGGCTAAGGTGGACAAAGTGGACAAGATACAAGTTGATTGCATTCGGTATGAACTCAGGGATTTCTCCTGCTTGCATTTTCTCTTTGCCACTGATGTGTGTCAGTTTTTGAAAGAGGCCGCACCATTGTTTTAAAACTGTTCACACCTGGAGCAGCAATCTTGGGCAAGCTTCTTCCAGGACTTGAACTCGATGACAAACTGAATGAAGAGAAGCTTTCAGAATGTCCTTGCAGTGCATCCTTTGACCAGCATAAGTGTGGACCCCACACTCAAGCTCTCCAGAGAAGGTTCACTTTGCTGAGTGGGTATGACATGTTCTAGCTAGACAATCATTTCTTAAGAGGAGCCAGACAGGGGGAGTGAGAATCGCAGAGTCATGAGAACAGAGGTGATGGATGAATGGGATGGGATTTTCAGAGAACAGGTAGCAGAGTTTTGGATGACGAATTTAAAGTCTCAACCTCGACGTATATAAAATATTGGCCATATAGAGTGCATAACATAATCCAGTCACTATACGGTTTATAAAATCATCCATGCAGTATAAAGCCATTAAAGTGTACATGAATTTCTAATCAAAATACAGCATGTAAAATAATCCAGTCATTATAATGTATGCAAAATATCCACTCACTATACAGTGCATAAAATAGCTCAGCCACAATAATATGAAGAATATTATCCAGTGCCTATTAAATGTATTCAATAATTGTACAGCTTAGGAAATAACTCAGTGTTCAAGGTGACCACTACACAACTAAGGCACCAAACAGTGTGTGAAATAACCAAGAGCAGAGACCAACAGGTCATTCTAATACTCTCCATTAGTAGTCAACATGAACAGACAGACCACATCAACCCCTACCTCAAAGCTTCTGACACCTCTCCACCAGGCCTTTAACTTCCCATCCCCTTCTGTTTCCTTACCCATGGCTTCCGAACTGTCACCTGACCTTAACCCTCCAACTGCCCCAAAGTTAGCACTACTGCCTCACAGCACCAGGGACCCGGATTCGATTTCAGTCTTGGGCAACCAACTGTGTGGAGCTTGCACATTCTCCCTCTGTCTGTGTGGGTTTCCTCTGGGTGCTCCGGTTTCCTCCCATAGTCCAAAGATGTGCAGGTCAGGTGGATTGGCCATGGGAAAAATGCAGGGTTACAGGTAGGGGAATGCATCTGGGCGAGATGGTCTTCGGAGAGTTGGTAAGGACTTGATGGGCTGAACAGCCTGCTTCCACACTGCAGGGATTCTATGATTAGCCCTCAGGCCTCCACCATGGAACCCAGAGCCCAACAGATATCCTCCCTTTTAACCCCATTCCTAATCTGCAACTCTGACTGGCAAAAATGTCCCTCTCCATGTCAGCATTCTGTATTTTTTATACGTGCTGAGTTTGTGATTCAGGAACGGTGTAATATAATTCTCTGATCACACTACGTTCAATGATCATGAGGTTTGTCTTGTGACTCAATTAAACAACATTACTATCAGACTTCTCCCACTCCAATTGAAGGAAACGAAAAACAAATGTGAATAGTAAACTTCTGAAATAAAATTTACATGCATAAAAAAATGCCTCAGTAAATTTAATCCAGAAATTTCTCTTCACAAACCATAACAGCACTTAGCATCTGTTCATCTGAAAACACCAGACATTTATAAAATCACAGCACTCAGTTATGATTCTGCTTCTGAGTATGTTGGAAGTTTCTACTTCCATTAAACCATCTGTACAAAATCCAAAAATGACAGGCCAGTGTGGAACACCACACAATGAAACAATTGGTATTTGGATCAATGAATGTGCACTCCGATCACTGTGACCTTGGTTGTGTGGTCAGGTCAGTGCATTCCTGAACTATGATATCATGCTCAGACCCAAGTAGTATTCTCAATGCAATTGCTCAACAACAACTTGTATTTATATAGCACTTTGTTTAGGTGGATAACATACCACAGTGTTTCAAGGAGCACTAGCAGACAAAATCCAACACAGAATCACATACTGAGACATGGAGTGACTTGAAACTTGATTAAAGATGCGTACTTTGAGCAATCTAAGAACATAGGAACAGGAGAAGTCTAATATGATCACGGCTGATCAAACACTTTTACCCATACTATCGCCATAACCCTTTATACCATTGATAATCAACCATTTATCAATCACTAACTTCTAAAAATTCTCTACTGCAGACGAAATTCTCTTTATCTCAGTCCAAAATTGAATCCCCCTTGTGTTTAAATGATGGGCCATGGTTCTTGACTCCTTAACCAGGAGACACATCTGCATTGATCCTGTCAATCCCTTTAAGTATTATGCGTAGTTTTCATTGACATTATCTCTCCCTCAGCAAAACTGCTGTGAACACAGGCCCAGTTTCAGAGCACAGTCCCATTGTCGCAAGAACAAATCTGCTATCTTACCTATTATTCTTTGGGTAATTTGTAACTAAGTGTCCACTGTTGTAGATGTGATTCAGTACTCATTCATCTGGAACTGCTATAATCCAGGCACTGTACTTGTGCTTTCTCTAGTCAACTTGCTCAGAGATGTTATCACGCACCTCTAGAGCTGTTGGGACTTGAACCCGGGCCTCCCGGTCCAGGGGTAGAGACATTTCCACTGTGCCACAAGAAAACATCCGCTATAATGTTCCCACACAGGATTGAACTGGGGACCTTTCTCATGTGAGGCGAATGTGAGATAACCATTACACCTGCTGTGTTAGTTACATTCTGCCAGATAGTTACATTCTTGTCTCAGTCAGAAAGTTACGTCCCCATCCACCCCAAATCCTTGAACACAAACATCATCACTGAGAAGCCAGCGCAGTGCTGATTGGAGTGCTGCACTATTGGAGGTGCCTTTTTTTGAATGAGACAGTAAACAGATGTCCCCTCCCCCTCTTTTGCTGAGGGAGAGATAATGTCAATGAAAACTATGCATAATACTTAAAGGGATTGACAGGATCAATGCAGATGTGTCTCCTGGTTAAGGAATCAAGAACCATGGCCCATCATTTAAAAACAAGGGGGATTCTGTTGAACATATCACTACTCTGAAGAATAGCTGGGGAGTTCTCCTTAGTGTCCTAGCCAATATTCATCCCTCAATCAGCACCACACACACACTCTCTGGTCACAGCGCTATTTGTGGTAGCTTGCTATGAACAGATTGGTCATATTTCCTATCCTCCAACAATACCCACACTTCAAAACTACTTCACTGGCTATACACAGCACTGGGATGTCCAGAGGTCACAAAGGTAGCATGTAAATGCAAGACTTCTTCCTCTGAGTAATGTACATGTACCTGATAACTCACTCCTGACTTTATCTTGTTCTCAATGTGGCTTTTTGTTGCATATTTATTACAGTCTGTGCAACTCAATTTTGTTCCTGTCCATATTCACTCAATTCCATCCAATATTGGCAGCACTGTCTCACTGTACTGACTTATATTGACCACCTGTTCCTGAGTGCCTCAAACTACAAAATTATGATCAAGCAAATATGACTTTGTACATTGATTCCTTGAGGAGTATTGATCAACAATGATCTCATTGAAATTGGGGGGCAGACTGGACAGACTGAATGGCCTACTCTGCTCCTACATCTTATGGTCACTCCAACAAAAAGCAACCTTGCACAGGGGCTGAGTTCAATAGGAGACCTCCTAATTGCAAATAGACCCAAAGTTTACAATAATGGGATGAATTTGCAGCAGATAGAAACTCACATACATTCATATTACAGATAGTACAGATACACACCTTACACACAGAGACATCACCTGTACACTTTAAACAGACACACATCAACCATATACATTTTATAAAAACACGATACATTTACACACACATCAACTATACATTTTACACACATACACCAACTAAACATTTTATAGAGACACATGTCAACCATAGAATTTACACACTTGTGTCAACCACACATTTTGCACACACACACAACTATACATTTTACACAGACACACATTATATTTCTCTCTCACACACACACACACACACTTCACAGCCAGTATAT
>NC_057725.1:62369928-62407484 GCF_004010195.1 Chiloscyllium plagiosum
TGAGAGTGGGAGAGGAAAAGAGAGATTTGGTAGAGGGAGAGAGGGGGATACAGTGGGACAGAGAGAGACAGGGAGAGGAGAGAGATGAAAGACAGAATTGGATAAGACTGGAAAGAGGGCATAGATAGAATGTGGAGGGAAAGAGAATCTGGAGTGGAGAGAGAGAAATAGAAGAGATAGAGAGAGTGAGAAAGAGATGAGAAGAAGAGAAAGGAGAGAGAGAAGGGAGGAGTGGGAGAGACAAGAAAGAGGGCATAGATAGAATGTGGAGGGAAAGAGAATCTGGAGTGGAGAGAGAGAAATAGAAGAGATAGAGAGAGTGAGAAAGAGATGAGAAGAAGAGAAAGGAGAGAGAGAAGGGAGGAGTGGGAGAGACAAGGAGAGAGAGAGATCAAACTGGGGAGTGGAACAGACAGGTGTAAAGAGAGCTTGGTTGAGTGGTGAGCCAGTTTGTGATGCTACCAGCATGTGTTCAATTCCCCAACCAGCAGAGGTCACCATGAAGGACTCTCCTTCTCAACCTCTCCCCTTGTCTGAGGCATTGACCCTTGGGATAAATCACCACCCCATGTCTCACTCTAATGAGGGAGCAGGCCCGTGGTCCTCTGGGATTACAATGACTTTACTGCATTAAAACGCACTTACTTATCATCAGACTTCTAACAAAACCTCAACTCAATTCCATTTGGTTTAGTGACCCCACGTAGACAGCTAAGCGTCTGAAAATAGTATGAAATAATAGCTTTAAACATAAGGAAAGAAAGTTAACCTGAAACCAGAAATCACACAGCCTATTGTAGAATTATCTTCTCTGAATTTGAGAAAGTTAAAGCGAGACATCATCAATCACTCTTTCTTTTAAACAAATTTAAAATTTTAAGCACTCTGATACAATTTTATATGACAGTCCAATGATAAAATTTGTGTTGTTATCTTAACACAGCAGCAGAAATGACCTGTCTTCACGGTCACACATTTGAGGGGTCACCAAGAAAATAAAACTGTCAGAGTTGTTCAAATCACTGACTCCTTGAAATTGATCAGAAATTCAAAAATGCCAAATATTAGTGCAACCCATCTTATAATTAGAAGCAGCAGTGACTCTCTCACAACTTACAGCAACCAGAGCTTCAACATAGCTACAATGAATGTCGTTTTTGGAATTTAACAGGTAGATCTCAATAATTCCAACATAATTCAGACAGAAGTTTCAAATCAGGCTAACTTACAGCTTGAAAGAGAGGGAGAAGCTACAGCCAGTGACATCAAATATTCACAACTGGTTTGCAAAAACGTGAATTATTTCATCTGTTGTTTTCACTTGTGTGACTTTCCAAATCACTGAAAACACTAAGTGAATGTGAAGTAAAGGTTAGCTTTTACAGGGCAAAGTCTCAGGGGAAAAAAGGGTGCTAGTTTCAAGAATTAAACTGAAATGAGGAGGAATTTCTTGAGATACTTTGGAACTCCTTGCCACAGTGGGGGGGGGGGCAGAATCATGGTGTAGATTTAAGGCTGAGATAGATTGGATCTGGGCTGGTCTGGTCTCCTTGCAGACTGGTCCTGGCGGTGTGGGTTCTGTTGTTTGGGTAGTGTCCGGGTGCTGATGGAGCAAATCTTCCTTACCTGCAGGTAAGTGACTCAGGCCCAGTCAGGCCAGGCATCCTTGAGGTCACGTTGCTGCCGGAGAACTTGTCGTTCCAAGTCGCGGTCAAGTCGCTGGGGGGTCATTATTAGTAATTTTTTCAGATTTAGAACTTAAGTTTCTTGGTCATTCAAGGAAATATAGGTTACGGGGAAAGGGGCATGAGGTACATGACTTGGGCCATTGAACAATAGAGCAGGCTTGATCAGCCTATTTCTGCCCTTGTTTCTTATGGTCTCACAGTCAGAGTGAAATAAAACCGTCAACACTTTAATACAACAAAATGTTGGTTTTCCCACAACATGTCAACTCTGCAAACTACCTAGCCAGCTTTCGTAACTTACAATAGATGATTCTGGTTACTCAAGCTGCATTTGATAGATATGTGATATTATGTCACTAAGTGAGAGAGTTACTCTCAGTAACCACACAGAGATTCAGTGATCACAGAGGAAAAGCAATGTAAGAGAGACACAGAAGAGTTCAATAAAAGCACAGAGATCCAGTAACCTTAGATTCAGTAGGCACTAAATAGAGCTAAGAATCATTTATCTATATTCTTTCACAAGCTGGAGGTATCTGGGCCAGAATTTATTGTCCGTCCCTAAATGCCCTGGAGAAGGTGGTGGTGAACTGTCTGCTTGAACAGCTGCAAGTTCATTTGTGATAGGTATGCCTTGGTGAGTTGCTGGAGTGTGCCTTGTAAATGGTACACACTGCTGTCACTATGTGTCAAGAATTGGGCTGCTTTATCCTGGACGGCATTAAACATCTTGAGTGTAGTTGGAGTTGTACCCATCCAGGTAAGTGGGAAGTATTCCATCGCACTCCTGACATGGGAGTCAGGAGGGGAGTTCCTCGCTGCAGTATTCCTAGCTCTGACTTGCTCTTGTATTCACTGGATTTATATAGTGAGCCCAGTTCAGCTTCTGATGGATGTTAACTCCAGAACGTTGAGAGTGGGGTATTCAGTAATGGTGCTGGAAAAGCACAGCCAGTCAGGCAGCATCTTAGGAGCGGGAGAATTGACATTTTGAGCATAAGCTCTTCATCAGGATTATGAGTTTCTGATGAAGAGCTTATGCTTGAAACATCGACTCTCCTGCTGCACGGATGCTGCCTGACTGACTGTGCTTTTCCAGCCCTACACTTTTTGACTCTGATCTCCAGCATCTGCAGTCCACACTTTCACCTATTCAGTGATAGTAACCCCACTGAAACCACTATAAATGCTGGAGGAAACAACACACAAGCGCTTCACAGGAGGCTCCCAAGCACTGAGGATGTCACCTAGACAGGGGACGAAACGCAGCTTGGCGAACAGAACCACAACAACGAGCACCTGAGCTACAAATCTTCTCCCAAACTTTGAACCCCACTGAAAATCAAGGGGCGATGGTTAGATCGTTGGAGATAGTCATTGCCTTGCACAAGTATGGCACGAATGTTACTTGCCTGGATATTGACCAGGTCTTATTACATTTGTACATAGTTGACTCAATATCTGAGGAGTCGTGAATGGTGTTGAACATTATACAATCATTGGCGAATATTCCCCCTTCAGACCTTATGGTGGAGGGAAGGACATTAATGAAGCAGCTGAAGATGGTTGGGCCTAGAATGATGATCAGTGATCCATAGTCAGATAGAGAGATCCAAGACCCAGTAATAAGAGAGAGGCACAAGGCAACTAGTTGGAGATACCCAGTTAATGGCAAAGAACCCGGAATCAGAGAAATCAGCGAGGCCCTGGGAAACAGCTATGCAGCGACCAAAGACCTCGCAGCAATCTGTCACTCACCAGGTACAGTTTCAGAGAGGCCTTCCTACTGCAGCACTTGTAGGGGATCGGAGAAATCTTACATGCCTACATCAGAATAATTGTCAAAAGCCTCAATTCTTGCAACTGAACAAACTCAAAATGACCGATTTTGAGTATTATTTCATAACAATTAGGCAGACAACAGATAGATTCAGCTTGGGGCTAGACAGTGATATCAGATATACAGGGATGGGAGTAGGCGAGTGATCATAACTAGTCAGTGAATTTAGGCAGGCAGTGAATTCAGATAGTGTTGGAGAAATTTGCCCAATAGAGACCACACAAACCAGATTGGGTGAAATTGACGAGCTGTTTATTACAAGTGATATCGCTGGAAGAAAAATTGACCAGGCTGACGCAGAACTAATAGTCTGTACAGGTAGATCAGAATTTCTCTTCCTCAAGCTGAGGTTGAAACCAGTTTTTATAATAATCCTGTCCAATGAGGCTAATTAGAAATGGGGAAAATACAATGTATCTGGAACGTATCTGGAAATGGAGTAATCTAGTTACAATGATGCTAACCGGAGGATTGTCCTAATTCTGTACACAAAGCAATATTCTGACAGTATCAATGGGTTTGGACAGCATTCTTCTTAGCAGGTAGGTGCTAATGTCTCCTCTGAAGTGGTGAGGTGCTTCCATTGTCCTGTCCTGGGAGCAATGCTCTGGGTGGTCCCTCTTTGTCTGACCTGTTCTTTGTGTGGCTTTGGAATAGCTGTGGTGCTCTGTCATTGTTAGTGGGTGCATGAAGTGTATTCCCTTGTCTGCGAGTGCTGTGTAGTTTCGCTTGTCAGCCTGCTTGGTCCCTGCTGAGGCATTCTGGGTATTTTTGGTACAATTTGGCCAAGTTTGCTTTTGTGGGCCTAATATGCGTTGGCAGGGTGGCAGATCTTTTCCCACAGATAGTAAATGAATTCAGAGTGAATTCAGTCTGATGGTGATACAGACTGTGCATTCAGACGATACTGATATCAGATACTTAGTGAGTTCAGATAGACAGTGAATTCAGACAGTGATAACAAATAGTAAATTCAGATAGTAAATGAATTCAGAGTGAATTCAGACTCATGGTGATATCATATAATCAGTGAATTCAGTCAGAAACCAATATCAAGCAGATAGTGATATCAGATACTCAGTGGATTCAGAGAGATAGTGAATTTAGATAGTCAATGAATTCAGAGTGAATTCAGTTTGATAGTGATATCATATAGTTTATGAATTCAGACAGGCACTGATATCAAGCACACAGTGATATCAGATTCTCTTGAGTTCAGACAAAAAGTGATATTGGATAGAGAGTGATTACTGATAGTCAAATTCAGGCAGTGAATTCAGACTGATAGTGATAGCAGGCACAAAGCAATATTAGACAGACATTAGCGACACACAGAAATGTGGTGTTACATAAAAATAATGCCAGTCAGGAATGGAAATTTTTTTTTCCAACTTTGTTAACAAATGTATTCATTTCCTACAGGCTGAAATAAAATGACTAATCAGACTTCAAAATCACACAACATCAGGTTACAGTCCAACAGGTTTATTTAGAAGCGCGAGCTTTCAGAGCTCTGCTCAACCACCTGATGAAAGAGCAGCGCTTCAAAAGCTAGTGCTTCCAATTAAACCTGTTAGACTACAACATGGTGTTGTGTGATTTTTAACTTTGTACACCCCAGTCCAACACTGCCATCTCCAAATCATAATCAGACCAGCAGCAATTACAGCACATCACAGCATGGAACATTTGTTGCATACTTGAACAGAAGGCACAGAAGCAGCTGTAGCCTGAATGGCCTACCATGTTATTTACAATAAGTCGTCAAAGTCAAAACATCTACCACTGAATTTGGCGAACACGTAAGACCTTGTCTAGGGGAATATGGGTGCCTTGGTGAAATTTATCTCACAAGACCACATTCTTCATGTTTTCTCTAATTCTTCTTTTGTTCCTCTATCCTAAGGTCACACCTGACTACTCCAGGTCACAGAACCGTGAATGTTAAATTAAGAATATCTACCCATAAAGCAGTAAATACTCCACTTCAGGTGGGGCTTTAACATTACTCTCAGTGAGTCCAGGAGGAAAGAGGTGTAATTACTGACAAGTGAATGAAAATTAATCTTACAAGGAATCATTCTTTGCTCAAAGCAGAGAGCTATCAACCATTAAGAAATAATTATCATGGACTGTTACCCAGTTCATGAAAGCTACAAGAAGTGAGAAATTCAACATGCTTTACATAACAGCAAAAGATTGATGGATACGGTCAAAGTTAGGTGTTAATGTTCAAAATAGAACATTGGAGTAGAGAACAAGTAAAATCAATCAGACCCTAATGGATAGAGGAAAGGAATTGTTGAATACGGACACAAGGCCAAAAGATTGAAAAGGCTGAAGAAAATGTGGTACAAAGTTATTTGAAAGGAATGACACAGCAGCAGGTAAAACTCTAGACCAAATGCCGTTGAGAAAATGACAGAAAATGCCCTGCAAGAGATCCTGTCCAGAAAATTACAGGTAATCCCCAGGCTATGAATGGGTACCGTTCAAGTCAGAACATAATGCAGTACAATATGAAAGAGCTGTAAGTCTGAGGAAGTGTTCGCATATCAGATCTTTAAAATTAATATTAATACTGTGGGATCTCATTCGTAAGCACGAGGGTTTGTAAATTGGCCCTGCCTGTATGGTTGCAGTCAACTGTAGTTCTGAAGGAGAAGATCTTGTTTGATAAAATCTACTTGAGTTATATTAGCATGCAACAACATTAGTTGTCATGGAAAACTTAGTAAATCTATCAAATCAGAACTAAGCTAAATCTTTGATACATTGGGGAGATATTTCACAAAGTGGAAAACCTCACAACAGTGTGCAACATTTTTCCAGAGGATCACTGCAAGTATGATGTTCAATCTTGTATTCCCCCTTCTTTCACATCTTGTCAATGTGCTGGTTAATCTTGTTACTGTAAGGCTGTTTTAAATCTGTATCATTGCAATATTGCTTGTAATCTGCTGATCTTTAACATTATATTTCTTATATCAATGAAAAATGTTTTAAACTGAATTACAGTAGAGCTTGCCGGTCTCTGAGTAGTATCCTCTATTTCTGTCAATCGTTTTTAACTCTGTAAAACTGTATTAAATTCTTCAACAAAGCTTTAAGGTTTATTACTGGCTGCTCTGTTCTAATCTACGGCTTTCAAGCTTTTTAACTCTGTGCTTTATTGTGTAAAACTGCACTTCTTATTGCATTTTCCCACCTTAATAGGGTTTCCTGCCGTTTATAATTATCAAAATGGTGGCTACCTGCTTCTTCTAGGATTTTCCTACCTTCTGCAGCCAAGATGGAGTTTTCCCAACTCCTCCAGGATAAAATGGTCATCTTCCACCTGTGGATAAGTGCTTACTTCTCCACAAATTTTGAAATAAAGTTCTCGGGCTGTGGGCTTTCTAAATTTGCCTGCTAATCTTGTGGCTTGATTCCTGAGTCCTGGTCCTTTTAAATTCATGAGCCCTGGCATCAGCCTTCCTTATGATGGAAATGGCTGACAAGGGGACATTGGCACAGAAGTTCCCTGACAGGGATCCAGAGATCCTGTTGGTGCTCAGGAGGGCCAACTCTTCCTGGAAGAGAAGCATAAATGGCCACACTAGCACCTGATGTTTGCTTGGTCAGAGACTGCCATCCAGGACTGTGTCCTGTCCAGGGTTCAGGGGACCAAGTAACAGTGCTGAAGGAAGTTCAATGGCTTTATCCTCTCCACTAGGGTAACAATGCCATAGTCTGCTCTTCGTCACCTCACACTCACTCTACCTCCATTGCTGCACCATCTCCCACCACAGCATCTGCTCTGGCACTTCCTCTGTTGCATGGGACATCTTCCATAACTCACTCCCCTGTCCGCCCACCTCACCGGTCCTGTATCTCCCCTTCCTGCTGCCTCCTCACTCCCTCAGAACACCTCAACACCATCCCTCCCACATCCCCCAGCACTAATAGCCATGCCATCCACCACTCATCACTCACCATTCACCACTTAACCCCTTTTTAGGGCCATGCCAGGAGAAGACATCCCACCACAGGGGGACAGAATGAAGATGAACTGGTGCTGGGGTTTGGATTTTAGAGCCTTTACCCTACCATGAGGAGAGGGCATTCTCCCTGACTGGAGAAGACTGTGACAGCTCCTGCAGGGGTGCTGAGGCTCCCATGACTTGGCAACTGGGGAATTACCACTTGTCGTGGCATTGAAACACTGCCATTGACCAGGCGGTCAGTTAGAAGCATTGGGCACCACCCCGAACCTGAGAATGAATGTCATCATGTGGGAGCAGGGTTGGCAATGTGTGTCCATGGTATTGGCTGACCTTAGGCTCTCCCACCCCTTCACCCTTCATCATTGCCCACTGTCCACCCAGCTAACTGTCTGTGTAGGTCGGTGTGCCAGCCTCACTTAGTTCCACAGCACTGATAGTGCCAAGGAAGTGTAACACACAGTGAGCTGGCAATGCTGCACATGACCAGGGAGTACCCAGTCTGTGTGTTGTGTCACCAACATCTTAGGTGTGTGTGTGTGTGTACGACTCCAATGACTGGCCAGCACTAGCCAATACCTGCACAGGTCCCTCTCTGGTGGCCACTCATATCCCATCTGTGTTCGATCTTGCTTCTCCTATAGCCTTTTCCATCTCCCCTCTGAACCTGCTGTATTCCTCTGGATTCTCAATTGTATTTTCTATCTGACTGCCTTTTTCCTTCTTCTAAAGTTGTTGCTCCCTCTCTTTCTGTTGATAATTCCACTTCAGCTGCTGACTGACTGCCTGTGTCTCCTGACGGTGGGAATGTGCTTGAACACACTTGATTGAATTTGCCTTTATTTTCTTCTGGAGATTTTCTTCCCCTGCTGGAGCCAGGTCTGAGCCATCGGACCATGTGATGTTTCCCCAGGTGATTGCTGCTTTTACATTGTGCTATTGGCCAGCTCTACCAGTGATTGGTATTGGGTAAGGGTTGTTCAGAGTTGATTTGCTGCCAACAATTTTCATTTGTCTTTGTTTTGGGCCAATCGAGGGATTAGTGTTTGAGGATACTCTACCACTGAGTCTCTAAAGAAGGGATAACAGGAAGGTTTACTGCAAGATAGCAAGAAGTACAACTCCATTTGCTCAAACAAAATCACCAGGACATTAGAGAGCTGGTACAAGTTCGTCTGCTCTCTCTGTAGTATACAGTTTCCACCTACAGTGTGTGAGATTAATAAAGTGGGTGGAAGCTAATGTAACGGGCGGCACGGTGGCTCAGTGGTTAGCACTGCTGCCTCACAGCACCAGGGTCCCAGGTTCGATTCCAGCCTTGGGCGACTGTCTGTGCGGAGTTTGCACATTCTCCCCGTGTCTGCGAGGGTTTCCTCCAGTGCTCTGGTTTCCTCTCACAATCCAAAGATGTGCAGGCGAGGTGAATTGGCCATGTTAAGTTGCCCATAGTGTTGGGTGAATTAGTCAGAGGGAAATGGGTCTGGGTGGGTTACTTTTCGGAGGGTCGGTGTGGACTTGTTGGGCCGAAGGGCCTGTTTCCCCATGTAGGGAATCTAATCATCATCGAATCATCAACCTCTTCACAACCATGACCATATACAACAGGGAAGGAAATCATAGAATTCCCTACAATGTGGAAGCAGACCATTTGCCCCATTGAGTCCACACTGACCCCCCAAAGAGCATCCACCCCAATAACCCTGTATTTCCCATGGCTACTCCACCTGGCCTGCACATCCCTGGAGACCATGGGCAAATTGTTATGGCTAACCCATCTAACCTACACATCCCTGGACAATTCAGTATGGTCAATCCACCTAACCTGCACATCTTTGAACTGTGGGAGGAAACCAGAGCAATCCTGCACAGACATGAGGAGAATATACAAACTCCACACAGATTGTCCAAGTCTGGAATCAAACCCAAGTCCCTGGTGCTGTGAGGCAGCAGTGCTAACCACTGAGCCATCATGACCATGGTTACCCAACTGGTGGGGGTTTCAGGATGGAAAGGAGATAATGTAACCTGAAAGAAGATGATGAACATTATCGGGGCAGTGTTGATTCCAGTACAGCTTCGGATTGTAGTGAGGGACAGTCCCAATGGTTTCCAAATGTGTTGAAGGCGTCCAGTTGGAAGGAATTGTGAAGAATGGTGAATAATGAGACCAATTGCAGAGCTGTTGGTACAGGTTTGGAGATTGGACCTGGAAGAGAAAAAGGTTCTTTAAGACTGGGGAATGAAAGATTGGAGTGTTTCTCTGGAGCATGGAAACACAACATAAATTGGGAGACTCTGCAAGCAAAAAGGCTGAAAAGTGATCTGGATTTTCTTTTAGTGACAAGTGTCCTTAAATTTCCCAAACAATAAGTAGCAATGGGGGAATTTCCTATTGCTTGGATGCAGCTATGTGGTTAACAAAGAGTCTTCCCATTTCCTACTCCATCCCTATTGATAGTATGCAGAACCTCTACCTGGTATCAAGGTCCTGACAAGTGCAGGAGTCTATTGGATGTGGAAAGCCTTTAATATTCCTTTGCTCTGTTTGAAGAGAAAAGACTTGCAAGTGATTGAACATTAATGTGCCTTCATTATGCAGTAGCTTACAAAACTGGAAGAAGGAAGGTTGCATGGCTGACTATTGAGCAACAAGACCTATTCCCTGAAGCCAAGGCTGCTGACCTCAGGGAGAGGCTGCATAATGGAATAACTGGGAACATCCGGGATTGAAATCCCAGACATCTAGGTTCCTTTGCAATTTGGGATCATGAGAAATGTGTCTCATTACAGCTTTGGAAGAATGGAAATAAAATAGTAATAGTTCCATCAGCACTTCCCAAAGGGAACAGCTCATCTCAACGTACACCAGTGCTACAGCTTCATTGCCCAAAGGAAGTCTTCAGAAATGAGCATTTGTCCCATAAAGTTGCTTAAGATGCGAGAACGCCTCACCCTTCATCATCCTGGCTGTGCATCGGGAGAATTGATTGGTTTTCTGCCTGCCCTACACTTTGTGCATCCGATTTCGCATGATGTGGCTCAATCACGTCAGCAGTCTTGAGAATTTTGGCGTTCCTGCTGAACAGAAAATGTTTGGGGCTAGAATTACATTCAGGAGTTGTCTTTGAAAACAAAGGGAGTTGGATTCTGCGAAAGAAAAGCTTCAAATGTCGGAGACCTGTCATTAAAGCAGAAGCAGTCAGGATGACAAGGGATGTTGCAGCAATTTATCATCTTCTCCTGAGTGTCCATTTTAAGAGTTACTTCCCTCAATATTAGAGTGGGGCTGGAAAAGCACAGCAGGTCAGGCAGCATCCGAGGACCAGGAAAATCGATGTTTTGGGCAAAAGCCCTTCATAAGGAACTTTTGCCCGAAACATCGATTTTCCTGCTCCTCGGATGCTGCCTGAGTTGCTGTGCTTTTCCAGCAACACTCTAATCTTGACACTGATCTCCAGCATCTGCCTGGTTACCTTCCTCATCAACCTGTTCAAAGTTGTTACGACACATTTCTAATTTCACACTGACTACTAGGAGGTCTATAATACAATCCCAATTGGGTGATCATCTGTTTCTTATTTCTTAGTTCCATCCAAATAACTTCCCCGGACATATTCCCAGGAATATCCTCCCTAAGTATACTAATAATGTTATCTCTTATCAAAAAATCCAAACAGATTCTACAAATACATTAAGGACAAAAGGGTAACTAGGGAGAGAATCGGGTCCCTCAGAGATCAGCTAGGCCGCCTATGTGTGGAACCGCAGGAGATGGGGAGATACTAGGTGAATATTTTGCCTCAGTGTTTACTGTGGTAAAGGATATAGAATATAGAGAATGTGGGGAAAAAAGTAGCATGAGCTTGAAAAATGTCCATATTAAAGAGGAGGAGGTGCTGAATGTCTTAAAATGCATAAAGGTGGATAAATCCCAGGACCTGATCAGGTGTACCCTAGAACTCTGTGGGAAGCTAGGAAAGTGATTGCTGGGTCCTTGCTGAGATATTTGGATCATCGATAGCCACAGCTGAGGTGCCAGTAGACTGGAGGTTGGCTAATGTGGTGCCAAGGTCGGTAAGAAAGGTGGTAAAGAAAAATTGGGGTCTATAGACTGGTGAGCCTGACATTGGTGATGTGCAAGTTATTGGAGGGAATCTTGAGAGAAGAGATTTACATGTATTTGGAAAGGCAAGAATGGATTAGTGACAGTCAACATGGCTTTGTGCATGGGAAATTATGTCCCACTAACTTGATTGAGTTTTTGAAGAAGTAACAAAGAGGATTGATGAGGGCAGAGCAGTAGATGTGACCTATATGGACTTTAGCAAGGTGTTCAACAAGGTTCCCCATTGGAGACTGGTTAGCAAGGTGAGATCACATGGAATACAGGGAGAACAAGCCATTTGGATACAGAACTGGCTCAAAGGTAGGAGACAAAGAGTTGCTTTCAGACTGGAGGCCTCTGACCAGTGCTGTGCCATAAGGATCTGTGCTGGGTTAACTGCTTTTTGCCATTTATATAAATGATTTGGATGTGAACATAGGAAGTATGGTTAGTAAGTTTGCAGATGACACCAAAATTGGAGATGTAGTCGACAGCGAAAAAGATTACCTCAGAGTGCAATGGGATCCGGATCGAATGGGCCAATGGGCTGAGGCGTAGCAGATGGAGTTTAATTTAGATAAAAGTGAGGTGCTGCATTATAGAAAGGCAAATCAGTGCAAGACTTGTACACCTAATGGTAAGGTCCTGGGAAGTGTTGCTGAGCAAAGAGACCTTGGAGTGCAGGTTCATAGTTCCTTGAAAGTAGTGTCACAGATAGATAAATAGTGAAGAAGGCGTTTGGTACAGTTGCTTTTATTCTATAGTCAGTGCATTGAGTATAGGAGCTGCAAGGTCATTTTGTGTCTGAGCAGGACATTGGTTAGGCCATGATTGGAATATTGTGTGCAGTTCTAGTCTCCCTCCAATTGGAAGGATGTTGTGAAAGTTGAAAGGGTTCAGAAAAGATTTAAAGGGATGTTGCCAGGGTTGGAGGGTTTGAGCTATAGGGAGAGGTTGAATAGGTTAGGGATATTTTCCCTGGAGTGTCAGAGACTGAGTGGTGATGTTAGAGAGAGGCGTATGACGTTATATAAAATCCTGAGAGGCATGGATAGGGTGAATAGCCAAACTCTTTTCCCTGGCGTAGGGGAGTCTAAAACGAGAGGCACAGGTTTAAGGTGAGAGGGGAAAGATTTAAAAGGGACCTCAGGGGCAACATTTTCATGTAGAGGGTGGTGCATGTATGGAATGAGCTGCCAGAGGAAGTGGTCGATCTGGTACAATTACAACACTTAAAAGTTAGACTGAAGGTTTTTTTTCATGCTGTACAGCTCTATGACTCTATAACTGTAACTGGTGACCATTTCACTGACCAATCAGCTACTGTTTGCCAGCTGAATCTCCATTTGCACTCACTCCCTAGGACCACTTTTTTTTTAAATGAGTAGCAATCCTTGGTTTTTAAAGCAGTCCTTTTCCCACTTCAGTCTCCTGTCAAAAATGCATGAAGTGAAAAAAAAAATCTTCCCATCCACCTATTCCCACGATAGTCTTGCTAATAATTAGCTTTCTGTGATCAGAAATTCCTTTTTCATAACCATTAATAGCACCTTGAAATGTTGTCTCACTCCATGTGCCACGTTCCTTGGGACACAAATGTTGAAAAAGGAGGAAATGATCAATATCACATTGTCACTTTTCAAAATTCAAGTTCAAGGATGTCCTTATCTTGAAAGTTAGAATGTGACATCTTCTCTGAGCAGAGTAATTATGCAAGTGGAGGGGATGTTCCCTGGTGATCACTTTATGATTTATGATTTCTGAGATTCTGAAACAGCCCATGCCCATGTGCAGCTAACTTAGACAACATTCCCGTTTGGGTTTTTAAGTGAAAAATAACGTTTGTACCACACAAATGCCAGGCAATGGCATCTCCAACAAGAGAGAGTCCCCCACCCCACCATTTTGCTTTGACATTCAATGGCATTAACATTACCGAAACCTCCACAGTGACATCCTGGGGGCTTGCCATTGATCAGAAATCCATACACTCCTCCACTTCTGATCTTTGAACATCCCTGATTTTAATTATTTCGTTATTGGCAGCCGTTCAGTTGCTCAAACTCCAAGCTATATAATTTCCATTTGGTACCTCTCCTCTGCCTCTCCACTTCTTTTTCCTTAGTCATTTGCTCCAGTATCTATTTATATGAAGACTCAGTGTCAATTCTGATTTGTAACGCTCCTGTGACACACCTATGGATATTTTACTATGTAAAGTTGCTATCAGATTGTTGTTGACGTGCTCAAATTATTGTAGCAGCGTAGTTTTCCAGCTGACTGCACTCATTGATAAAGTATGCTGCTGTGTGTTCGAACTCCCACACACTGAGATTCTAATACCTTCCCCATCAGATAACAGAGTGGAACTAAACACTTCTCAATCTAACTGGTTGAGAGACATTTGGGAGGAGTCAATAATATTCTCAGTTAGCGAAATGCTCAGGTTTCTGAACAGTCTCACAACAATTCATTAACCAAGGGCCCATTTAGCATTCCTTGTCAAAATACGGTTAATTATTCTGATTACAGAAAGGACAAGGTCTCCATACAAATGGCCAAAAAAAAAGCAAAGTGTTTCAAAGGATGGTTCCTTTTTATGCATCACAGTTTATGATGATAGTTTACAATCAGTCACTACAATATATTTTGCAAAATTTGTGAAGCCATTATTGTTCGATAGCCTACACTGCTCCTGAATGTAGGTGTAAAATAATGGCTATGTTTAAAGAGCTAAAAGGCATTTACTATCTCATATCTACTGCTGGACAATTCTGGCCATAACTGATTGTTTACGGTCACACCCTATTATATTGGAAGAGGAATTTCACGCAAAAGTGGCTAAAGTTCAATTTGAGCGGAGGTTGCGAACTATTTGTAGTGGATCTGCCACTTGTTACTATTCTGACCTAATGATCCTTCCAATTAAAAATCAAAGCATGCAGCTTTTATCATGAGGGGCTATGCCACTGCCATGGGTTTTGACCCTAGCCTGCCCCAGATGTCCACACAAAGTTGATCTCCGCTCAGGAGTCTGCGGCAATTCTTTGATTGAGTTTACCTTGTCTCTGTTGCTGCTGTTTCATGCAGTGTGTTTAGTGCAGGGGTGGGCAATTAATTCTTCCAAGGGACTACATGAGAAACTTGAGTTGTGTTGGGCGGCCGAACCAACAATAAGTTGAACATAATTCTGCTCAATATTAATTTTCTCCCATTATGAAAAGTGCTAAATTACTGAAACTTATAATCAAAAGAATAAGGATATTCTGTTACAATAAAGATATGAAATTGTGGAGTAGGTCAAATATAGAAGAAATAAACAGTAATAACAATAATTTCAGTATTTCATTTTATTTTTAACATGTTAATCTCACAAACCAATAATGAAAAGTTGTTTCATTATTGTTCAGTATTACAAACAACAAACAACTCTATACAAAAAGCAATAAGTCCTTTTGATGTTTTTCAGTTCATTTTACTTGTTTAGTGAGAAAAACCCAGTCTGTTTTGGGCTTGAACAAGTGCACTGAAATCTGGTTGAATGTCTGAGGTGGATATGCGAAGGACAGCTGAGAGATGATTATCAGTGATAGAGGATCTGTATTTGGATTTGTTGAACTTCATCACTGAGAATGTCTGTTCGCGTATATAGGTAGATCCAAAGAGGACTAGAATCTTCTGAGCATGCCTCCTCATGTGTGGAAAGTTCTCCTCTTTGAGGGAAGAGTAAAAATCAAGCAGTGAGACTGACCTAAAGTACTCTGCCAGAAGTGTGTCAGACTGCAGGTCAATGAGTTCAAGTTGAACATCACTAGGTGCATTCTCCACATTGCATGTAAATGGGGAAAAAAATCATGTGCAACCATTTTAAAGTCTTGAAATCGCCTTGAAAATTCATCATGCAGTGCCTCTAACATAGATGAGTACCTGTGGAGATGATCAGCTGAAGGTGCAGCTTCCTTCAGTGTTGGCAAGTGGGTGAGAATGTTGTCCTCCATTTGGCTTGAGAGAAGCTGCAACTTTCTCATAAAAGCCTTCACCAAGTTGTACATTTCATGCACAAAAAGGCCCTTGCACTGCAGTTTCATATTTAGTTCATTCATAAGTGCAGTAACATCAACAGCAAAACCAAGGTCTGCAATCCAGTCTGCATCTGAAAGCTCTGGAATGCCATTCTCTTTCTTCACACAGAAATCTTGAATCTCTTCTTTCAGGTCCCATACACTTTTCAGCATTTTGCCCAGGCTGAGCCACCTGACAGCTGTGTGGTAGCCTATGTCACGATGTTCAGTCTCATTTTCCTCCAAAAGTGCAACAAACTGCCTGTGATTCAAAGCTCTTGCTCTGATGAAGTTAACTATTTTAGTTACAACACCAACCACATGGCTAATTTTTAACACTGACTTACACAACACTTCCTGATGTATAATACAATGCAAAAATACCAATTTCTGTTCAGGGTCAATTTCTGTCACTTTATCCTGCACTCTCTTTAAGAGTCCAACATTTTCTCCCGTTAGATTTGAATAATCATCCGTTGTCACGCCCACCAGCTTGTCCTATTTTAGTCCCAATGTGTCCAAACATGCATTCACCTCCATGAACAAACCATTACCAGTTGTTGTTCCTTTCATTGACTGCATGGCTGCCAGCTCCTCCAAGATTTTAAAGTCCGTAGTTATCCCACGTACGAAGATGAGTAGCCGGGCTGTGTCACATACGTCGCAGCTCTCAACCAAAGCCAAGGAAAAAAGTCAAAGTTGACTGCTCTGTGCTGCAGCTGAAGCTCCAGATTTCTCACGATGTCCCCAATCTTTCTCGTTACAGTGCATCGGGAGAGGGGCACATTCTCAAATGCCTCCTTTTTCTTCGGGCATATTAGTTCTGCAGAGTCCAACAAGCACTCCTTAATAAACTCTCCATCAGAAAACAGTTTACTGTTTCTGGCGATTTTGTGGGATACGACATAACTTGTCTTGACAGCTGCATCTCTGGATATGTGAAGTTTAATGAAAGGTCTTTGCTGGTTATGCAGCTTAGCTAGCAAAGTATCCAACTCCCTTGCCCGCTCTTGATCAGACAAGTTGTTGTACTTCTCGGCGTGTTTGGTCACGTAGTGGCGATTCAAATTATTATCCTTGAACACAGCGACCTGTGCACCACAAACCAAGCACACGGCTTTACCTTTGATTTCTGTAAATAAATATCTACCAGTCCATGTCTTGTTAAAAACGCGGCATTCTGTATCAACCTTCCTTTTTTTGGCATGAACTGACATTTTGAGGGCTAGCCAGCAAGCATCACTTTTAGCTGTTCACACACGGACATACACGTGCATGTGCATCCATACGTAAACATAAAAAGCATCCTTTTCAAAACAAAAGCAACACAGTTGTATTGCGTGCATGGCGTAAATACTTTTTCATTTATGTTCTAATTTAAGATTGACCTCATGCGGGCCGGACAGGAACGACCAAAGGGCCGGATATGGCCCGCAGGCCGTAAAATGTCCAGGTCTGGTTTAGTGGCTACTCAATCAATAGTGAAAGCAAGTTAAGCAGAGACCACATGGCTATGGGATGCCAGTATGTACAATATAGAGCTTTTCTCTAACCATTCCCCTTTGGATTTAAAAAGTTGCATGCATTATGATTTGCAGATATGAGTTACTCTACTTATCCAATATACATACACTATTCATCAATTAAACTGTGTATTAATTCTAGTCCGTCCAACTTTTGACAGTATTTGCACATGTACGTTGTCTTTAAATTGTGCAGGCCATCTAATAGTACATGTATATGTCATCATTAGTTGTTCATTTGGTTTTTGCTCATTCCTGGACAATGTTTCTTCTCTGAGAATCGTGTAATTATCATGCCAACAGTTGTTGCTGGTCCATTTCCATTGTTGGGATCTCTGGGAATGATGTTCACATCACTTATAACTGATCAGCTGTCTGCAGCTTCTCTAGTTATAGAGTCATAGAGTCATTGAGATGTACAGCATGGAAACAGGCCCTTCAGTCCAACTCATCCATGCTGACCAGATATCCCAATCCAATCTAGTCCCACTTGCCAGAACCCGGCCCATATCCCTCCAAACCCTTCCTATTCATCTACTCATCTAAATGCCTTTTAAATGTTGCAATTGTACTAGCCTTCACCACTTCCTCTGGCAGCTCATTCCATACACATACCACCCTCTGTGTGAAAAAGTTACCCCTTAGGTCTCTTTTATATCTTTCTGCTCTCACCTTAAACCTATGCCCTTGAGTTCTGGACTCCTCCACCCAGGGAAGAGACTTTTGTCTATTTATCCTATCCATTCCCCTCATGATTTTATAAACCTCTATAAGGTCACCCCTCAGCCTCCGACACGCCAGGGAAAACAGCCCTAGCCTATTCAAACTCTCCTTATAGCTCAAATCCTCCAACCCTGGCAACATCCTTGTAAATCTTTTCTGGACCCTTTCAAATTTCACAACATCTTTCCGATAGAAAGGAGACCAGAATTGCACGCAATATTCCACCAGTGGCCTAACCAATGTCCTGTACAGCCGCAACATGACCTCCCAACTCCTGCACTCAATACTCAGACCAATAAAGGAAAGCATACCAAATGTCTTCTTCACCAGCCTACCTACCTGCAACTCTACTTTCAAGGTGCTATGAACCTGCACTGCAAAGTCTCTTTGTTCAGCAACACTCCCTAGGACCTTACCATTAAGAGTACAAGTCCTGCTAAGATTTGTTTTTCCAAAATGCAGCACCTCGCATTTATCTAAATTAAACTCCATCTGCCACTCCTCAGCCCATTGGTCCATCTGACCAAGAGCCTGTTGTAATCTGAGGTAACCCTCTTCATTGTCCACTACATCTCCAATTTTGGTGTCATCTGCAAACTTACTAACTATACCTCTTATGCTCACATCCAAATCATTTATATAAAGTAGAGGATGCAGTGCCGATCTTTATGGAACTCCACTGGTCACAAGCCTCCAGTCTGAAAAACAACCCTCCACCACCAACTCTATCTTCTACCTTTGAGCCAATTCTGTATCCAAATGGCTAGTTCTCCCTGCATTCCATGAGATCTAATGTTGCTAACCAGTCTTCCATGGGGAAACCTTGCAAAACGCCTTACTGAAGTCAATGTAGATCACATCCACCGCTCTGCTCTCATCAATCCTCTTTGTTACTTCTTCAAAAAACTCAATCAAGTTTGTGAGACATGATTTCCCACACACAAAGCCATGTTGACTATCCATAATCAGTCCTTGCCTTTCCAAATATACGTACATCCTGTCCCTCAGGATCCCCTGTGTGTGTATTGATGTCCGTAGTTTCAATGATAGAGTTAACCCTTCACAATCGCCATATATACTCAAGGTGACAAGTAGACAATGCACTTGCCATGTGGGCTGATTCTTGTTGAGAGCTTTGAACATTTATACCCTGGCTGACTTTCCAGTGCTAAGCTCTGGCAATGATTTGCCAGTTCCATTAAAGATTGGCTTTGGGTCATTTTGATTTTGTCCCTCACTACTGTTAGTATTTCTTGTGTCAATAGCTTTTTTAGCTATTGGGAGTATAGTCTGGGTGTAGTGTGACATTAGTCATTTGACTGGACTGCTTTCCATATTTCATTATGTGTATTTCTCCATCTAGAACTGACTTGAATGGGTCTGTGCTCATTTAGTTTATGATCCTTCTGATAATTTTCACTGCTTCCTCAAACTTCCCATTTGATTGGCGATGGTGTGAAATGGTGTATGGTGCTGAACTTTCCAATCTTTCATGAAGTTTCTGAATCCCTTGCTCGTATCTTGAGGGCCATTGTTGGTCAATTTATGAAATGCTGTACTGGCTAAGTGCTCTTTCAGGTATTCTGCACTCTCACTGCTCATTGACAACTCCCAGTGATCAAAATGTAGTCTATTATAACAAGATAATCAGTCCCTGTGAGGGTGAAAAGCTTTATTTCCAGCTACATTAATGGTCTGTCCGGGATGCCACGTGTCATCTCTAAAGTACTTATTGTGGTAATCATTACAGATACTTCCCTGTCTCATGTGGCCCTTCATCTTATTGCTTCTGCTTGGCCAATACAGCACTTCCTCAGGCTGGCTGTAGTTCCTGGATGACTTGTATGGATTTGATATAGCATCTGTTTACTCACTTACTCACCAAAAAAATGACTGTTTCCTTTGTACCAGATGCCATAGACTCATAGATAGTTGCAGCACAGAAAGAGACCTGTCATGTCCAGGCCCATTGACAAAGATCTGGTGATACTAATTCCATTTTCCAGCTCCTAGCCATAGATGACAATGCAAATGAACATCTACATATTGTTTAAGTGTTACAAGAGTTTCTGACTTAATTATCTTTCAGGTCATTTCAGAACCTTTTAGGCAGAGGGTTCTAGACTCCCACTTCTCTAGAAGTGAAACTATTTCTTCTCCACTCCCCATTTCCACCCCTTACCTTAAATCAATGCCCACCCTGGTTATTGACAATTCTACTAATGGAAAGGGTGCCTTCCATTCCATCCTATTTATACCTCTTATAATCTTATCTTGGGCGATCACTTCATCTTTGCAGACCTGATACTCTCTTATAGCAATCGATGTATCCTTGATCATTTCAGGCTATCCTTTCATCATGACTTCCTGCAGCATCTTGTCATGTAGTTTGCTTGATTTGAGCAAGAATCTCGACTTTGAGGTTTGGTGCCTCTGTTGCATTGATGATTTCCAGAATGTGTTGAGCTGTTGCTTTCTAATGAATTTGGAAGATTCACACGCTCATTAAAATTCAGTCAATGACTGACAACCTCAGAATTTCTGCACATGGTGATAACTTTCCCCTCCTTCAGTAAATGTGCTTCCATGGCAGACTCTCCTGCCTAAGACAATCCTATCTTTAATGAAATCAGAATTCAGTTGTCCAAACTCACCGGATTCAGCGAGATAAGTCAGCGTTGCCTCATACTCCTGAATATTCCCAAACTCCCCCTGACCTCTGAAGTTGAAAACATACTTTTAAAATTAATATTAGTAGAGTGGTCAAAATGGTCAAAGTTTCTCCAGGATGTTTTTATCTGCTCCTTAATGAAATCTAGGATGCCTTAGAGCTTATTGCATTATTTCCCTAACATTGCTAACATTTACAGCCTGGCTGGCTTTCCAGTGCTAAACTCTGGCAATGATTTGGCAGTTCCATTAGAGAATGGCTTTGGGTCATTTTGATTTTTTCCCTCACTCCTGTTAGAATTTCTTGGGTCAGTAGTTTGTTAGCTCTTGAGAGTGTAGTCTGGATGTAGTGTGACAGTAGTCATTTGACTGGACTGCTTTCCATATTTTCATTAGGTGTATTTCTCCATCCTAGAACTGACTTGGATGGGTCTGTGCTCATTTACTTTATGATCCTTTTGATGACTTTCACTGCTTCCTCAAACTTCCTATTTGATTGGGGATATTCTTATTTATTCAGTTTTTCTGTCGAATTCTGTATCTGCTTCATAATTTTGCCTTTAGATTGTAAGAAATTCCAATTTTGTCTCATTTTGCCTTTCACATCCAAAGCAGCAGGAACTGGAAACGCACAGCCATTCTGACTAATTTGCGCATTCTCCCCGTGTCTGTGTGGGTTTCCTCCAGGTGCTCTGGTTTCCTCCCACAGTCAAAAGATGTGCAGGTCAGGTGAATTGGCCATGCTAAATTGCCCATAGTGCTAGGTGCAGTAGTGGGAGGGAAATGGTCTGAGTGGGTTACTCTTCGGAGGGTCGGTGTGGACTGGTTGGGCCGAAGGGCCTGTTTCGACACTGTAATCTTATCTAATCTCATTGTTCAAAGCTGCAGACTATAGTTCGAATTGTTCAACAATTTAAGATTCTGCAAGTAGCTGATTTTCTTATACCTCTGAAAAGCTGCACACTTCTGTTGCCATGTTTCATGTAGTGCGTTTAATAACTACTCAATCTAAAGTGAAAGCAACTCGTAAAGATAACATTGCTTTTGCGAAGGGAATGTATACAATGTACAAATATGTTTTTGCACACACCCACCCTTTTGTTGGTGGCTCTTGGCCATTAATTGGTCCAGAGTTAGTGACAGAAGGAAGAACTTGTCCTAGGAATAAAGTGTGGGAATGCTCTTTGCCATCTGAATTACCTCCGGCACTGCAGGGCTATAAACATAAATAAATTTGTTGCATCATATTATACAGCAACAAACTAATGACTTTGCGTCCTTCCCTATGGTCCAGTCATGCTCTGAACAATGAAGTTGAAATTCACACAAAGGCAAGCCTGTCAAACGCCTTCATCACCCACCCTGTCTACTTGAGACGTCACTTTCAAGGATCTATGTACCCGCACCTCTATGTTGCTTTTCAGAACTGGGACAGGATGCCAGGTCTGGTGTCTATATCAAGTGCAGTGGTGAAACCATGTGAACTAAATCCACAGAGGGTGGTATCCCGTCAACAAGCCACCCTTTATTTACACGTGGTGGGTCCTTGATACTGATCTAAGTCCCTCAGAGCCAGCTCTCAGAGTGAATAGGATGTCTGACATTCCTAACAATATCTGTCAGCCAGGACTCCCTGATTGGTCCAGATTAACAGCCCCAATCAGGGAACTCCTATTCTATGAGAGCCACCTGGCTGACCTCGTTATAATCATGACATCCCTCTCCCTCTGAGTCCAAGGGCATAGGCCTTTTTTTTTTAGTAACTTCTCCTGGAGTGTTCCTCCAACTCAGAGTCTGATACAGGTGGCGTGTAATGTACATAGCTCACCTCTTGCGCCCAGAGTGTTTTTCAGGCAGCGAAGGCATCAATATGGCAGCATCCACCGTGTCCACCTCAGATTCTGAGATATCTTCAACACTTGATGGAGAAGTTCTGGAACAGAGGGAGAGGCTGTTGAGGAGTTCGGGCACATTTCGCTGTTGCAGTCTGTGCAAGTTTGCAGCTTTCATATGGTCTATGCGCTTGTTCAGGACCATTACACCTACACAAACTTTATACATCACTGGACCTGACCTCGTATTGACCATGCAGGGCCATTCCCATAGTTCCTACACCAAGCTTTGTCCCACCAACAGTCTCTCTCACTTAGTGGAGCCTTGTGTCTGGCATTGGCGTTCCTGATGCCATTTCCCCCTCCCCCAGGTTCAGGAAGATCTGCTTTAAACTGGTGCAGAGTCTTCTCCCCATTCGCAACTCTGCTGGAGCTATCCCTGTAGTTACATGAAGGGATGGTCTTACAAGTAACTAGGAACTAGGTCAGTTTGGTATTTAGAGAAGCTGTAGGCTTTTTTTTTCAGCATGCCTTCAAAGTTTAGACTGCTCCTTATGCCAGACCACTGGATGATGGATGGTATGGAGCTGTCCTTATATGTCAAATACCATTTCACTTTATGATACACTTTTCAATACCATGCTGGCAAACAATGGCCCCATTGTCTGTGACCAATACTTCCATGAGTCTATTTATTGCAAAAGATGTGTACAGCTTTTCTATCGTCATTCCCCTATGAACTCTATGCATGTCCAGCCACTTTGCCAGGACATCCATGAATGTGGGGGAGCTGCTGGTGGTAAGTTTTGTCTTTGATGGCCCTCTGGGTACTGCCTTACCAATGCAGCTATGTCGGCATCCAATCCTGGCCTCCAGACATAACTTCCTGTCAGCATCTCCATTTTGGAGACCTCTGGATGACCCTGGTGGAGTTTAGCCAGTAACTGGCAGCAACCTTAGCTCGGGACAATCACTGTTGTTCCCCATAATAATATGCCATCCTCTACTGTGATCTGGTCTCTCAGGGTCCAAAAGATTTTTAATTCTGGTTGCGATGGCCCTTTGCTTTCCCCCATCACCACCAGCTGTTTCAGTTTTGCCAGAACTGGGTCTTTCTGCGTCCAGAGTATGATATTGTCAGCTGTGATTGGGAGTGTGTTCAGAAAATTTAAAACCATTATGGACTCGTCCACCAATCTTGTATCAGCGAGTGGGAGGTGGCTCAATGAGACCGCATTTGCTACCTGACCGCCTGGTTGAACGAACAAAGAACAATGGAGCACAGGAACAGGCCCTTCAGCCCTCCAAACCTGTTCTGACACATTTTGCAGGCAGTCCCAGATGGTATACCAACTTGTAATTATAGACACTTAGTATTACAGCCCACTGCTGAATTCATTCTTCGATGAGATTGAATACACCCAAACTAGGGGATGGTCACTTACCTGAATAGAAATGAGCTATAAGAATACGTGAAAGAGGCAGAGGAAGGGAGCTATGTTTACTTTTGATCTTCTCTCACAGAATGTATGCAGCCCTGGTGAGGCCAATATGGATGACACTACCTCATCCTCTTTAAGTAAGACTTATCAAGGATTGTGGTATGTTATTATTACAAATTTAGATCCGTAAAGACCATAATCTTAGAATTAGCAAGAAGGTTAGGATTGGGTTTAACCAAGGACAAAAAACTGTAAGGTGTGTCAGAGAAACAAATAAGTGCAGTAGAGTTGGCAAAATTTAAATTACAATTGAAGAAAATGGAGTTAGAAGATAAACAAAGGGAGAGAGAAAAAGAAAGGGGGGGAAGAGAGAGAGAGAGTGAAGATTGTTAGCTGAGCAAAGAGAGAGAGAATTTGAACTTGAGAAGTTGTGACTTAGTCAGCAAAGTCAAGTTAACAGGATGGAGATTAAAAGAGTAGGTAGCAATATATACAAGTATGTCAGAACTCTGCCACATTTTGATGAGAAAAATGTCAAAGCCTTCTTTATTTCATTCGAAACATTGGCTGGGCAGATGGGATGGTCTGAGGATTTATGGGTAATGCTACTTCAGACTAAACTTGTAGACAGAGCTAGTGAGCTATTTGTCGCGCTGTCAGATGAGGGGTCAAGAGATTATGAAGAAGTTAAACAGGCTATTTTAAATGCTTATGAATTGGTGCCAGAAGCATATAGACAGTGGTTCAGAAACATAAAGAAAAAACCAGGTCAGACTTATGTTGAGTTCAAAAGAATTAAACATGGTCATTTTGATAGTTGGGTGTGGACCTTGAAAATAGATAAGACCTATGGGGCTCTAAGAGAGATTATTCGGCTGGAGGAGTTTAAAACTCACTTCCCGAGATGATAAGAATTCATGTGGAGGAACAGAAAGTTCAGGAAGAGAGAAGGGCAGCAGAATTAGCAGATGAGTACATGCTGGTGTATAAGACAAACTTCCGGCAAGAATTTCATTCTGTAAGGGATAGAAATTGGGAACAGGGAAGATCCTACACTATGAAACAAAGAGTAGAGAACACTGGTAATTGTTTACCACAGGTTAAAGAAGCCTGAGAGGGTGGACAGGAGGTGAAAGGCATACTGCAGATGCTGGAGATTAGTCAAGATTAGAGTGGTGCTGGAAAAGCACAGCAGGTCAGGCAGCACCCAAGGAACAGGAAAATCGATGTTACAGGAAAAGTCCTGCAACAGGAGGTGAAAGGCCTCAGGTGTTTTCACTGTCAGAAAGTGGGACACATAAAGTTACAGTGCTGGACATTAAAAAAAAGGCACTGTGGGAAAAGATGTGGTAAAAGAAGCTCAGCCAGTGGCATTAGTGGAGGTAGTAAAGGAAACCCCAAGAAGAGATAAGGAGCTGCAGGAGAGTGCACAGCCTAGGTACAGGCTGGGTATGGAGTTAGTACCTGATCTCTACAAAGAATTTGCCTCTGTGGGTAATTAACCAGTCTGTAATAGTAAGAGATGAGCGAATTTGCACTCTTTCTGATCTGTTACCCAAGAGTGTGGTTATTTGTGGGATAGATGCACAGAAATTTAGCGTTTCCCTATGTAAAATCGGGTTGGAGTGCCAAGTCAAGACTGCAGGAGTCACAGTGGGAGTGATTGACAGAGTGTCAGTTCCAGGAATCCAGTTTATTCCTGGGAATGATTTAGCAGGGTCCAAGGTGGGAGTGACACCCCTTGCTGTGGAAAAGCCCAAGGAAGACCAAGAAACTGAAGAGTTAAAAGAAAAGTCACAGCACAAAACTAAAACTATGGTGAAAGATGAAGGAGTTGAGGTTCAGTTAGCAGATGCCCTGTTTGACATAATGGTGCAGGAAAAACCTGAACAGGCAGAGGGTCAGACAGAAGTGTTTAGTCCCGAAGGGCTTAGGGACTTGCAGCAGAAAGACAAGATGATAAAAGGTATATATGTGGATGTGTACTCTGAAAAGGAGGTAGAGAATGTTCTTGAGGGTTATTATCTGAAAGATAGAATCCTAAGACAGAAATGAAAACCATGGAAGGTTAGTGCAGAGGAGGACTGGGCCAAAGTGCACCAAATTGTGTTGCCAGTAGCATACAGACAGGAGGTTTACGGGTAGCACACGAACCACCTGTAGGAGGTCACCTAGGGGTACGAAAGACTCAGGCTAAGCTACAAAAACATTTTTGTTGGCCTGGAATGCAGAAGGATGTGGTTAATTTTTGCCGTACGTGTCATACATGCCAAATGATAGATAAGGCACAGACGGTAGTAAAACCAGCCCCTTTGTTGCCAATTCCTGCATTCGAGGAACCTTTCGCGTGGGTTATAATTGATTGCATAGGTCTTTTTTAGAGAACCAGAAGAGAGAAAGAACTGGATAAAAAGCTGTTAATTACTGTCCCTCAGAGTGAGAAATCAAATCCAGATGATATAGATATTGATATGCCTCAAAATATGTTAAAAAATGAAGAAGTCCTTGAGGAGTGGGATAGGTTAGTAAGCTTTCTGTCTCAGGAGCAAAGAACACAGTTGAAAGGTTTGTTACTGCAGTAAGAGGACATATGTAGGAATCAGATGGGGAGCATTAATCCTATTGTACATGAAGTAGACATAGAGAGTACTGTTCTGATAAAATAACACCCCTATTTTCTTCATCCTTTCAAACAAACTGGTCCAGAAGGAGGTGGAGGCCACGATCGTCGAGGATACAATCGAACCAAGCCAGAGCGAGTGGAGTTTGCCAATTGTCGTAGTTCCCAAACCGGATGGAACTCAACAATTTGCGTGCATTATCGGAAGGTCAATGCCGTTACAAAATTGGACTCATTTCCAATACCGAGATTGGAGGACTGTATCGAGAAAGTCTGACAAACCAGTTGCATCACCAAGTTGCACTTACTATGTGGTTACTGGCAGGTACCTTTATCGGAGATGATGAAAGAAATTTCTGCGTTTGTAACCCCAAATGGGCTATATCAGTTTAAAGTGAAGCTTTTTGGAATGAAGAACACATCTGCCACATTCTAAAGACTCATGAACAGAGTTGTGGCTGGGTTAACAAACCGTGAAGTCTATTTGGGTGATGTAGTGATCTTTAGTAAGTCCTGGAAAGATCACATGGTACAGTTGGCAGAACTCTTTGAATGACTATGAGAAGCAAAACTGGTGATAAGCTTAAACAGAACTGAATTCACGAAAGCAGAGGTGATGTTTCTGGGACATAACATTGGTCATGAATGGTTGACCCCACGGAACACAAAGACAAAGGCCATCGAGGAATTTCCATGACCAACCTCAAAGAAAGAGGTTCTTTGATTCTTGGGACTAAGTAGATTCTGTCAGAAGTTTGTTCGAAACTTCAGCAGTATAATGGCACTGTTAACCGATTTGCTGAAGAGGAACACAAAGTTTCAGTGTGCAAAGCAATGCTAGGAGGCATTCAACCATTTAAAAGCAATATTAACCACTGCACCCATTTTAGCTACACCTCAAAATCTTTCAAAGTTGCCATCAATGCTAGTGACACAAGAGTTGGAGCTGTACTCCTACAAGAAGATGAGGATGGGGCTGACCTGCCAGTTGGTTAGTTTTCGAAGAAACTCAGCATTTAGCAGAGGAAATACTCCACAATTGAAAAAGAACTATTGAGTTTGGTACTGGCCTTACAACATTTTAACGTGTACGTCACGAACAATGTGTTGGAGACGGTTGTGTACACGGATCACAATCCACTTACAGTCTTGGACTGTTTTAAAGACAAGAATATGAAACTGTTCTGTTGAAGTCTTATGTTACAGACTTTTAACTTACAAATCGCACATGTTGCAGTTCGTAAGAATGTAATCGCAGATGCATCATTGTGGATTTAACTGATAAAGTATAGATGAGATTGGTGTCTATTCAATGTTATATATACGTGGGAAGAAATTAATATGAACTTAGATTTAAGTTATCTGTATGTCATGATAATGTGGTTAAGGAATAGAAAAAAATGAAGCCATCTTTTCATTATGATTGTTCATTTTTTTCTTAAGGAGGAGGTGTTATGGAGGTGTAGGTGTGTACTGTAACTTTAAGAGAGAGAGAGAAAGGTGGCAAGGACCAACTAAAAAGAGAGTGCTGAACAATTTAAAAATGTAACATGGTTGAAATAAATAGCTGGAGTTGCATTGCCATGGAACAAACACAAATTCAAATTTGACCAATCAGTTTAAATTATACCCCAGATACCAAAATCCAATTGAATTTGAATTAAGTATTTTGGTGACATCAAACCAAAGAAACAATCCAATGTTTTGGGGTATAAAACCAGACATTTTGAACAGATAGGGGGAGAACTGCCAAGAACACTGACAAGTAAAGACTGCCAGCAGACTAGCTCTCTGAAGGGTACCTGTCTATAAGAAATGTTGTGCTGCAGAAGACCAAAAAAAGCCGACCTAGAAAAATCTACAGAGGAAAATCTACAAAGGTAAATTGACAAAGCTGACTGATTTTGGAACGTGAATTTTTTTTGTAAGTCTTAATCGTGTGTGGGGGGGGGGGGTTTATTAGACCAGTATGGTAGACTGGGAGGTAAAAGATAGGTTTAAGAGAAAGGAGTTGTAGGTAGTGGTTTTAATGTTCTCTGTTGGACTTAAAGGATAAAATTGTTCATTTTCACTTTAAATAGTGAAATCAGGGATAGTTCTTTGCCTCTTGAAATGTAACAGATTACGACATGAGGTGAGCTTCCTTGTGTGTCGGGTTTAAATCAGCAGAGGGGTTTACCTTGTGTTGTAACAGGATCGAATGAGTCAAGCTTCCCAAGTGATGCATGATGCTAAGAATACTTACCCTAATTCAAAGACGACTGTTGTGAGCAAATTACGCCAAGAGCCTATCTTTTCTCTAGTTGCCACAGAAATTACTCCAGAGGCCGGTATCCAGACACCAAGTCACCCTTTATTTACAGATAGAGAGTCCTTGACACTGATCTAATTCCCTCAGAGCCAGTTCTCAAAGTGAACAGAATGTCTGACCCTCCTGTTTATATCTGTCAGCCAAGGGTCTGAGAGTGGACCAGATTAATACCCCCAATCAGGGAACTCCTATTCTATGAGGTCCACCTGACTCTACTTGTTACTATCACTACATAGATGAAGCACAAGATGGGAGGCCAGAGGGATAAGGCTTCAGAGGAGCCTAGATGACTTGAGGGATTTTGAATATATTGGGTTGTGGTTCAAGTGTCAATGATGATTAGTGAGAAAGGTGTCTCATAGGACTTGGGGATGAGTGATGGACATTACATTTGCAGTGGACTTTGGAGTTCTTCTCATTCTGACCTTCAAAATGGAGGATACTTTTCTTCCACTCTGACGGCGTGAGTTTTGAGGGGACTAGATGTTCTGATGCTGGATCCGCTCACCCTATTGGAGGTGGGTTTGGTGGTGTTTGAAGGGCTACATGGGTGCAATGCTTGGGTCTTCATTCTCTCATTCCACTGTTTGTTGCCGAGCTCTCCCTGTGGAGATATTCAAGATGGCTGACACCTCTGCAGATGCTTCTTTTCCAGTTTGGGTGATCTCTAGCAAAATATTCTACAAGACTCCAGAGAAATCCTTGAAGCATTTCCTCTTGCTCTTCTGGTATCCATTTGACATGATGGAGCTCAGAGTAGAGAGCTTCTTTTTGGAATTTTTGCTTCAGGCATGTGGACTATGTGGCCTGCCCAGCTGAGCAGATCAACAGTAGCCAGTGTCTCAGTGCCGGGACTCAGTTCTGAGGAAGAGTCACTGGACCTGAAATGTTAACTTCAAATTCTCTTCACAGATGCTGCTAGACCTGCTGAGCTTTTCCAGCATCGTCTGTTTTTTATCTCAGCACTGGGGATTGATTATCGCCAAGAGACATCAAACTGAACGATAAAGCAAATAATTGTGTATCGGTAAGTGACAGGAGAGATGATTGATAAGAATATGAAGAACAGCAGACAATGACTAACTAAATTAGGCACAAGGGGAAACTAGTTAGAAATGCCAAAACTGATGGTCAGAGTTTGGCATGGCAGCCTGAAAGGAAAAGAGTTTGTAAACTAAGTCTTGACCTTCTAGAGAATGGGGAAATAATAGATAGTAAAGAAATGACATTGTAATGAATAAAAATGTAGTAATATATATCTAATTTTTTTGATCATTCACAGGAAGAGGGCATTACTGGCTAGGCAGCACAGTGGCTCAGTGGTTAGCACTGCTGCCTCAGGGATCCTGGTTCAATTCCAGCCTTGGGTGATTTGCAGAGCTTGCAAGTTCTCCCTGTGTGGGTTTGCACTGGTTTCCTCCCACAGTCCAAAAATGTGCAGGTTAGGGTGGATTGGCCAGGCTAAATTGCCCATAATGTCCAGGGATATGCAGGCTAGGGTCAGATAGCTATGGGAAATGTAGGGATGGTGGGGTGTCTGGGTCGGATGCTCACCCAAGGGTCGGTGTGCACTTAAGGGGTCTGCTTCCACATGTCGCATTTCTATTGCTCATTCCTACCTACCCAGAGGGCAGTTAAGATCCAACCACATTGCTTTCAGTCTGGAGTCATATGTAGGCCAAACCAGTTAAAGATAGCAGTTTCCTTCCCTAAAGGGCATTAGCAAACCAGATGGGTTATTCATGGTCATTATTAGACTCTTCATTCTCAGTTTTTAATGAATTCAAATTCCACCATCTACCATGGTGGGATTCTAACCCAAACCCAGAACATTATCTGGATTAACAGCCCAGTGACAATATCTCTAGGCCATTGCCTTGTATTAATTAACAATGGTAATAGTATTAATAATAATTAACCAACTCATAACATATTTAACATAATCATCTATAATAAATATTTAATAATGAATAATAAATATTCTGTCATTACTTTAGAGAATATTAAAAACAAATTGCTAATACTTATGAATCAGAAGGAAGAGATGAATTTGGTAAAATTACAATCACAAGAAATGTGGCACGAAGCAAACTAATGGAGCTGGCAAATTCCTTCGGGGCAGATGGATTCATCCTAGGATCTGAAAAGAAATGGCTAATCAGTAATAGATGTTCTTTTCCAAAATTAGTTGGATTCCGGAAATGATCCATCAAACTGGAAAGTAGGAAGGCAGAGAACAGGAAACTATAGGCTAGTTAGCTTAATATCTCCTGTGTGGAAGGCATTGGAATAGATCATCAAGAAGGTTCTAACTGGGCACTTGGTAAAATTCAAAGGTAGATTGGAAGAGTCAGCAAGGAAAAGGGAAATCACGTTTAACCAGCAGGTGGTGGCTCAGCGGTTAGCACTGCTGCCTCACAGTGCCAGGGACACAGGCTCGATCCCAGCCTCGGGTGACTGTGTGTGTGGAGTTTGCATGTTCTCCCTGTGTCTGTGTGGGTTTCCTCCGGGTTCTCCAGTTTCGTTCCACAATTCAAAGATGTGAAGGTCAGGTGAGTCGGCCAAGCTAAACTGCCTATAGTGTTAGGTGTATTAGTAAATGTAGGGGAATGTGTCTGGGTGGGCTACTCTCCAGTGGGTCGGTGTGGACATATTGGGCCAAATGGCCTGTTTCCACATTGTAGGGGCTCTAATCTAATTCTTTGAAGGATTATTCAAATTCTTCTTGCTGGGGATAAAGGATAAAATGTTGATGTACTGTACTTGGATTTCCAGGTGGAGCCTATCAATTAACATTTAGGACAACAAGAAATCAACTGATTCAGAACATTTGTAGAATTTGCAAGGGAAAAAGAAATACTGTGGGATCAATGGTTGAGATCACTAAAGCTCAAGAGAATATTTGAAGTTGAGAGGGAAGTTATGACCATGGAAGAATTCAGAAATGGTTTTCCTGCAATTGTTAAAGATCAGAGCAGTTCCGGCAGCTCATACAGATGTATGATAACCCCATACAGACAGTTTATGGTCATAATGGATCCATAAGGAACTTGGAGGAATAGAAACTCTGCAAATAGAAGAGGTACTGTGTTTAGAGAACAATCAGGAGGAAGTTAAATTAATGAAGAGAAAGGCTGTAACCAAAACTGATATAAAGACATTTATATGCTTCCATTGTAATAAACTGGGACATATCAAAGCTGATAGTTAAATGGGAGGTGAATTAAAGGAGTGGGAGTTCAGATAAGGCATCAGGAAAGGAAATGCATGCTATAAACATATTGGTAGCATAGACAGAATATGTTTCTTTCCAATGGACTAAGTAGAGAGAGATTATTCAGGACAATCATGAGAACTCTTCTCTGAGTGATGACAAAGAGAATCAAGACACTGGAGGCTCTGAATATTTTGTTTTAAAAGCGGAGATCTTCCTTTATGCTCCAAATCATGGAGATAAACCAATTAGGATATTGAGATATACTGGAGCAGGTCTGTCACTAATGCTGGCTGATGAACCTCTTCATCCTTTCGGTGGGTTAATGAAGGAGAAGATATTAATTGGAGGTTTAGATGGATGCTGCAAACCAGTCCCATTACTCAGAGTTGGAGAGTGACTTGGTAAACGGAGTTGTTGCAGTGCGAGTGGTGAAACAAACTCCTATAGAAGCGTTTTATTTTATTTTGGAAATGACCTGGCAGATTCAAGAATATTTGCCACATGAGTGGTGGTAAAAGAACCGGAAATGTTACAGGAAGAATATTTTGGTTTGTTTCCTAACTGGGCCATGACTAGATCTCAGGCCCATAGCATTAGGCAGGAAGAAGAGGAGTCTGTGAGGATGGCGTGGTGGCTTAGTAGTTAGCACTGTTGTCTCACAGCGCCAGGGACCCAGGTTTGATCCCAGCCTCGGGTGACTGATTGTGTGGAGTTTGCAAGTTCTCCCTGTGTCTGCGTGGTTTTCCTCCCCCAGTCCAAAAATGTGCAGGTTAGTTAGATTGGGCAATTTAAAATTGTGATGTGCACGCTAGGTGGATTGGCTATAGGAAATGCAGGTTTACAGGGTGGGTCTTGGTGAGATACATTTCGGACGGTCAGTATGGAACCCGATTGGCTGAATAGCTTACTGTAGGGATTCTATGAAACAGAAGGATGGTGTGAAAATTCAGTTACTGGATGCAATTTTTGAAAACTGATATAAAAATGGATAAATGTAAAGAGAGTGAGGTAATTATACTTAGCCCATCTTCTTTAATAGAAATGTTACAACCAGATTGGAATTGAAAGAGTTAAACCAACAGCAATCTCAGGATTTGAATCAGAATCAATTCTCGTGTGTTATTACATGAAAGACAGTATACTAATGAGGAAAGGGAGACTATCTCAAATATCAGTCAATGAGGAATGGGCAGTAGGCCAGCAGGTACTAGTCCCACCTGAGAATTGTAATGAAACTTTACAAGTGTTTCATGGAATTCCCCGGGTAGTTCACCATTGTCACTCAAATACTATATTGGTCAATTGCCAATGGAATGTCACTGGTGTATTTTACATTCCAAATAGCATGACATTGCATTACTAAAATCCATCTCGTGTAACAAAAGCTGATAGTCCTTTGGCTCTATCAGCTCTTTCAAATCTTTCAAATTGAGTTATATATAAATCAGTTGTCCAGTAGAAGGAACGTAGGTACCGGAGGAGGCAATTCAGACCCTCAAGCCTCAGGGCTGATCTGTGGCCTAACTCCATATACCTGCTTTTGGCCTGTATTCCTTAATATCCTTACCTAACAAAAGTCTATTTCAGATTTAAAATTAGCAACATCCACTGCCACTTGTGGAAGAGAGTTTGAGTGTAGATGTGCTTCCTAAAACCTCTGCAGAATGGTCTGGCAATAATTCCAGAATCCCTAACTAGTGGGGATTGTTTATCTTTATCTACACTGTCCTTTCCTGCTAATATCTTGATGACTTTGAGTAGGTCATCTCATAATAACACCTGCTGGGATTTTAACATAGGAAGGATTAAAATAAAAAGCAGAATATTAACTAAACAGGGAATGTTTGCAGAATTTTGTGGTAAAGAGAGATCTAGATGTTCTACTCTCTCGAGTCATAGCGATGTACAGCACAGAAACACCCTTTGGTCCAACTCATTCATGCCGAACAGATATGATTAAATTCCGTACAGTGTGGAAATAGGCCCTTCGGCCCAACAAGTCCACACTGACCCACCTAGACCCATTCCTCACATTTACCCCTTATTAATACACCTAGCACTATGGACAATTTAGCATGACCAATTCACATCTTTGGATTGTGGGAGCAAACCCACGCAGGCACTGGGAAAATGTACAAACTCCATACAGACACTCGCTGAAGTCTGGAATTGAACTAGGGGCCCTGGCACTGTGAAGCAGCAGTGCTAACCAGTGAGCCACCATGCTGCCCATGGTCCTAACCTAAACTAGTGCCATTTGCCAGCATTTGACTCATATCCCTCTAAACCCTTCCTATTCATACACCAATCCAGATTTAAGTGTTGTAATTGTACTAGCCTCCACCACTTCCTCTGGCAGCTCATTCCATACATGCACCACCCTCTACATGAAAAAGTTGCCCCTTAGGGCCCTTTTATATCTTTCCCCTCTCACCCTAAACCTATGCCGTCCAATTCTGGATTCCCCCACCCCAGGGAAAAGATCTTGTCTATTATCCTATCCCAAGTTGATGTACAGCTATAGTGAGTGACTCAGAAGATTAATGAGATGCTGTCCTTTATTACAAGAGCCATTGAACACAAAAGTAAAGATGTTTTGCTTTAGTTATATAAGGCATTGTTGAGACATTTTGAATATTGACCTTTTAGTCGGCTAATTGAGGAAAAATGGAAATGCATTGGAAGTGGTTCAGAGAAGGTTTATTAGATTGGTACCTGAAATGAATAGGTTGGGCTTATTTTCACTGGAGTTTGTAAGACTGAGGGGTGATTTATTTGAAGTTTTAAGATCCTGATGGTCTTTACAGGGTTGGTATGGAAGTGACGATGTGAGTCCTGAACCAGGGGACGCTGTTTTAAAATGAGCAGTCACTCTCGTATAACAGAGGGGAATTTTATTTTCACCTCAGAAGGTGGTGATTACACTGTTGCTCTCTGCTCCAGGTGGAAGCAGGATCATTGAGACAGTTTCAGGTCCAGGCAGATAGTCCCGTGTTAGGCAGGGGATCGAGGGTTATCAGAGTAGGTGGGAACGTGGAACTCAAAGCATAAACAGATCAGCCACCATCTTATTGAAAAGTGAAGCAGATTTGAAGGGCTGAATGGTCTATTTCTGTATGTTCAAGTGCTCATTACCCATCTAATAAACAACAGAACAGCTTTCTGCTTGATTCACCATGCTAAAGAAGGAATAAATCTGCATTTCTTTAGTGCCTATTATCTCCCCAGGGCAACCAAAAGAATTTTTTATAATACATTGAAAACCTTTTGCTTCGATGCATAACTAATGTTGTGCAGGGCGAGGTCTCAAAACATACCAAACACTTGAGCAGTTCACATGTTTTTGATACTTGAGGGAGGTACCTTGACTGATCTTTGTCGAAGAAGTGCTCTGGGAACTTTCACAGCCACTGAGAGGGCAGCTGGGGCCTTGGGTTTAACCATTTGATTCAAGAGACGTCTCCTGTGACAGTGCAGCACCTTTGCAGTACCACTCAGCCTAGACCGTGCTCAACATTCTGGAGCGGGACTTGAACCCATAACCTTAAGCACTGCAAGTGCTCCTAAGTGGGGTGAGCTGACACATCTCTCGAGTGTTCTGCGATGCATTCTGAAAAGGGGACAACTCGCTGGTGTAACATCAGCTACGTGAAGCAGAGATAAAATTGCCCATGACCAAACTGAATAGCAATTGGAGGCTCAAAATGGCTGACTGGCAACAAAAGATGTGCAAAGCTGAATAGATCAGCAATGAGCATTGTGATAAGATTGACAGCGGGATTTTAGGAGCCTTGGTGAATTTCTGCAAGAAAAAATAATTCTTAAGTTCCTTCATTTGACACAACAGAGTGTCTGGGCAAAGGAGGTAGTAAGGACAAGTCTATGACAAAATCAATGTAATGATGGGCTGCACAAAGAAAAGAGTGGATTCTAACCAGGACTGGTCTTTAGAGTTCTGACCTCTTAAAGATGATGGGTTCACAGAATGTGAACGAACTACAAGGATTAGTTGGTTGTGAATTTCATGCTGACAGGTCTGCTGATCGATAGACTCGCTGCCTCTGTCTGAAATCTCATCCCTATCATTTCCTACTGTTTATGACAGGAAGCTTTCACAATCGTTACTTATTCAGAAACCGTAGCATCAACTCTTCAGCGCCTGTCAGTATTTCCAGTCAGTCTTTGTTACCGTTCATTATTGTTCACAGGATTTGGAGGATTTGTTAACTAATGTGTGACCCCCCGTCTCCTCCCGCTCACTTCTTGTCATCCCCTTTCAATATATGAGCATTGATACCAATCTCTAGACCAGCTGCCATTAAATAGATATTAAGTTTTGGACCAATTCTTGGTTTTCAGTGCATTGCATTTAGATTCATTTCCAGTTTCTTTGTTGATTCGTGTGTGACCTTTGTGCATTGCATTGCCAGCAGTGAAGGAGGTCAGTACTGATGAGTGGAGAATATTAAAATAAATTTTCACAAGGCAACAGCTATAAGCATGGGCTTGGATGGAAACTGATATCATTCTCGACAGAACCCAAGTCGACTACTGACAATACAAAGGTCATAAGGGAAACCTACACAGCCATATACTGACCTCCCAACCTCCCCTGGACTATCTCATTTCAGAGACAGATCTAACGGGGGTGAGGAGTGGTAGATGTGATCGGTCTCTGTGTTAATGGGGAGGGAGGGGGTGTCTCAAACTCTTTCTGTTAAAGCCCCCTGATGGGGACATGTCAAACGATTTGCTATAAAGCTCATGTCCATGACTCTGTAACAATCTGATGGGATAAAAAATTAAACTATATCCCTTAAGCCTGGCGCAATCATTTTGGCCCCAACCTTATCCTTTCATTGTCAATGTATCACATAATTGCATCCTGAAAAGGCAGCTTCCATAATGCCCTCACAAGTATTCCCTATTTATGGCTGAGTTCACAGGGGATTGAGAGAATCAAAGAGAAAGATGAGAATCAATAATCAACTCTAAATTGGTTCCGTAACTTCACCTTTTGTGTGCAGGTACAGACACTATAAACTGTCCTATTGACCTGTAAGCGATGAAGCCTCTCGGTTAAAAGAGATTGTTTACTGATGAGGCAGAAGGCTGCACTGGATACTCAGTCAGAAATCTTGCCATTTCCTTCTTCATTTACATCTATTTATAGATGAATGATTCCACTCCATATGCTGCTTTACTGTGATCTAAGGTGAGGCGTTGCAAGAACCACCAAGGGGGAAAGGAAACTGGAAAGAAAAAGAATGAGAAATGTGAAGATTTTGAAAGGTAGCTCAGAGGCAGTCATCACATCTTGTGGGGAGTACAGTATCCTCTCTCTCCCTCACATTCCTTCAGCTGCGACTTAATAACCTCATGAGTTATTTTAAGAGGTGCATTTACAATCTGTCAGTGTGGTCGGGGGGCAACGATAACCGCTCCTCGGGCCTGGGTATTCTGGTACGGGGAGGCAACTTCACCATCTCCGAGGTTAAGGAGGTGATGGGCGGGCGCCTCCTCGTAGCTGATGTGACATAC